>NW_022145612.1:26736810-27336810 GCF_000002235.5 Strongylocentrotus purpuratus
GAGATCTATTAGAAAGATTACTTTCAAACCAAGAGTACAGACAAATTTGAGTGTTGTTGTAGTTTCCGAGTGGTGAGACAACACACAGATTACTGAGCTGGGAGACATTAATTAATTGCCAGGCATAGCCCCGGGTGGAGGGGCATGAATCGAAACTTAAAAAAAAAAAAAATTGTACCTGTGTATAAGATGCACCCCCGACTTTCAATTTTTTCGGCGGCAAAAAAGCGTGCATTATACACGGAGATTGACGGTACTAGTGGTATGCATTTTGATAAGTACTTAGATATCTCAACTGCTTATTGCTCCCAGACAGGACCTGCTTTGTGTTATTTTCTCATGTATTAATGTCTTTTAAGTGCTTACTATATAATCTCCATTTCCATGTGAAATCGCCAAGAAGAAATTGATTTTCATTTTAGCTACATGCACTCACTGCGTTCAAGAAATTAAAAGATTCAGATTTAGTAAACCTCTTAGGATAGATATTACCCTATTGCTTTTGAGTACGTGATTTAGATTCTAAATTTTTTTTGTCCATATTTTGATTTGATGCCTTCTGACTTTGAATCGAATGTGCAACTATTGAACATATTGACAAAACAATCTGACATGCATGTATTTATCGGTAATCACATAGATGTATGATTATATGCTTCCAAACTCTGCATATGAACATAATAAAGAAATATACAGAAAGACGGGAAGAAAGAAGTCATTGGTGAGGAAATTCATCCCTTTTTTATTTTGCTACACCATCTCTTTTTAATAGGGATGACCTAGTTGAAACCAAGAATGGAGTATCAATCACGACACAATATGATGATGGCAAGGGAAATGTAACAACTCAGATGCAGAGGGACATTACTAAGGAAGTGAACTTCAAGATCAAGTCAATCAGGTAAGTACAGTCACAAAACATAAGTATTCAGCCAAAATAGGTTCCTTGTGAAGGTTGCAAGCAACCATCTGCATAAATCTTTAAACTACTTCAAATCTTCACCAAATTGTATTTTCATAAAAGATATCTTTGTGACACTGTTACAATTACACAAAAAGATAATAAAGAATGCATGGATCTGATCCTTTGTTGACATTGTTAATTCTTACACAGTGACAGGGAGGTAGCTCTCATATCTATAGCTCTACTTCAACCTCGCCCTGAGTTCAGGGTCAAAGATGAACATAATGTGTTTGACGGGATCAATACATTCAAGATGCCTGCGGGTAAGTTGCTACAGTAAATGCTCGGGACATGACCTTGATGAGTTCGAGGGTCTTAGAATTGGTAGATACTCATGGTAATAGACGAGTCGGCAGTCGGGTTTGTGATGATGGTAGACATGTTTATTCTACTACGACGGATACCGGATATTCGGATATCGCGTATCGTAACATCCCCCTTCCTCTGGAAAGATTGGGAATCAGTGAACATCACTGATCGATGATTAATAACATCTTTGTTAACAATACTTTTGGTAGTATGCAAGTTTTGGTTATTTGCTTCCTAATGAACTTTTTCCAATCAGGTTATATAACATAAAATCTTGATTTGTTTTTAATACGTTGTATTAACGAATGAGTATTTAATGTATAAATAATTATATCGTTCCACTTTCAACTTCACAGTTGATCTGCAAGATGGAACATAGTTTTGATATAACTTGATTCCTTTATAAAATAAATTTCCAAACGAAACATGTTTGGGCTAGCATCTGTTTCTTGGCTTGTAAACATTATGCTTGTCATACCAAAAATACTGTACAATGGTTATACATGCATATGAACAATAAACTTTTTAAGACTACATTAAACTATACGTCTTCTGAGTTCTTTTAATCTTCTCTCTTCTTTGAAGAAATTTAAGAGTTCAGTTTCAATCTTCAAACATGTATCTCGCTGGTGTACGTATGTTGCGTCCATATCTAGTTGTGGTTTACGAGTTTGTCGTTGGTCCTTTAGATTGAATGTTCTGAGTTTCTGGTGTTGGAGTTGGTTGATGGTTGTTGCCATTCTGTTGTGGTGTTTCTGCTGGAGTAGATGAGGTGTAGTCTTCGTCGAACCTAACACGCTTTGGAGTTGGGTTGGTTGACGATGGAATCTCCCTCAGGTGAGATCGGTTTTGTCTCAGGATTCCTCCGTTGGGTGTTGATACTTCATACGACCTAGGCTCGTCGCAGATTTTGGATACTTTGACTGGTATCCAAGTATGATCTTTGTAGGACTCTGACTGGTTGTCCTACCTGGAGGGGTGGAAGATCTGGACCCGCATGTCGATCGTGCGTTTCTTTCATCTTGCTCTGTCGATTCAAGAGATGATCAGTGGTGGTAGATTCTCTTGAAAGATAATGACTTGGCAGTGTTGTTCTGATGGGTCTTCCAAATAACATCTCTGCAGGTGATCTCATGTGACTGTATGGAATCGGGTGATACCAAACACTAGGGCTAAGGTTTCCCTCTCTATGTTCGAGTAGTTGGACTGCGCATTGTAAAGACTTTTGGATGCAAAAGCTACAGGTTTGCCATCTTGGAGCAGGCATGCTCCCAGCCCTTTCATCGACGCATCTACCTCAATTAACGGTTGTCTCTTTCTTTGGGTCAAAGAACTGCATGCATGCTCCCGATGAGACAGCGCTTTTTAGGCTGTTTAAGGCATGTTCGTGATCCTCGTCCCAGACGAATGGAATTTCCTTGTGAAGGAGTTCACGAAGTGGTGCTGACTTCCCTGATAGATTAGGTATGTGAATAATCCTAGGCATCTCTGAACATCTTCCTTGTCCTTGGGTGAAGGCATTGTATTGATAGCTTCAACCTTGCTTGGATCTGGGAAGATTCCAGATCTTGTGTACATGGATCCAAAGTAGCTGATAGCTTCCTTCTTGATAGTACACTTGGAGCTGTTGAACACGAGTCCTTCCTTTTTCGCTGTCTCCATGAGTAAGTGGAGATTCTTGTCGTGTTCCTCCTCTGTTTTCCCGACAATGGCAATGTCGTCCGCGATACATACGCAGCCAGGCACATTCTGGACGATCCTATCCATGTGTTCTGGAAGATGTCTTGGCTTGTGCATAAGCCAAAGGGTAATCGTTGGAAACAATATCTTCCAAATGGTGTTCTGAAGGTGGTCAGGTCTTGACATTCCTCTGCTAGGTGTACTGACCAGTATCCAGCCTTTGCGTCTAGCTTGGAGAAGAATTGAGCTCCTGCGAAGATCGGTTGGATTTCTTCCAAGGTTGGAATTTTTTTGGACACCTTTTCAAGGCATCGTTCAACCTTCTGGGGTCAAGACATCCGTATGGATCCATCTTTCTTCACAACGGTGGTCATCGAGCTACACCAATCTGTGTGGTGTTCTATCTTTCTGATGACTCCTTGCTTCTCCATGTTATCTATATCGGCTTTGATCTTGTCCTTCAGGTGGACACTGCACTTTCTAGGTGCATCTATGGTGGGCTCTGCATCATCTTTCAGATGCAGCTTTGCTTTCCCGCTAAAGCTTCCTATGGCATTAAAATGACCTGGGTATGTTTGTTTAAGGTCACTAACACTTGTGATAGGTATATGTGTAGGTATGTCCTTGTGCATTGTGTGGATTGTGATAATCCTGAGATCTGTGCACCCTAACAACCCTAAGATAGCTGGTCCATTCACGTCTGCTATGTAGAATGTATGTGTATACCATTCTAGACTCTTGTATCTACAAGCTATGTCTAATGTACCAATGCATGGTATTGATATTTCGCCATATGCTACTAACTTTACTGGTGTACGTTTCACTACTTGCCTCCACTTGTCACCATATATTTGTTTGGCTGTGCATACTGTGATAGTATTAGCGCTTGCCCCAGAGTCTATTTTCAGGTAAAGGTAATGCTGACCTGATTTCTGTGGGCATATGATGTCAATGTTTGCATAAGCTACTGTACCCTGTGAGTTGATCACTGTGTGTGGTCCGATCGTGTGTATGGTGTCGAAGTGTACGAAGTTCAATGGATCTGATGTTGATTGGTGATCATGATCTGTGGTAGTATCATGTTCAGTTTCACTTATCGGTTTATACTTTCGACCCTTTGATTTTGATCGTGATTGGTTACCGTGTTTCGGTTTACGGTCATTAGATTTCTGGTCATCTGATTTACGATCTTGTTTACGACTACGATCGTTCTTAGCCTTTCTACAGAACTTAGCCCAATGGCCCTTTGTGTCACAGGCACGACACACATCTTTGTACGCAGGGCACTGACGAGGTTTGTGGATACGTCCACAGTTTCCACACGTCTTTCGTCCCTGGTTCCGCTTGAATGAATCTATGTTTTCTTTCGTCGGATCAAGCGTTTCTAGGCATTTTCTGCTCGCCGCAACTGCCTTATATTTTCGACCCTCTACTAGAATTGCTTTGATTTGATATCCTTTATGCTGGTCCAATAGGAATTTCTGGAATTCTAGACTTGGTGTTGAGGTGATGACTACCTCCATTATCCGCTCGGCAAGTTCGGATTCCTCGATTTGGCAAATGTTTGCTTTGTCTCTACATCGAGTAACGAATGCATCAATGCTCTCATCTTGTCTCTGCCGATATCACATCAGCTCGAGACGATGGACTCGAAAATTAATGTTCACCTTTATTTGTGTTTCAAACAATTTCCACAGCTCTTGTGGTTTTTCTTGGTCGGCCTCTGATAGCCCCGACGCATTGATTTGGCGCAAACCTTCATTGCCTACAGCGATTATGATTTTGATAGCCCTTTTCTTGTTATCAGTTACATCTTGGTCTGCCAACACAAGCTCCATTCTTTGCTTGAATAGTTTGAACTCTTCGGGTAGGTCTGGTACCTCCCAGTTCATCTCTGGATACTTAGTACTCATTGTGTATGTTCACGTGTGCTTATTGGTTACGACAGATTATACGAATGAGTGTAGATCTTTGTGTTGTTAATCTTAGTGTGAACAGGTTCTAACCGGCTGGTGTTGATAAGGTTCGTACACGTATACCTTTGTACGCTCTCGCACCTGTGTGAATGTCATTAGGCGTCTCATGCAATGAAAATGTTGATCACTCTCACTCAATGTCTAACCTTCCTCAAGCGTTGCCGTGACTCAAGCATCACCCCAACCGGACTACAACTCAAGTCTTCATTCAGCACTCCACGAGCAAAACTGATCGTACACAAGGCAGGGCAAGCCCTTGTCAGAGAGTGCATCGCCAACACCCGCCATCAACTCCATACCATGGAGCAAGACATCCAAACATCAGAAGTAAACCTCTCCCAACTACTGGAACCGGCTGATCTTCGGAAATGCCAGGCCTTCAACACCTCTACAGCTGGAAAAACTTTCCAGTCAACCCGACAGAAGCAGATCGTCAAATTAACAAACTTCTAGCTAACAGCCCAAAATCAATCAACCAACCAGCCTACACCAACCAGCACCAAGGACACCGTTATCAACCTCAGCAGCCATCCACTCACGGAAACCAAACACAAAGTCCTATCATTAGGTCTCAACTTCGCCGTGTCACCCAAGAAGATCCCGTTCTCAGAAGTCATTCAACAAGTAGAACCCAAACTGAGATTCCTGAGCCGAACCGCAGCGGACCAAATCCGTTTCCAAGTCACCCAAGCCCTATCTACAGCTAAGCCACCACAACCCAACATTAGCAAACCAGAACGAGCCGCTATCAAAGATCTACGCAGCAACCAGTCAATACACATTCTACAGGCAGACAAGGGCATCGCTACAGTAGTTCTGAACAAAGGGGACTACAACAATAAGATCAGTGCGCTCCTCAAGACTCCGACTTACAAACAACTAAAGAAAGATCCCACACTAGCAACGGAAAGGAAACTCAACCAGCGACTCCTTTCTCTTCACAGAACAGAAGTCATATCCAAGCCACTCTACTTCAAACTTCGCTCATCTTCAGCTACCTGCCCCATCCTGTTTGGCCAGCCGAAGATACATAAACCTACCATTCCACTTCGCCCCATCATTTCAAACCGAAGGATCACCTTGCTATGACACAGCCAAAAACCTGACCACGATTCTCCAAGACCACCATACACGATACAGACACCATGGTCAGTTTCGATGTTGAATCTCTCTTCACCAATGTTCCTGTCACCGAATCCTGCCGAATCGTCAAAGAACGCCTCGAAGCTGACACCGGATGAAATGCATGACCTTATGTACTTCTACCTCAACTCAACTTCCTTCAAATGGCGAGACAATTACTACCACCAACTTCAAGGTGCAGCCATGCTGGGATCGCCTCTTTCACCGGTTATAGCCAACATCTTCATGGAGCACTTCGAAACTACGGCACTCCAGGCTCTCTCACACCGCCCTTCTCTCTGGCTCCGATATGTCGAGGACACATTCGTCATCTGGCCACATAGCAGACGTACGTGACTTAGACCACTTTCTTGCCCACATCAACCAGCATCACCCGAGCATCAAATTCACCATGGAGACCGAGCAAAACAACAGCATCCCCTTCCTAGACTTTCTCGTTACCAAATCACCATCCGGCAAGCCCGCTCATCAAGTCTACAGGAAACCCACACACACCGATAGATATCTTCACTACAGATCCTTCCACCATCCATCCGTACTGCAATCAGTCCCCAACGCCCTCATCCGCCGAGCCCATCAACTCAGCGATGCAGACCATCTAGACCAGGAAATCCAGCATGTCACCACAGACCTAACTAGCATCAACAAATACCCAAGACATAAGATCAAATCCAAGACTCCCGCCAACAAGCCTGCAGCCAACACCACCCCTGAAGAGAACCAACCCGCAGCTACACCACCGAAGCAAACTATTGTTCTTCCCTATATCGGTCAAGCCTCTCACAAGATTCAACGTATCCTTCAAGCAGCAGATATCCAAGTTCGACACAGTTCCTCCAACAAACTCCATTCGATACTATACTCCCACAAAGACAAGCATCCAAACCACAAGAAAGCTGGAGTCTACAAAATACCATGCGAATGTGGAAAAGTCTACATTGTTGAAACGGGGAGAAATCTGGAAACAAGACTCAAGGAGCACAGAACCAGCTTCAGACTCAGCGATTGGGATAAGTCCGCTATCGTCAAACACGCCCAGCAACACGAACACACCATCGAATGGGATAACAGTCATCTCATCTCCATAATGAAGCACTGGCATACACGCCGAATCTGAGAAGCCATCGAAATTCATCGCCACAACACCGTGCCCCAAGACTCGGGACTATACATCAACGACATCTGGAAACCCCTCATCAACAAGTACCCGGTCACTCCTCCTCCACCACCGCCTCCAGCACCACCCTCACCACCCCGACGGACACCCGTACATTAACCACCGCCACCCGCCGAACCCTCAAAGCAGCCGCCAACCTCACAGCTACAATACACAGCAGACAACAACAGACTACAACGCCGCCTACGTCGGGGACACACACAGCGTCTCACCGACAGCACACACCCCTCTCTCTCTCTCTCTCGCACATGGTGCACCCGCAAACCTACTGTACACCAGATATTATTGTTAATATTATCTGAAAACAGGTTAAACTTCTGAAGTTCTGATTTAGTTTAATTTTAGTTTCAAACTTTAGTTTAGTTATAGAGACCCCTGTGTCAGTGATTGAGCACAGTTATAACTTGATAAGGCTATTCTGAGCAGGCTTTATGAACCTTCATATGCTCATACACTCATCACCATTCACGTACGAGTAATCGAGAATATGCAGCATCTTCACAGTGTTTCGGTATACTGTTTTGATATGTGTGTTAGAAGTTAAAACGACGGACTTTTCAAACAAAAATTGTCTTCTAAATGATACTTCCCAACTGTCATGAACTGGATCAATTGTGGTGTTAACAATCAAAATTGGTTCCAAGGATCCCACCGCTGCCACCATGATGAGTTCGATGGTCTTAGAATTGGTAGATACTCATGATAATTGACGAGTCGGCAGTCGGGTTTGTGATGATGGTAGACATGTTTATTCTACTACGATGGATACCGGATATTCGGATATTGCATATCGTAACAGACCGTACTTGACTTGATCTGTTATTGAAATTGAAATTTGTAATTAATTTACTTTGTGTACCTATTTTCTTTGATATTGCTTAAGGGGATAACCTAGATAAGTATTTATACTTTTGTTATCCCTTCACTTCGTTTGATTGTACATGTATCCTTTTGTACACTTTTATTTCACGTTTTTGTGGATATTCAACACAATTTGTTGTGTTTGGTTTTATTCATCTTGTAGATGCCAGCACATTCAAACAAGTATTTGGTTTTGATATCAAGGGTGATGAGGTGGGTTTTCTTGCGTGCCTCCAGCCTTCTGCCTCAGCTCATTAAAAACATCCAGCGTTAAATTTTTGCTTCCTTTAAATTGTACATATACAGTCAAACCTGCTTTAGCAACCACCTGTCTATAAAGACCACATTTTTTGTTTCCCTTAAATATGGTTTCTCATTGAAACCTTTACTAATTAGGATCCTGGACATAAAGACCACCAGCCTATAAAGACCACTTTTCATGTTTCCCTTGAGCAACCTTTATATATACAGGTTTCACTGTATATGATTTTATTCTTTTGCTGTAACATATTTCTTGTTCAGTCCAGCTGACATAATGCATGTGAACAAATGCATAGTTTGTGCTTTCTTGTAGCCTGTGTTAAATGAAATAATAAAGCTACACTTCCCTTGTTAATAAGAACAATCATTTATTTTTTATTTTTTCCAACCCAATCCAAGGATCTGAATACACAGTGCAGCTGTCATGTAGCAATGCCTCTAATCTGGGAAGACTTGCTAGCCCTGTTGCCTTTGCTTTTCGTCTAGAAGATACCAGAGAGGTAAAAGAAGTTGCCCTTTCTTTGTGTCCATCCTCTCCCTCTCCTTTCTTTATTCTAGCATTTATTGTTGTTTAAAAAAAAATTATCTCAAGGATTATAGATGTTCTTAATTGATTTGTGCTGCTCAGTAACTGAAGAATAGATAAAGGTTTTCATTACAATATGAATTCTCAGATACTTGTAGTGCAAATCAGCCAATAGCATAGTTTTTGAACAATTAACGTATTTAAACCGTATATGCATATTTTCAAGCAAATGTTGCGCTTATTTCATGGGCACTTGCTCTTCCTACTAATAACCTTCTTAGGCAAATTAATGTGTATTGGAAATGTAGGTTTGCTTCATGGAGCAGCAAGTTCTTGCTCAGCTAATTATCTTGTTGGCAAGAATGACACCCCTTCATGGAGTATATGTGTTCTGTAGTAAAAACAAAAGAGATCCGTTGGCTTTCTCTACTGTCAGTCTAATTGAACTGCAATTTAAAAAACAATATAGGTGCGCAATGAGCTCCTATTTTGGTGTCTAGATTCATTTTCATTTTTCTCTATTCACAGAAAACTTTTTATGAAAATATCAATCATGATTTTTTAAATTTGTTTACAGATTTTCAAGATCTTGCGGTTTGTTTCTGTGTTTGTTGTGAGTGATGTCAACGAAGATCTCCCACCTTCCAAACCGTACACCAATCCTCCAAGGTTTGCTGCAAAGATGAAGAGAGGAGAGATCGTAAACGGAATCGAACTCTCAGGGTATGTATTTATAGTTTTCATTACTTTCCATTTAGATCCCATCAACCCGATATATGACACTGACCCCTTTAATATGATAAAATATGTTTGGGTTAGATTTTGGAGACTATATTAATTGAGAAGGTACACCTTATTGTTGTTGAGAGCTCTTTCAGCAAACAATATGTCTGCAGATAACTAGTGGATTCTGCATTTAAGTGAAAGGACACGTTAAATATTTTGATTTTGTAGCAGTCACTTTTATTACCGTATTTGCCGGCGATAAGGCCGCACCGCTGCATAGGCCGCACCCCCAACTTTGACATTTCGTAGAGAAAAAAAAGGAAAAAAAAACGGACCAAAGAAAATAATCGTAATTTTCCTGTAGAACTCTATTTTTCCTACAAACTAATACCAAAATTGTCAATCATTTTATAAATTTACAGGAAGTTTACCTAAAAAATGATCATAATTTAGCAAATCTTCATCGATTTTTAAAGGGAAAGTCCACCCTGAAATTAAGTTAGTTTTAATAGGAGTAGAAAAATGAGAGAAAAGTCAGTGAAAGTTTGAGCAAATTCCGATTAAAAATAAGGAAGTTAGGATTTTTGAAGTTGTGATCAATCAAACACAAATTGGCAACTCTATGACGTATCATGCGAGCTCAACTTTCATTTGCTCAGTACTAAAAAAATCTAAAATTTTCATTTTCCCTCAAGAAAAATTTCAACCATACATGCACCCTAAATATAATAATTGCAAATATGTTTCTATACTCCCCCTGCAAGGAACAAATATATATTCCGTCATCAATAACGAAGAAAACATGATTTTATGGAATATTATGCACAAAGCAAATGAAGGAGAGCTCGTATAATAAGTCACAGAGTTGCCAATTTGTATTTGATTGATCACAACTTCAATAATTCATAACTTTCTTATTTTCATTCAGAATTTGCTCAAACTTTCACTCACCTGATTTTCTTATTATTCTGCCTCTATCGAAACAAACTCATTTTGGGGGTGGACTTTCCCTTTAAGCTTATACTGTATTGCAGGCAGATTAGCACATTCATGGGAGTCTAGAGGGCGCTTCGCATGCATTAAGAAACCTGAATGGCCATCTTTAGCTTGCATGCAGTGAGTCGGCACTAATATAATCCTGCCATATCCAAGCTGTGGCCATGGATATCGTAGGGTGGAAGGATGTATCTTTTTTATAATGTTATCCGGTCTTACCCCTATCGTACCGTCAAATGGAGAAAATAAACAAGCTTTTGTATTGTTATTAGAGATCAACCGAGGTTAGTTTGTCGCTTTAATTAATTAGATAGTCTCAATTATAATTCAGAATTATCTTACTGAAAAATTAAGAACACCGACGATGTTCTCGATAGTAGTTACGTTCATTTTGCCAGCAGCCGATCTAGCTTCGTTTTGGTAAAAAGCTAGCCCAACAGCTTCCCACGACGAAGGTTTTGAGTCCCGGTAAATTTGCGCGCTGTGAATCTCCGAAGGTGCATTGGTTTTGTTGGCAACTCCCAGCCCCCTAGCTCCCCACCACGGAGTGTGTGAGCGAGGTATGATTTTGGTTATGTACCTGTGCGCTGTCTAAGGACATTTTTACAAGAACGATTTTTAGTACGAGTATCTGGTCAGTTTTCTTCTTATTTCTTTGGTTGCACAACAATTAAAAAGATAACTTCTTCAAATTTGCTGCTGACGTGATTCGATCAGACTAGATCTTGTCCGATGTGTTTTCAAGTCAATTTTGTTAATACATTTTTTTGTATGAAGTTGCCTACGAAATGACGTGCTGTTTTGACTTGCTTTTTGATTTTTACTCTTTCGGCGTAAAGGCCGACCCCGACCTTTTGATATTTTCTCTTCCAAAAATACTGAGGCCTTTACGCCGTCAAAAACGGTATCTATTCTGTTTTTTTTTTCATTTTTTATGTGATAGCTGTATATGGCTGTCATACTGTATTGGCTAAGTGATCTGTTAGCTCAATCAGCTAGGAAATAAGATATGTAGGACATACATAATGTAAACAGTAAATTTCCCTTCTTTTGAAATGATCTCTGCAATGATGTATGTTCTTTCTTCTTCTCTTTCCCCTCGTAGTTGGGGAGAAAATCCACTGAAGGGTATTCCTCTTGAATTTTTTGATGTTCCGAGGGACCTTCAGCACACAGTAAACAGCAACAAGAACCTTCCCCAACTCAGGTAAAACAGTGTTGTGTTGTCGCATGCCATGCCAATACACTAGTGGGGCGTTGCAAGAAAGTTGCAAAATTTGCAACTGATATTTGCAATCGCTTGTAATTAAGTCAACAGGCTCCACTAGTCTCCTAAATTTCCTAGGATTTTGTTAGGAATAAAGTTTTAACAATTAATCTCCCCTCCTCTCTCTCTTACTAATGGGGCATTGCAAATAAGATGAGTTGCGATCAATTGCAAATTTGAAATTCGCAAGACTTATGCTTGATTTTGGGTTTTGCTCTTGATTTACTTTCTTGCGGGCAACGCCCCATATAGGTCTAGTACGAAATTAAAATAATATGTGGTGTCAGGGTTGGCATATTTCACGCTTCGGAGGCTTATTTCCCGGACGCCGGGAAATAAGCGGTATTTACCGCTTTTTACTGGTATTTACCACTTTTTGCCATTTGTTTGGGTGTGTACAATTTTGTATGCAGTGAGGATTTTATAAATCTGTTTGTGTGTTCCTAATATGAGTATTGTGCTGCTAATTATTTCAGAACAATATTTTCAGTTATGAGGCTAAAAACAAGTAAAATTATTAATAAATAGAGAGTTAAAATCATATTTCCCGTTTTATATTTACCGGACGCGCATCTTATTTACCGGACGGTATTTACCGGTATTTACCGCCACCGGTATTTACCACCCAACCCTGTGTGGTGTAGCTAATAGATTTGGATGGTAAGTACTCATTGTATAAAGTAACTATGTTACTCTATATGATGAAGGTCTGTCTGCATGACTGAAGCAGTCATTCACAAGAACAAAATATGCATTGATTTAAATATTACTTCAAAGCAACTTTTGCTTGTGTGTTTGCAAGAACCCTTCATTTCATCAGTTCTTTATAATTTTGTTTTGATATACTTCAAATCAGGTGTTAAATTGAATTATTCACCCTAGTTAAAACCAAAGAAAAGAGGCAAGCTCGTAGCTGTTCATCAGATGGAGGATACATGAATGGCATCTCTTTTTAGAATGAACAAGAAATTGCAAGTAAAGGGATTTTAATAACAGAAGATTCATTTGATGGGAATTCCCATTCCTCCCCACTTATTTAAAGGGAAATAAATATATTAGAATTAGACAACAAACCTAAATCCAGGGATTTCTGGCTCTCAAAGTATTTCATGTATATATTGAATTGAGGCAGATTACACTATCTGTACCCTTTTGTCTCCTTTCACTGCCTGCAGGGATCAACTGAAACAGCCTCTAACAGTAGACAACCATCGAGAGAAGTTCCACAAGCTCCTGTACATAGAGGAGTTACAGATGCAGGTTGATATCAGACGATATGATAAGATGGGTCAGACACTGGCCAAGGACAAACAACCCACCATGCTGAGACTTCATGTAACTATGTTTATAATAATAATATATGCTGTTCATGTATAGCACATCGCATGTCCAGCCTTGTATAGTAGCACACATCAGATTATGATATAACATTCCATGTGCTTCCAAAGACTTTGGATGTTGTTAACCCTTGCTTTAGCCCTGGGGTCCGTAGTGCTCAGAAAACACTTCTGAAATTGTTATTTGCCTTTGGCTTGGCTATTCAAAGCCCCCTCTCCCCAACAAAAATGGAGAAAAATGGAAAAGGGCCATGTGTCTTCTCAATTTAGTTTTTACCCTGTAGAAAACATTTTTCAACCTCTCCCACCCAAGAGTTTGAGTGTTGCACTATGTGTTTGGAATGGTCACTTTTCTTCTGTCCAAAATGTAATTAAAACAGCATAAACTGTAAGTTATCGAAAGTTCATTTAAGCCACAGTTGTTCAATAACTTGGTGGCACAGGTATTTATAAGTAAGTTTTTGTGTTCCTTTTTTAGGTACCTGGTCTTGCCGAGAATCGACCGTCAGTTCTCAGAGGAGATCATCTGTTTGCTAGGTTCAGCGACAAGTCTGATAATAAGAGCTACAAGGGCTACGTGCACAGGGTAGAACAGGAGGATCTGGTCCTGGGATTTCATGCAGAGTAAGACAAGTTCTTTCAATTCAAACTACATCATTTTACTTAGGGGATAATTGTGATAAGGCCTTAAAAAAAAAGTTGTAGAGCCCTTTGCGACCGACCCAAAAAATCTTGAAATCTATGGTTAGCTTTTTTTTTTTTTTTTTAGACCAAAGAGGGAGAAAAAAAAAGTTTAACAAAAAAAAAAGATTTCTGACTGACCGACCGACCCATGTTTTGGCACCTAAAGGGCAATACAAGATCCTTTTTTTTGGAGGCCTAATCAACATGTTATCCAGCGTACTTTCATTTTTATCCAATTGGATGTTTGTGAAATGGGAGTTTAGAACAAAAGTAGAATATAAAATGTGAAGCAGCAGATGGAACTAGTTGGTACAAAATATAAGGTCATGCTGTTGACTATGTGCTTGCAAATAATTTCTTGTCAGTACCATAGGTCTGTAGTAAACATAGTACAGGTATATATTGATGGTCTAAAACTGCAAGGTAGCCAACTTGTTTATGCCATGGTTACTGTTTTTTATAGATTTTAGCAAAATTAGTGAAGCCAGAAATGGATGTCCAACTCTTCTAAAAGTCACCTTTTTATGCCTACACCCACCGAAGATGGTGCCTGAGGCTATTTTAGCTATTAGACTCGTTATCCTGCTCGTCCGTCCTGCTTTCTAGTAATATCGCGATATCTCTAGAACCACTAGAGATATGAGGCTTAAACTGCTTGATAATATGTATTACCATAAGAAGATGATCTGATCAGATTTTGGGTAAATTGGTCAAAGGTCACAGAGGTCAATTTCTGACATTACAGGTTGTAACCTTGCTATTGCGATATCTCAAGACCAACTAGAGATACGGGGTTCAAACATAGTGATACTATGTATCATATCATTGGAAGACAATCTGATTAGACATTTGGGAAATAGGTCAATGGTCAAAGGTCATAGAGGTCACTTTCTAAAATTACAGGTTTTTTCCTTGTTATCAGGATATCTTAAGAACCATTAGAGGTATTAGCCTCAAACTTGGTGATAGAATATATCACTTTAGAAAGTCTCATTAGGTTAAAGGTAAAGATCAAAGGTCAATTTCTAAACATGGGGCCAGTATTACTATAAGAAGATGATCCAATTAAATTTTGGGGCTAGTAGGTCAAGATCAAAGTCGTTGATTGACATTTGATTATAGGCTTTTTGTTTTTAACGTGATATTCCATCCATTTGCTTTACTTAATTTTGGGCAGAGGCTTTTTGGAGACGCAGTCACATTTGTCTTGTTTTCCAATGCAGTGGGAAATGGATATGTGAAGTGACCTAATATTTTGCTAGTGCATCTTAATGAATGTGAAATCAAATAACATTTCATGTTTAACCATCCTCCCTCTGGTGTTGCAAAGTTTGTAGTCTGTCAAGGAGTTTCTAATGCCATTATTTCTGAATGTATTCTGCCTCCCTTTATTCAGCTTCAGGAGCAAGTACATCACAGGTAGGAAGGTTGACATTGAGTTCACCTTCACCCGATTCCCCATACGTAATGAGCATCAAGCCGTAGAGACGGCCACAGTAAAGGGCAGGCTTAGTGATGCGCTCTTTCCAGGGACGGGGAGTCAAGTCGGGAGTAAAGGCCAGCTTTCAAAGATTCCAGAACTACAGTAAGTGAATTTGATTCTCATCGTGGGGATGTGTCCATGTATCTGAATGTTGGATTATTTTGTGTTTTCTCCTCGGTTTTGTTCGGTTTGGGTTAGAGAGACAAAAGCAACATGAAAAGATATATTTGTTTTTTGATGTCTTGAATTTGAATAATAAAACTGATTGCTTGAATTCTACTCCTATAGACTTCAAACACTTCTGGTTTGTTAAATGGGTATTTTGGCTTTACGTACCTGCAAAACGTATTTTTAGATAGTGCACTGTCCGTGACTTTCAACTCTCAGCTGTGTTATGATTATAGGCTAGTTTAATATAGGGATGTGTAAGATTACTTTACAAAGAAATAATGAGTAAGGTGTTTTTAACTTTTCTTTTATTAAATCTTGACATTCATTACATTACCAATTTAACATTTGACCTTTCTACAGGGCTTTCAAGAGGACCCTCTTTGATCAGAAGTTGTCTGAAAACATGGAACAAGTCCAGGCTGTTCACCAGATTGTGACAGGAACCGCTAGACCAGCTCCGTACCTGGTCTTTGGACCTCCCGGCACAGGGAAGACTGTAACCATCGTGGAGGCTGCAAAGCAGGTAGGTTAATTGATCTGCAGGTGCTGTACCTCTTACATTTCAACAGTCTTGAAACAATAGGCAATTTTTCATGGCATACATTACCCCCCAAACCAAGGTCCAAGTGTACATAGGCTCCTGCATTATAACATTAAAAAATTTAAACATGGGGCCCATGCATTATACCAACATTTTAAATTGTAATCCGGACTCAAGTGTAAAAAGGTTAGTATGAAGCCATGTCAAAAGGATTCCCTGGACATTTTTCTTTTCCTGTAAATTGTATCTACGAAGAAGGCTATGTTTATAAATCTGTTTTGAAATCATTTAAATGAGTGTGAGCTGATATTTTGCCTGCTGCCAGTTTATGTCATGCCTGTATACAATTATTAAAAACTCAAACTATGTAATGGATTATTACACATAGATTTGTGCACAATTGGTAAAATATGTCACTAGCAGGGCTCCATTTCACAAAACTTGTCATCAGTGACAAATGACAGTTTTTGTAATAAGCTAGTGAAATCCTTGCATGTGTTTGGTCATCAGCTGATTTGTCACTGATTTTTGTCATTTGTCGTTGAAAAAAGGCTTTGTGAAATGGGTCCCAGGTGTGAAAGCATGTAAGAATCTTGCTACAATTCTTGTGTCTCTGGTAGTATATTCCAATAGGTTGAGCATCTATTAGCTATTCAATATGAGAGAGCTTGAATGCCATCAGTTTCAAATGGAATCGTTGCTAATGAGTAAACTTGACAATATATATTCCACAGGTTTACAAGTTGTTGCCCGAGAGCAGAGTTCTTGTTAGTGCGCCCTCTGACAGTGCAGCTGATTTAGTTGCTGTTTGTCTGCTCGATACAGTCACACCCATTGCTACGACACACCTTATGAGAATGTATGCTCCCAGCAGACCTCTCATCGCCCTCGATCGTGTTCTCAAGGTTGGTGTTACTGTATGACCCTTTGATCTTTGACCTCATGACCCTAAAATCTAATCAGTATCATTGGATCTGTTTCATGGCGTATTTTTGGTGCTACGAAGATAATTAAGTATGAAAACAATGTAAGTAAATATTTTGAAAGACACACATTAAAGAGATCTTTTATAGGGAATTTTTCCAGACGCCACTTCTTATTTAGATTTTTGACATCTTTACTCATTTACTCAAGATCTTGCGACTGCTGATTGTTGACTTTTTGTTGTACTGAGCGAGGCGGAAGAATTCGCCGGCAATTCGCTCAAAGATTTGGGTTTTTAAAGAGCTATCACAGTGTATATTAGAGTTTATAGCAATATAGCTGTACTGCCGTATTCCCATATACAATGGTAAACCACCTTAAAAAAAACTACCACAGCAATATAAATGAGCCAAGCATAGTGCACCTCACATATTCATATTTAATAAAACAAGGGTAAGTGAGTGTGCTTCAAGGTTATTGTTACATGCAGATACTTTTGTCTCACCTTCATTGCCGGCATTTATTTACATGTATTAACTAGATGTTTAAATTGTTTGCAAGGTTTACTAGGGCTTTGTTTTTGTGCGTGTATGACGAGCCCACACTGTCGTTTTGAATGATTTTGAAAGAACACTTGACGTGTTCATGTAACACCCAGGAGTAATAGATTTGTCTTATATTTCACAGTTGAAAATTTAGAGGATTTATGTCATGAGATCACTGCTTTCACCTGACAAAAATAATGGAGACTAGTCTATTGTGTGTAACGGGCGTAGACAACGGGGGGATGAGGGGGATGGCATGTACAATCATCCCCCCCCCCCCAGGTTTTGGGGAATGATATTTGCTTACTTAATAAGTCATAATGATGATAATAATAGTAATAATAATAATGATAACAATTATAATATTAATAATAATAATACTTATGATGATGATGATAATAATAATCCTCATCATTATTGTAATTGTGTTTATTGTTATTAGCCGCATTCACACGGTGAAAGCCAATTCAGACGGTAAAAAAAAAGAAAATCTTACAAGTATTTTGTGGTTAAACAGGCGCGGATCTACGGGGGGGGGGGGGGGTTTAGGGGGTTTAAACCCCCCCTTGGGCGGCCCAAAAAACAAACAAAACAAAAAAGGAAAAAAAAAGAAAGAAAAGAAGAAAAAAGAAAGTAAAAAAAGAACGCACGCTAGAGAGAAACCCTATCAAGTGCAAATATTGTGAGAAGATATTCAACTCGTCTGGTAACTTAAAGGGATCGTTTAACAATGTTAAATCTGAGATACACGGTCCTACATGTTATCAGTGTCTGTGATATGGTGTAACGTTGAAGCCCTAAAAAAATCGCGCTTCAAAATGATCAAGAAGTGCCTCAAAAAAGTAAAAATCTTTGAGTGACCGGTTATACCATACTCGTTTTCCCCAATAGACTGTAGTGTTATGAAAACCGTCAGGCGAACAGTTTTCAAAATTTGTAATTCCAATCATAAATATCTTGATAATCAGACTGGCGATCGGCTTGTAAAAGTCATGGGGTTCCTGACTGACCTAAAGGTTTATAATTATCATTGCATCGTGAACTAAATCCAGAATTTTGTTTCAGAATCTGAGACAAAGTTACCGGATCCCTTTTACCAAACACATGATAACTCTGGATATAACTGTGTATTTAACTGTTACTTGATTTAAAAAGACGTTATCATGCACTGCTTTTTATGGTCTCCATTGTGTTAATAGATGCCAGGAAAACATCACTTACGGGGTTAAAATAAACACCCCCCAAAAAAAAAATCGGCTCGCGGCTCGTGGACGATGCTCTGCATCGTCATTATTGGTCAATCCCCCCCTTAGCAAAAAGCTAGATCCGCCCCTGAGTCATCCCCCCCCCCCCCAGGTGTACGAACCTGTCTACGCCACTGGTGTGTAATTTCCTCTTTAATTTTAATATCAGTTAGCCGAGCAGGTGTAGCGAAATTGTTGAAGAAACTGAAGCCACATAAAGCTACTGGGCCAGACGGCATCTCTGCTAGACTCCTCAAGGTGACAGCTGATCAGATTTCACCTGCCATTAGTTTGCTTTTTGAGGCCTCCCTACTTCAAGGCGAAATTCCTTCTTACTGGAAGAAAGCATATGTTGTTCCTATCCACAAGAAAGGGTGTAAGTCATCTCCAGCAAACTACAGACCAATCTCACTGACAGCAATCTTATCAAAACTATGTGAACACATAGTGCATTGTGCTGTCATACATCACCTGATCAATCACAACCTGTTGTCAGACTCACAACATGGTTTTAGGAAGCGAAGATCGTGTGAAACACAACTCATCCTTGCCATCAATGACCTTGCCAAAGGACTGGATGATAGAGAGCAGATAGACTGCGTCTTGTTAGACTTTGCCAAAGCGTTTGACAAAGTCTCTCACCGACGACTCCTCCTCAAAGCTGACTATTATGGTATACGTGGCACTACTCTTAAATGGATCGAAAGCTTCCTTAGTGGCCGCACTCAACAAGTCACACTGGAGGGCCAGCGTAGTCACGAGGCCAAGATTACATCTGGAGTGCCCCAAGGTAGTGCTCTCGGCCCGCTGCTTTTCCTCATATACATCAATGACCTACCAGACAGTGTCAAGCACTCAACCATACGCCTCTTCGCTGATGACTGCATGCTATATAGACGCATCAGATCAGTCCAAGATTGTACAAATCTTCAGGAAGATCTTGACAGACTGCAGGAATGGGAGAGAAAGTGGCGGATGGAATTCCACCCATCCAAGTGCCAGACTCTGAGAGTCACCAACAAGAGGAAACAAATCCTAGGCCTGTATAACATCCACGGGCACGACCTGGAATTAGTGAGTTCCGCCAAGTATCTTGGAATCAACATCGATCAGAAGCTCAACTTCAATAGTCATGTTGATACTACAGTCAAGAAGGCTAATTCTGTGACAGGCTTCTTGCGACGGAACTTTAAACACTGTAGACGGCGGATCAAGCAGGCCACATACTTTACATACGTCCGACCAGTGGTGGAATATGCTGCAACAGCATGGGAACTACACACACAGCGGAATGTCAACAAGATTGAAATGGTCCAACGAAGGTGTGCTCGCTACGTCACCGGTGACTTTAATCAAACCTCCAGTGTAACGGCTATGCTTGAAAACCTGAATTGGCCATTGCTACTCACCAGACGCCTTCACAGCCGCCTTGCCATGCTGTATCGCATCCGTTTCAACCTTGTCGACGTTACCTGGCAGTCCTTTCTCACTGAACTGACATCAATAACAAGAGGACATGGATCTCGTTTTAGGACATTCAACTGCAGTAGTCAGACCTATGCTTCTTCCTTCTTCCCAAGAACCTGCAAGGACTGGAACAACCTTCCACAGGACCCAGCCCAATACCACTCTCTTGACGCCTTCAAGGTCTTCTTGAGTGGGATGCAGATGTAATGTCTACAAGACTGGGAATGTTTTTTTTTACTTACACATGTATATATGCACCTGCACAACAAGAACAACAAGTTAAAATGTGGAATGACAGGACATGTGAAAGTCTCCACATATACACACAAAACCAGTGCGATTATCTTCATCACCATGAAGCGGCACTTAACTGGAAGAAGAAGAAGAAGTCTAGTTACCTTAATTAATTGTTATTTTATCTTTATCTGCCTTGTGTGGTAGGAGAAGAAGTGTTGTAACCTTGGAGCGGATGATCTCTACATACCATCTAAACAGGAGATCCTGGAAAAGAGAGTTGTGGTCACAACCCTCGTTAATTCAGGAAGGTCAGTGGAAATATCGTTCTTATTTCATATAAGATCTCCTTGTACAATTTAATTCATTGTCATTTCAATGGAAAATTGGTATCTGCCCGAATTGATGATTTTTCTGCATGGATACTGATATGTATTGCAATGCCATTAATACTTTGTCAGTTAAGAGCCAGAAAATTTGTGATAATATATGAATTAATGCCTATCTGGCTCTCAGGGGATGACTTGTACTTGTGGAAAAGCCATCTGCTGATTTATATCTCATCCTAAAGCCTTGGTCACAAATGCCATTACGAACTGCTATGAACGCCGTAGGAACGATTTTCAGACAATGGAAATTCGAGAAGACAATGGAAAAACGGGGAGATTCGTACGAAATTATCGTTCGTACAAACCTTTGTGACCGTAGCAGAAGATATACTTATGATTTCCTAAAAATGCTGTGAAAGACTAAAAAGATTTTGTATAGATCGTGTTTCTGCCACAAACAAAACGATTTTGTCGAAAAGATTGATGAAAGATGATGGAAAAGTTTATTCCTCCCCGAATCTGTTATAACTTTTATGACACTCTTGACATAATCACGTAATCATTTTTAACGCTCATTTGTCTACTACAGGCTGGCACTGGCCCAGTTTCCAGAGAATTTCTTCACCCATGTATTCATTGATGAGGCAGGTCATGCCACCGAGCCAGAAGCCCTGATTGCTTTGGCTGGACTGATAAACCTTGATAACCCTAAAGGAGGCCAGATCATCTTGGCTGGTGACCCCAAACAGCTTGGACCTGTGCTCAGGTCACCATTGGCCATTGAGAATGGTCTAGGTAAGTCAGTCTAACTCATTTCAGTGCTCAATAAGGTCAAGGCCTCACATCTACATGTAAGACAGTCTTGATAAGTCGGTCCAAAAGAGTTCAGTGCTATATAAGGTGGAGGCCTCACATCTATAACGGTCTTGATAAGTTGGTCCCAAAGAGTTCAGTGCTCAATATGGTCAAGGCCTCACATCTAAGACAGTCTTGATAAGTCAGTCCCAAAGAGTTCAGTACTCAGTAAGGTCAAGGCCTCACATCTAAGACAGTCTTGATAAGTCAGTCCAAAAGAGTTCAGTGCTATATAAGGTGGAGGCCTCACATCTAAGACAGTCTTGATAAGTCAGTCCTAAAGAGTTCAGTACTCAATAAGCTCGAGGCCTCACATCTAAGACAGTCTTGATAAGTCAGTCCTAAAGAGTTCAGTGCTAAATAAGGTTGAGGCCTCACATCCAATGCAGTCTTGATGGCCCGAATTCACAAAGGAGGTTTGTCGACAAACAGAGGCTTACAAACCTGGTTTGAAAAAACGCGTCAAAACTCGTCACATGACGCACGAAAACCAAGGTTTGTCGACAAATCTCCTTTGTGAATTCGGGCCAATAAGTTGGTCCCAAAAGTTCAGTGCTTGACGAGGCCAAGGCTTCACATCTATAACGGTCTTGATAAGTTGGTCCCAAAGAGTTCAGTGCTCAATATGATCAAGGCCTCACATCTAAGACAGTCTTGATAAGTTGGTCCCAAAGAGTTCAGTGTTAAATAAGGTCCAGGCCTCACATCTATAACGGTCTTGATAAGTTGGTCCCAAAGAGTTCAGTGCTCAATATGGTCAAGGCCTCACATCTAAGACAGTCTTGATAAGTCAGTCCCAATGAGTTCAGCGTTCAATAAGGTCAAAGCCTCACATCTATGACGGTCTTGATAAGTCAGTCCCAAAGAGTTCAGTGCTTAATATGGTCAAGGTCTCGCATCTAAGACAGTCTTGATAAGTCGGTCCAAAAGAGTTCAGTGCTATATAAGGTGGAGGCCTCACATCTAAGGCAGTCTTGATAAGTTGGTCCCAAAGAGTTCAGTGCTAAATAAGGTCCAGGCCTCACATCTATAATGGTCTTGATAAGTTGGTCCCAAAGAGTTCAGTGCTCAATATGGTCAAGGCCTCACATCTAAGACAGTTGTGATGAGTCAGCCCCAAAGAGTTCATCGCCCTCATGAGCAGCGCTCAAAATACACGGGGGCGGTGGGCGATTCGCCCACGTGAGCTACAAAATCGCCCCCGTCAGGTTGCTCACGGGGGCGATTGCAAAATTAAAAATCGCCCCGGTGGAATTATAAAATAAAGATAATCTTTTCTGTTATAACTTTAACACAATATTGAGTTTCAATTTTCAAACCTTAAACCAATGAAATGGAACTAAGATTAGCGTGCAAGATTTCTCGTTTTATGAGTAGGCCTATTATTACCGATTCAGCTCGCAGTGCAGTGCCGCCGTAAGCAGTGGTTATAGGCCTACTGCGCCGTTAGTAGCGGTGCGTGTGCACGCTGCCGCGCCATGTCTGCTGGAGCTGGAGGCGATCGGGCAAGGGCAGAAACATGGTCATGGCCTGGAGAAGTTTTTCGTTGTCAGCAAATAATGAACCTCGACAAGTAAATCAATATTAGGGACTTTTAGATTTGCACGATGAGAACGTGGACTGCAACGTGTGACCTCCTTTTTAAGGCACTGCCAGTGCTTAAAAGGACGTCACATGTGATTGCCAGTGCCTTAAAAGGACGTAACACGTCCACGTCCCCTGAAAAAATTGAGGGGAGGACGTGTCCCCCCCTCCCCCCCGGGATCGCCGCCCCTGCGTGGAATGATATGGTAACATGGGCAGATCTACGGCGGGGGGGGGGGGGGGGGTAGGGGTTTAACCCCCTCCTCCCACCCCCCCCGGCCCCCTTTGGCTGCCAAGTGAAAATGTGATATTAAAGCGGGGGGGGGGGGGGGGGGGGGGAGGGGGATTCTGGAGAGGAGGACTACTAATCTATTTTTTTTTTCAGGGGGCGGGGGGAAGTGAAGCGCCGTTTGAGCATGACTTTCTTTTTAACTCTTACTTTCACCTATCTCAGATAACCCTAAGTTTTTGGTTGCTGCTTTATATGTAGTTGATAATGCATGATTAAAATAAATAAAGAGACAGAGAGAGAGAGAACCACCATCATTTTGCAATGGTTCAGGGTTCGTGTAATGTACATTTGAAACCATTTCTTAGCGTCTCAACCCTAAAAAAATAGCAAAACTATTTTTGAGGAAAAGCATTATACTAAATTAAATAAAGAATAATAGCTTTATATTGGATCATACTAATACTGACACGGGCTAAAGACAATGTGGTATTTGTATAGAGGTATTCCAAAATGACATTCTGATAATCAACATTTGTTCTGGTATCATATATACGCATAATACTGATCTTTATGATTTCTTAACGTGACATAGCTTCTTCTCCCTCTGCAAACAAAACAGAAAACAAGGTTATTTAATAAAAGGACCATGCGACAAATAATCATTGTGATTCAAATTGATGCAAGGATTTTTTTTGAATAAGCAATGCTTTTCACCAGAATCTTCTTTGTAAAAAAACGACTTTTACAAATCTCAGCCATGCAATTCTGCCACTGTGCTGTAAGATCACTTTGAGATTAGGAGAAGTGTATTATGTAATGGGTATTTTAAATTGAATGAAACGTCTCAACTCAATAAGCATGGCTGAGATTTGTAAAAGTTGTTTTTACAAAGAAGATTCGGGTGAATAGCAGTGCTTATTCAAACAAATATTCGCATCAATTTGAATCACAATCATTATTTGTCGCTTAATCCCTTTTAATGACCATGTTTTCGTTTACGTTTGCAAGGGGAGAAGAAGATATGTCACGTTAAAGACATCATAAAGATCAATGTTGTATGCGTATATATTATATACACAGGCCAGTAACAGCTATGTAGCTTGTAAATTTGTAAGAGGGAAAATGCTGATTGAAATGATAATGCTGAAATAGCAAATAAGTGAGGAGCATCATAGGTACCAATTCAATGGATATTTGTATAAAAAAGAGCCCCCGTCAGTAATAAAAGAGCCCCCGTGAGAAGGCTCACGGGGGCTCTTTTTTCGGGGGAAGAGCCCCCGTGGACAAAAAATTAATTTGAGCCCTGCTCATGAGGCCAGACTAACATTACAGGTAGACCATATATGATGGAAAACACAAACTCAGATAGATCAACGCATAATCTCTAGCAACAATCATTCAGATGCATGTATTTGCATGAGGCCTATCAAGAGAAGTATCATGGGTGTGTTTGGCATTGGAAGTGGAGTATGGACTTCCAACTGACCATTGGATCTACCTAAGACATATATTTTGAAATTAAAAGAAAATCCTGATCATTTCATATACTTAAACTGTTTTGGATTTTCAGCATATACTATGTCATCAGTAGGAAGTAAACTTTCCTTGGCTTTGTATATATTTTTAAAATTCCCAAATCAGTCCTATCGTTCCTTGAGAGGCTGATGACGCACTGCAAAGCCTACAGCCGGAAGGCAGATGCAGGGGCTTCCGAAGCACACTATGATCAGAGGATCTTGACCAAGCTACTGCAGAACTACCGCTCTCACCCGGACATCCTCAAGCTGCCCAACCAGATGTTCTACGACCAGGAGCTCAAGGTACATGCCGATGAGCTGGTCAGAGAATCGTTCTGCAGATGGGATCAACTGCCAAAACAGGTTCGTTTGTTCATGTCTCCTTAGATCAAGATTAATGTAAAGTTCCTAAATTAAATTAAATTGAATTAAGTTCTTCCTTCCCCCAATGGGTGCGATGGCCGTCTCAATTACAAGGGCCAGGTCTTCATCTGTGTAACCCGAAAAACAGGTAATGAATTGAGATGCAAATCTCTCCGAGGATTGGGGCAAACTATAGCATTAAGGGCAGTGTCAGAATTATCTTTAATAGGAGTGGCCCATTCGATTACTGAGCAGTAGACTATGATTTCACTTTGCAGAAAGTTGAAATTTACTCAAAGGTGCCATAACAGATATTGAACTTGTTTATCCAGGGCAAGGTACTATTATACATTTTGTAAACATTGTATTTTTTCTAGTTTTTAAAACTTGTAACATATACTTCTATTTTTTTTTAATCATTTTACATAATTACGATGACCCTTAAAGAATTTTCATGCACTATAGTATTTCTTTATCATAACTATTGTAACATCTCTCTCCTCAGGGTTTCCCAATCATCTTCCACGGAGTCGAGGGTCAGGATGAGAGAGAGGAACAGAGTCCATCTTTCTTCAACAAGTCCGAGATTGAGATTGTAGTGGATTATGTGAAGAAGGTGATGGATAAGAGAGGGGGGCAGAAGATCAAAGAAGAGGACATTGGTGTTATCTCACCATACAGGAAACAGGTAAGTGAATTAGGAGGGGTGTAGATCATAGTGATTGAGATGGAGAGAGATTGAGATTGGAGTGGATTATGTGAAGAAGAAGGTGATGGATAAGAGAGGTGGACAGAAGATCAAACAAGAGAACATTGGTGTTATCTCACCATACAGGAAACAGGTAAGAGAATTAAGAGGTGTAGATCATAGTGATTAAGATTGAGAGAGATTGAGATTGTAGTGGATTATGTGAAGAAGGTGATGGATAAGAGAGGTGGACAGAAGATCAAACAAGAGGACATTGGTGTTATCTCACCATACAGGAAACAGGTAAGGGAATTGAGAGGTGTAGATCATAGTGATTGAGATTGAGAGAGATTGAGAGGTGTAGATCATAGTGATTGAGATTGAGAGAGATTGAGATTGTAGTGGATTAAGTGAAGAAGGTGATGGATAAGAGAGGTGGGCAGAAGATCAAACAAGAGGACATTGGTGTTATATCACCATACAGCAGTCAGACCGCAGCGTGCGCGATAATGAGGCTATACGCTGATTTTTATTCAGCGTCTCTTTGGTTATCTTGTACATTCACGTGTGCTGAAATTCACGAGATTTTCCGTGAGATTTGTAAGGGTGTACATGCAGCTGCTTTTGTGGTCGATAACTTTTGTCAACATGGCAGCACGCAACGGTAATTACTCTCGAGATTCTCAGCTTCAGTTTGATATGAAACTTGCCATATTTCACAATTTTGAAACAATCCTTTTTCACCACTTTTATTCTTTTTGTAACATTTCAACAGCTATTTTGTACCCGAAATTTCGCTTTTGGTTCCTGACTTTGGTACATAATTAATTTGTTTACTTTGAGATTCGTTGGAAAGATGAAAAGTCACTGATCAAAATAATGTCGAAACCTAATTGACGCAAAATCTTGTTCTCTTTACAATCATAGTAATTAAGACCCTAAAAACCTGGAAATTACCAATTTGTTCTTTTTATAAGATGGTGCGAAATTATGTGATTTCATACTCGTGCACGCTCGCCGTTTGAGCAATGGCACTGCATAACTGATTATTAAACTCCAGGGAGCTCCGCCGCGCCATCGACTGGCCGAAAAAATAAGAAAAATGATTAAAAAATAAATAATGTAGAAAAAGATTATCTGAAGGGGAGGTGACGTAATTGATCCAGGGTCCTCAGATTGTTGTCATGATTGCTTGCGCGCACGTGCATTACAGGCGCACGCCACAAGGAATGCTTACTCAAATTAGGTATTCAGAATGTTAATAAACCAAAGCGGAACATATGTGACGTAGTTGACGTATTGGGCCAATCAGAACGCTCTATTATCACATCGGCAGAGTTGACTACTTTTTTTAATTATTCATGAACATTCGCGTGATTTTACTTGGTTCCTGACTTTGGTACAGCGTAAAATATAATAATTTTGATATCGTTGTAAAAAAAAATATTTATGCTTTAATTATGCTGGTAATTACATCTTCTTGACGCAAGAACGATTTCTATGTGAAAATCAGCCCTACCCTTTAGATAGATTTATCGTCGAAAAACCCCATTTTCAAGGCGAAATATCTGTTTCCAAAATATATTCAACATGATTGTCATATAAGTATATAGAGAGTGCAACTTCTTATCTTTAAAATAAGACCCATTTCATGAGAAATGAACAATTATAAAGGCAAAAACTGCCAATCAGGAAGGCCGTCTGCACTACTCATTACGTATGCAAGACACTTAAATTCTTGCATACGTGCTGAATAAAATAGAGGGTTTTTGCACCGGCTGCAGTCTGACTGACAGGAAACAGGTATAAAGAGGCCAAATGTCATTCTTTGCTTTGAAGATTTATTGTCCTCTTTCCTCATGAAATTTGGCAGAATTCCTATGATTCACTGAATGTATGTGTACATGTTTAAATTTATTTAGGATTAATCTTTCAATGTAATGTAAATCAAGGGTTTTTGTTTCATGAAGAGTTATTTTGATTTTGATGAAATTTATATTTTATCATTTTCTTAAGAAGTGGACATGAAATATGACAGATACAGGTCTGTCATTTCCTCTTTCCATCATTTTTCCCCCTGTAAATTGAGCATTTGCAGCGAGGCTTCAATGACTGATTTGTATCTAGATTATTCCACTTAGAATTCATAAATTTTTCGGCTACATTTGGAAGAGATACAGTCAATATGGTCCAGATTTTAATACCAGGTTGCATCTAATTTCTCACCCTACAGGTTCAGAAGTTACGTCGGGTTCTGGAGAAGCGTCGCTACAGCAACATCAAGGTCGGGTCGGTAGAGGAGTTCCAAGGTCAGGAGAGGACGGTGATCATCATCTCCACCGTCCGTAGCACCAAGGCGGAGTACATTGAGATGGATATAGACTTTAAACTCGGCTTCTTGAAGAATCCCAAGGTATGTATGAAGCCTCATCATGAGCAATATGTAGATTGGCGATGGATTAACCCATTAGTAACTAGAGATTTGTAAAACTGGCCTATTACTCACTGGAAGATATTACAATATTGCTCTCATTTTGACATGGTTCTGAACAATATGAACCATGCATTATTTTTCTATGCAGAATCCTACTGTAGACATCGTAAGGATTACGCATGTATAAAATTTCCACAGGGTTTTTGGCGGTTTAGTTGCTAAAGGGTTAACAGAATTGGTACATAAGTCAGCGCTTTAAACAAGATTGTCTGGTGTGGGAAAATATATGTATATATATATATATATATTTTTGTACATGCATTAATCAATCAGTGTTTGTATTAATATCTCTAGTGCATAGTCATATACAAGAACCACTGATAATTATTCATTATAGGATTCTACCAGAGTTATATTTCATGCGATATGTCTAGTTTGTGGATGTAGATGTTGTTGTTGTTGTTAATATGGTTATGAAGAATATACACTTAACTCTAAGAACGGTGCTTTACCATGTAGCATATAGATTATTTGTTCATGTTTTACAAATCGACTGTATTCAGGTTTTGTGTATAAACGTATATATGGCATGTGCATCTTGTTTCAGAGGTTCAATGTGGCAGTGACCAGAGCCAAAGCCCTTCTGATCATAGTAGGAAACCCTTTCATGCTCAGCAAAGATGAACACTGGAACCCGTAAGTACATGTAGATCACGGCATGAAATATGTTTTTCGGATTAAAAGTAAACTGCACTGGTCAAGGTGTTGGGTATATAAAAAAAGTGATAGCTTTTTCTGCATAATGTTTGATCACATGCATCAAAGAGAACATTATATATTAAAGCCAAAGTGTTTTGTCTGATGATCTGAAAACCATCCAATTGAATTAAAAGTTGAGCACTCTATCACATTACTTTGAGTTGTGGATTGGTATATAATGCTTCGGCTTCCAAAGCACTTCAAGTTCCTTAATTTAAAAAAAATCTGAGAAGAGGTGGGGTGGGAAACGGTCAAAATTGTTTCATTAATCAAAATTTAATTGATTCAATATAATTAAAAAAAAGACAAAAAAAATAATAAAATAAAGGACATTTTTAATGTAATCACTTTCACCTTTACCTTTACCTCAGCCAGCAAAAAGAAATATATATTGTTCGATCCCCAACATGGCACTAATGTCCTTTGGCAAGGCATTAATCTACATTTGCCAATCAATACTCAAGAGAGATATGGGGACCCGGTAGGATGACGTTTTTAATTGCCTATGCCCTCATGGTGACCATATGGTAAAAATACTCCCCAGGGTGTGGAGATAGTGCACATTGTGCGTGAATGAATCCGATGACGGGGGTAATGATATCTGTATAACGCTTAGAGACGGTATTCGGTATTAAGCGCTAAGTAAATCCAGATTATTATTATCATTGATCATCAGACTCATGATTATGTCAATCATGAGTATTTAGTGGTCCACAAACACTTGACTCATCATTATACTTTTTATTTTTCTAGAATGTTGGAGTTCTGCATCCAGAAAGGAGGCTACACAGGATGTGCTTACAGTTCAGAGGAGAGTGATATGGACTCCCTCGTTTAACTCTTGCAGAAGGCTCATCTGGGAACTGTACCTACAGGTATAGTTATCTATCAATTCATAGAGGGAGGGAGGGAGGGAGGGAGGGAGGGAGGGAGAGAGAGAGAGAGAGAGAGAGGGTGGGACAGAGACAGAGACAGAGAGAGAGACAGAGACAGAGAGAGAGAGACAGACAGACAGAGTTTATTTGCTATTCAAGATAATACACATATATTTATTGAAGTTTTATGGATTGGAGAGTTGAATAATTTGTTAGATTTATGTTGAAAGTGATTTTTTTTTTAAATGCATTCATTGCACAAACACTTTCAGTGCTTATACCAGGCAGTATTGGTAGATTTCTCATTCCAGCCTTTAATTTGTTCAAGGAGATCCACAAGTATACCATTTTTTCAACCCCCTGTGGAACTTGAGCTCTCTCTCTCTCCTGTTCGCACATATGTTAACTCCCATTGTAGAGGACTATTCTTCATTGCTTGAAGTAGAAGTGATTTGGAAGCATAGTTATGTTAAAAGTTTAATTGATTAGTATTTTAAGAAGCATTAGCAGAAGAAAATGACATTAAGTGCCACTTTATCATTATTCCCTTTTTTGTATTTTTTTAATTGCAGTGGAAGAAGTGGAAGAGCAGCTTGGATTCAGTCAAGTTGCTCAGCAGAATGACCCCGAATGGAGAGGTGAAGACTAGGTCAAGAGGTCATCTCCATAACAACCAACAAGCCAAAGAATGATTAGCCATTTACTGGTAGAATAGTGAGAGTCGAATGCAGCTGTTTAGTGAGACAGCTATGTTAAAATCATCAGTGTTGTTGGTAGACCCGGCAAACAGGACGAGAGATGAGCAAGACAGTAACATTGAAGAGACAGATGTGTAGAAACTATGTAGAACAGTAATTCATACATCTTGTACCGAGACTCCAGAGAATGGTTCATCATGCATAAGGATGAGCAGGTAGAGTAGTAGGAATAATAATAATAATAATAAGGCAGCTGTTTTTTATATTGTCAATAGCATCTTTTCAATGTAATTATACATACCAAACAGGCACAAAGGGTGGGCAGGGAGATAATAATAATAATAATAATAATAATGTTCAGCTTTTATATAGAGATAGAGTTAGAGTTAAATGATCATTTCTGCAATAATTAAAAACTTTGGTAGAACAAAAAATTGTATACCGAAGATCATGAAGATCATGAAGATCATAGCTGAATAATAGGATGAATTGTCATGATGCGAGTGCATATTTAGAAATGACCACCCTGGTATGGACAGCTCTGCAATGAAGATAGGGCATTGGAACCAGATATAGTCTCATCGGATCAATGTCTGATATAAGAGAATGATCTATTGGTCGAGCGAATGAAAAAAAAACAAAAAAACTTTTGTTCAGACAATGATAATTTTACATCTGGATATACTTGTACAAGTTAAATAGTAATGGTTAACCAATATATTTGATACTTTGTGTAGACAGTAGTATATCCATTGGTACAACTTTCATGTGAATGTTGTACAAGTACATATATATATACTATCAGACATATATCTCATTTCATTTCATACGTATTAACTTGTGCATGTACCGGTACACATGCCCACAAAGTTGGACATTTTCATGTTTTTGAGATAAGATCCATAATAGTGTTGGTAGTTGAAGGGTGTATGTGAACTAAATCTTTGAATTCACTAGTGCCTCTTTTCATGATATTGTAATTCATACATTTGTTGCATGACCAGTATATTCCATTTGAGATACTTGCCAGAAGAATGTGCAGTTGAATAATGTATTTCTTAAAATGTTACATAATCTTTTGATGTGGAATCTTTTTAATTCATACACATTTTTTTACAATTTTAGTCTGCAAATAAGAATCAGATTTATTAACATTCCATGACATTTTTGCTTTTGATGATAATATTTCGTGCCATGTACAAGTCGTATTCTCTTTTTTAATCCGCATGCAAAATGTAATAGCTGAAAAGTGAACTGTAATTTATGTCTTTTAACCCTAAGTGATAAAGATGTAAAGAAAAAAAATGCATGCAATTTTAATAAATTGTCTATAATAATATTAAAATGTTTAATATCAGAATGATTCTTGTAATTTTTAAAATAAATTTGATCAATTTGGTCGAGGGCTCAGCTACCCTGTGCTCTATGCGGCATGTCATTTCTCTCTCGGATATGATTTACGACAGTCATATTTGTGCAAATTTTATTTTGAATCTCAAGAAACTTAGAAAATATGGTTGTGTACTGTGCCATAGTCTGTTTACTTTTAAGTTATGAATATAAGATGCAATTTGTTTACACCATTTTGTTTCCTTCGTAGGTTCTTGCTTGTTTTCTTGTGGTTTTAATTCTTCAATAATATTTGTATCTGTAATATTTGTTTTTTAATGTCACAATGATTCCTTTGTATATCGAAGATGTCATGTAATAGGTTCTTCAAATTGATAAGAATTACCTGTTTTGCAATAGGAATCTATTGAAAGTTAGTTACTTGTAGATTGTCCACAGGCAAGTACATGTACTGTCTGAAATTAAAGAAAAATTTAAGGGATAATGCAAGTCTAATTTTATTTGACTTTGAAACTTGGATTTTGTTAGGTTTTTCTTTTATAAAAACAAACCGCGATATTAATAGTATGAAGAAATCTTTATATCTAATTTTGTGAATATTCTGTAAGATCAGAAACATTAGTTACCGTACCCATGTTTATATGATAAAGCAACCTAGCTATTTGAGGTGCAAATTTGTGTGAAAAGAAAAAAACTGTATATGTGACTATCGATCAAAATACATTGGTAAACCTGTATGTCAGAAAAGTCAATTTGGGTCACATCGCTGCAAAGGCAGTTGCTGAACAGCTGAAAATTTCAGAGTTATAGATTTTGAATTGAGATCGAAGTTTAACTTTCAAACACACTGGCTTTAACCTTGTTTGAATAGCGGTCATTATGACTAGCGAGGGTACCCCGGACAAATATTACGCTTTGCAGCTGCGTGTGATAGTCTGAATATTTATTTGCGAGTGAGTGAAGAGAGCAAGCAACATTTTAAAGATGTATGAGGTCGCATTGCGACCAATTAGATCATAGGAAAGAAGTCCTGATGGGGTTTTAAGCACAATTTCATCATAAAAGACTGAAAAGACCTTTACTAAGTTACATAATTACATTAACTATAAATACGAGCAAGCTTTGGGGAAAATTCAAGAAGAAGGCACTCTTATCAAAAAGGAAAAAGATGCACCTGTCAATATAAAAGGGGCAATTGTCAGAATTAAAAAGGGGCACTTATTACAAAGGAAAGGGGCATCTCTCTTGAATAATGGCACTCGCCAGATTTGAAAAGGGGCAATTATCAGAGGTGAAGGGGGCCCTTATCAAAGGTGGTAAGGGGCACTTCTTGTAGCTGAAAATGGGCACTCACCTGAGATGATTAAAAAGGAATAGGGGCATTTTTTAGAAGGAAAAAGGACGCTTATTACGAAGGAAAAGGGGGGCTTGTCAAAATGAATAGGGGCACTCATAGATGAAAAGGGGGCATTTATCAGAAGGGTAAGGGGCAGTTATTACAAAGAAATGGGGCACTGGACCAAGTAACAGATTCGAATAGGGGCAATTATTGTAGGTGAACAGGGTACCAATCAGAGGTGGTGTTAGGGGCACTTATAAGGATGTGAAACTGGTCCCTATTAGAAATAAACAAAATAGCACTTTTGGGGTACATTTACTTAAAAAGGTGGGAGGGGCACTGCATATGTGACCACCTGCCCCCTGGGAGCTCTGCTGGGGCCCATTACTGATTGGCAGTCAATGGCAGGCACAACGTGAAAGAGTCCATCAACGAAAAATATTTGTAAATTGTTATGTATAGACTTTGATGAACATGACTAATGGTCCAGTTAACGTACCCATACTAGACTATATCATTTTCTTAAAAAAAAAAAAACTAAATGTGGACATTATAAAGCTACTCTGGAGCTCTGGTATATGGGAATCGTATTTTGAGAGATAATTGCTATGATTTATTCTGGATTCATTTTATCTTGCAGTAGATTTGTTGGTTACATGTCGTATTTCTGAAGGTGGTTACTCGAAGGCAGTGGCGGAACCAGCCCCCCCCCCCCCACTGAGCGACTTTTCGGCCGACGCGATTTTCAAATTTTTGGGAGCAAAAAAAAAAATTGTGCTCACTACCCCCCCCCCCCCCCCCCCCCCCCCCCCCCCCCACTGAGCGACTTTTCGGTCGGCGCGATTTCAAAATTTCGGGAGCAAAAAAAAAAATTGGGCCCCCTCCCCTAAGAAATCCTGGATCCGCGCCTGCTCGAAGGTCCGTTATTCCTAAGTTTCGTATTTCCGAAAATGAAATAATGTTCGTAATTCCAAAAATGAAATAGGGTTCATAATTCCAAAAATGAAATAAGGTTCGTAATTCCAAAAATGAAATGGGGTTCATAATTCCGAAAATGAAATAGGGTTCATAATTCCGAAAATAAAATAGGGATCATAATTCCGAAAATGAAATAGGGTTCATAATTCCGAAAATGAAATAGGGTTCATAATTCCGATAATGAAAAAGGGTTCATAATTCCGATAATGAAATAGGGTTCATAATTCCGATAATGAAATAGGGTTCATAATTCCGATAATGAAATAGGGTTCATAATTCCGAAAATGAAATAGGGTTCATAATTCCGATAATGAAATAGGGTTCATAATTCCGATAATGAAATAGGGTTCATAATTCCGAAAAATGAAATAGGGTACATAATTCCGATAATGAAATAGGGTTCATAATTCCGATAATGAAAAAGGGTTCCTAATTCCGATAATGAAATAGGGTTCATAATTCCGATAATGAAATAGGGTTCATAATTCCGATAATGAAATAGGGTTCATAATTCCGAAAAATGAAATAGGGTTCATAATTCTGATAATGGAATAGGGTTCATAATTCCGATAATGAAAAAGGGTTCATAATTCCGGAAATTAAATAGGGTACATAATTCCGAAAATGAAATAGGGTACCTAAAAAGGAGGAAGGGGAAGACCGATTCGACTGAGCAGCCCTCCCTCTCCATATCAATGGTTAAAAATGAGGGAGAGAGAGAGATGAAAGGGAAAAGAAAACTCTTACTGAATAAGAACCAGTGAATTATGCGGCCGCCGGATAATTTTATCCTTTCCTATGTATTTATTTGTTTTTATTTTTCTATCATTTCCTCTTTCTATCTTCATTTCCTTATTCTTTGTTTTTCCTTCTCTCTTCTTCCCCTTCTATCTTTCCTTATGTTAAGCTATTCTTTGTTTTTATTCTTCTTTATTTCCTCTTTCTGTCTACAACCTAACATCAGGAATATAAGATTTATCTGGCGGCCGCCAAATAATTCTATATCTTTCCATAATTATGTTATGTTGCTTTCCTTATGTTATTCTTTGTTTTTATCCTCCCATCTTCTTCTCTTTCTATTTTTCCGTATGATACTCTTTGATTTTATCCTCCTATCATTTCCTCTTTCTATCTTCATTATTTATTTATTTGTTTTCCCTTCTATCTTCTCTTTCTATCTCTCACTATGTAATTCATTGTTTTTATTTTTCTATAATTTCTTGTTTCTATCTAGAGCGTAACATATAGTAACTAGATTACTTGGCGGCCGCCAGATAATTCTATCTTTCCATATTTTATGTTGCTTTACTTCTATCGTCTTCTCTTTCTAATGCATGAATGCAAAATAGGTATTGCCTGGGTAAGCAGGCTACACTCGAAGAGAAAATGTTAACAAATATTAATTTTCACCTTTAAAGTTCTAATAATATTTTTCACAGGTTAAAGATACTATGTCCCTTTTGCAGCCAACATCAAATTCTGTAGAACTTTCCAGGAATTATGAATATGTCATGTATGTCCTATATGTGAAATTTAAATGTTAGCAGTGTCCTAATATTCAAATTATGCAAGGAAACCCGTTTACTTGCTAGACTTCACTGTCAGGCACGATTGAGTGACTGACTGGCATTTTTTCTTCTTTAGTAATAACATACATAAAGTGAGCTGAAAAGGGTACATGAGCATTTTTCTACATCAATAACCCACTTCTTGTAATGGCCAAAATTAAACTGATGATTCTTTGCGAAGCATGCACAAAATGAACGACCATCCGGTACAATGGTCTGAAAATCAGACTATTACTTACTGGCTCTATAGCTCTTAAGTCGATTCGACAACTAATAGTTGTTATTTTCCCACTTAAAGAAATTTGCAAGCCCCCTTTTTTACGGAAGTTCTAAATTAGTATTATCTTTCAAATGCCGTTGGAATTTTACCTTTTCATTTTGTTGGCCTGCAAATGGGACATAGTACCTTTAAGGTATGATTCAAAGCACTAGCTGATATTAAAAGGCGGACGTGATTTATTTTAAATCCCTCAAGAAATGCCTGAATACAGGCGTCGATCCTGGGGGCCAAGCGTGCCTTGCCCCCCCCCCCCCCGCCAACAACAAAAGAGAGAGAGAGAAGGAAAAAAAAGAAAGAGGAGAGAATGGGAAAGAAAGAAGAGGAAGAAAAAAGAAAAGGGGGGAAGGAGATCGGGGGCCTCCCCGGCTGTTACCCCCCCCCCCCCCAGCAAAAAAAAGAGAGAGATAGAAGGAAGGGAAAGAGGAGCGAAAGGGAAAGAAAATAAAGAGGAAGAAGAAAAAAATGGGGAAAAAGAAAGGAACATCAGTTGCGATGTTTCCCGTCAACAAGTTGCGCTGGTGCGGATCGGGAGGAAGGGGGGGGGGGGGGGGGAAGAAGGGAAAGGAAAGGAAAGGAAAGAAAAAGGGCGGAGGAGACAATAACAAATACCAAATAAAAAAGCGACAAGCAAACAAATGAACAAATAAATAAATAAACAAAATTAAAAAATCAGAAAATAAAACGAAATCGGTGAGATTACCTCCACTTATTACCATATTATTCATGATACCCCCTCTTCTATCTTTCACTCTCTATCACCGATTTCAATCTTATCCGGCCCCTCTTTCTGATTTTCCTCTCTTCCTTCCTTCCTTTCTTTCCTTTTCTTTGTATATTTTCCTATTGTCTTTTGTTTTAATTTTTTTGTCTCTCTTTTTTCCCTCTCTCTCTCTCTCTCTCTCTGTCTACGGTCTTGTGGGGAGAGGGGGTGGCTGTCTTGGCCTCTTGTTTAGGTACCTTTTTTATTTTCGGAATTACGAACCCTATTTCATTTTCGGAGTTATGAACCCTATATCATTTTAGGAAAAACGAACCTTCGTAATGATGAACCCTATTTCATTTTCGGAATTATGAACCCTTTTTCATTTTTGGAATTATGAATCTTCGGAATTATGATTCCTATTATTTCTTTTTCGGAATTATGAACCATTTTTCCTTTCGGCACGCAGTAACAACATTAACTGTTGTGATACACTGACTCCTCAAATTCCCTCTCATTATATTATATTAATGACATTAATACCCGCATTAATATCACTCGCCGTGTAAATTTCCGCACGCAGTAACAACAGTACTGTTGTGAATCGAGAAATAATGTTTGAAATGCCATACTTGTTTTCAAACTTACAACTCTTTTCTCCCGCCGTACAATTTTCTCATGAATCTTAATCGTAAACTTTTATAGTCAGTCCCCTTCCCTCTACACCGCGTTCACCGCGTCTTTCTGCTGTGTCCTTGATTTTGATTGAATAACAACCAACATGGCACCGACCTCGAGAGCCGGCCCCCCCCCCCCCCCCCACTCAGGGGTCGGAATGACCGCATGCGTGTTGCCAAAATGTCCGGTAAAGGGGTACTTTTCGTGCGACAAAGTCCGGCCCGAGAATTGTAAAAAAAGGGGTGTATTTGACTTTTCACCCGGAGATTTCTTTAAAAAGGGTGTTGTTTTTCTTTTTTTCTCTCATCTCTTTGGACTCCTGAGAAATTATTCTGAATTTAGGGGGTACATTGAGCATTTTTCCTGATTTAGGGGGGTCTCCAAGGCAGGAAAAGCCTGCGAAAAGCCCGCGAAAGGGGGGTTCGAAAATGTTGGCAGTCCTCAGATAGGGGGTGCTTTCAAAAAGAGGGAACGAGCATAGTGCGTACCCTAAATAACACTGAGTGGGGGGGGGGGGGGGGGGGGGGGGCCTCGAGACCTGCGAAGAAAAGGAGAGTTTCTGATGAAGGCAGAAACTTTAAATCAGATTGGTCTCTAAAGTATTTCTTCATAGAAGAGAAAGGTGGACCACTTTACCTCATTTTCACCAGAGTATGTAATGGAGGTTAACAACATAGTAGAAAAGTGCAAGCCACAGAAATCACACTAAATATAAGCCTGATTTGTTTTTCTCACTGATCTTGTTGTTTGCTTGTTTGTTTTTGCAGAATTTCAGGTGTGTACACGTATTGCATGAGTGTGTGTGTGGGGAGGGGGGAGACTAGCTACGGCCCGCCAAGCTTTAAAAGGTTGGCCATCCGTGGGCTATAGCATAATGTCTTGTTGATGGGAACGATATCTCGCGCATTGCGAAATAATTTTTAAGTTGGGTATTCCCACCAATTACAGTACAGTCTTTGTCGCAGACACAGTTTCAGTGTATCGATAAACCGCAGAATTGACCCGACCGATGACCCATAGGTTGAGGCATATAAACTGGAATAATTTTATGACACAGTTGGTGTTTACATTTTCTCCTCATGCATGATCACACGAAAAGGTTAAAACTACTTAAAAGTATACGCGAAGAAAAAAAGATTATGCGAGTGACGGCTGGTAAAGACTATTTCCCGAAATTACCGTACAGTCATAAATATATAGGCTATAGATTTTTTTTTACTCTATTCGATATTGTTAGGGATTCCATATGCTAGATGGCTTAACGATGCCGGAGGGAAACCAAGTCTTTGAAAGAGAGATAGTCGAATATTGCCAACTAAACCTGGTCATTATTTTCTTCTTCATGAACACTGACAAAGTTTGATCGGGTGTCTGAACGTGACTGCATGAGTGGAGAAATATTTTATGGTGCAAATAACGTCGTTCGAAAACTAAAAGGTAGGCTTATTTCTATATTATTTAATTTTTAAGAAACGTGATATATCAAGCTAACGTAAGGAATAAGGCCTAAGGCGCACGCCTTTAAGGGGCACCTATTTTTTTAGTCATAAATTTCCTGGTCTGATCCACTATTTTACTAACGGATTATCTAAAAATATTGATATTAAATCTTGAGTGGGAAACTCCCAACGTTCGGGCGAATATTATGAGCCCCATTTTCGATCAGACGGTTCTCATATAATTTATAGTAGATCTCTGACTACTGCAATCAATATTACAGAAAATACCAGGTGGAAAAACGTCCTTAATAATCATTATGACCAAAATTTTGTGATTTTTTAGTGATTTTTGGTAGTTTTGAAAAAAGGAGTAAATATATCAATGAGTAGGCCTAAGTGAGAAAGAGAGAGAGAGTGAGTTTGTAATTGACAAGCTATTATGCGCACTGAGCTGGGCACAATATATCCACCGGTATGCTAAACGTGATTTCTTTTCTTTCAATTTTCTTCTTATTCCCTTTTCTCTAATATGAAATTTACGGTGATAAAAATCCAATACATCACTAACATTTGCCCGTATTGGCACTGTTATCAGGTGACTTTTCACATGCCGTTTGGTGATATTGTTCTTCTGAGACCTGGCAACACTGATCTAACTATATACACAGACATAACCATTTCTTTTTCTTTTTCTTTCGTCTTTCCTTTTTTCCCCTTCTTCTTTCGTCTTTCCTTTTTTTTCCTTCTTCCTTTTCCTTCTTTTTCTTCTTCTTACTATCATTAGTGTTATTATCATGGTAATGATTTAAAGCCAGATGAATATGTCTAGCTAGCTTGTGAACCCTACCTGCATTGACCTATATGTAGGCTTGCAAATTTTGTGGCTGGTACAGTTTGGCAACCGATCAGCCACCCGCTTTCAACCGCTTTCCCTGTGGATTATAAAAAAAAGAAGGAAATATAGCCTGTCTATTGTTTAAAATTATTATTTTTGTTTTTGTTGTTGTCACAATTCGTTGGGGAATTAGAAAACCCTGATCTCCTATGCTCAACAGCAAGATGGGCATTCATTTACTACATGAGTATAGCCTATACATGACTCAATCGTTAAATCTGCTAAAACCAAATATTAAAAGTTAAAACCATCGACTTGAGTGAAAATGCGTTAATATAGTACATCGTACCATGATATAAGACTACTTTTTCCAACAATTCATCTTCAGATATGTAAAGATAAATTTAAGAAATTTCGCTATATAGATCTACGCTGAATTTTATGACTCGGTAGTTTTACTAGTTTGAAAATTGCGTAGCTTTATACATGATCGTTAAAACTCCTGAGAAAAGAGACTAACTGATCAATGCGAGTTTTCGTGAAAAAGGGAATACACCAGTTTACAGTTGTGTGCGCCATTTTAAACAAGGCTAATGACCTAGAGGTCATGTATTTATGCGTAAATTAAGATTGCGCCCATGCAAATTATGATGATATCACTGCCTGCGCGCTGCGTTGTGCGCGCATATCATCATTTGCATGGGCGCAATCTTAATTTACGCATAAATACCAGAGGTCAGAGGTTATTGGCCCCAATTTTGGGGCCAATGACCCGAGGTCAACTGTCTGCTCATGCGCACTGATACAACTGTAAACTGGTGTATTCCCACTGTGGCTTCAAGCATCTCGCGCACGGCATGCGCACGCATGCGGCGCCCGTTAATCTACAAGTGAATTTCGGCCTGATCAAGGGTAAAGTCATAACACGGCCTGTGACTGCCTGATTCGTTTGTGTGAATTTGGGGGTTTGGTCGTGATCATTGGCTAAATGGACCCAGAGACAGAGTCTTGCCTCTTGCCTTAGTCTGCATGGAGCTGAGTCGAGTTAGACTTCGTCTTAATGCCATGGCTCTATAACCATCTGGCATGGGTCGATCATTCCTTTTAACACTGACATTTGTCTATAGATCTATACCTATACGGAGGTCTAGTGGAGCCAGACGTATTCTTGGTGGAACAACCAACGATATAGAGAGACTGAAGCTTTTTGTCTGGCACTGCAGTTGCATCTTGGACTTGGTTAGTATGCAGTAAAAGATAATTAAGTTGAGTTCTGGTCATGCGGTTGATCATCTAGCATTTAAGTATTTGTGTGTATTGCCTGGCCCTTAGTTAGGGTACGCATATGCGTGTTCCAAGCGACCCCCCCCCCCTTTTCAGCAAAAGTCTGGTGTGCATGAAGAAAATATCCCGTTTATCCATGAACAATGAGTTTACGAGCCCCCATTGGGTGATCAATCTAGCAAAAAAATGCCAAGTAACGCCCCCGGGCCCTGATCCAATCAGAAAATTGATGCGTAAATCAGGTTGACCTTAGTTTGACTTGGGGCGTCTACTTTGCTCTTCTGCTTGGGCGTCCGAACGATACCTCGGTTTTCCGAACGATTCCCCGGTTAGGTTTTTTCGGTTTCGGATAATACCGAAAAGTTTGACCGTGGAAAGCGAGCCCAGTTATGTGCATTGCGGCATGATTTGAGTTCATGGAAAGTTCAACTGCGCGTGCCTCGCCAGCTCAAGGAATGCAGTCTAGTCATTGGTGTTATAATTAGCATGGGCGAAATGAAAATCATAATCTAATGGAGGAGATCTGATCGACTGGACTAGCAATGAGCTATTTGCGAAGTCTCTTTAATTTGTTCACATCTACCAAAGATAATCAAGATAACTGTATAAGGATGAGATGTGCTCAATTGAAATAATCTAGGCCTACGGTAAACTTCTGATTTTTCTTTTTAAATGTAACTGTCGCGTCGACGCCTACAATTAGACTGGTGTAAGTTTATTCAGCATGATTTCGCAGTCAATGCATAGAGATGAATTTCCTAACAAATGGAAATAGAAGCCTGGCAAACTGAAGGGAATATTTGGATTGTTTCTCCCTTTTTCACCTTTTTCTATGATTTTTTTTTCTTCTACATTTTACATTTTTTAATAAAAATAACTGTCATGTGTGAGGGTCACTAGTAATATACAGCTCTCCACAATACTACTATACTCACCTAAATAGGATGGACAAACTGCACAGGTATCAGGCAGGGCAGGTTCATTGAGGGGCGCATATAAAACACAACTTCCTCAAAGTCGTGCTCAAAAACAAAAAAAAACTAAATAAAATTCCTCATAAGATGCACATGTAAACATATAATGTTTGAATAAACAATAACTTTTGATGGTTTGGTAATGAAGCCACTCTAGGGTGACTGCTAGTCCGATTGGGGGATTGCTAGTTTTGAGCTCCTTCAGGAGCACCTTCTTTAGCAGAGCGGCCATGGTTGTGTGAGCTATCACACACAATCAACCTTTTGTTAATTTGACACAACAATTAAACATGGTTTGTAACTTGTTGATTACCACCATTGCAACATTGCTATTGTTACCACTTCTATAGACTGAATAGGGAAGGGGGGGGGGGGGGGGGGTGGTATTTGCCAATGAGGGACTTGGTGTTGCAAAGGTAGCCTAAATGGAAACTGTTTTGCCTTGTCATCAGGCGCGGATCCAGGATTTCTTAGGGGGGGGGGGGCCAAAATGTGAAATGATTTTTTTTTTTTGGGGGGGGGGGGGGAGGGGGGGGGGGGTAAAAAAAAAAAAAAAAAAAAAAAAAAACACAACAACAACAAACAATACGTTTTTGCTCATTTTGCCACTTCCGGTGTCACCATTACTACCAATATTTGGCTCGCATAATTTCAAATTTGGGCCCCCCCTAAGAAATCCTGGATCCACGCCTGAGTGTATTTGAGCTTTGAAAAAGTGACATCCAGCACAACCCCCCTCCCCTCCCCCCTCCCTCTCTCTTTCTCTCTCCTTCTCTCTAGGCTCTCTAATTATTTATCTTAATCTCATACACCCTTTCCATCACATCTCACTCTGATTTGATATGGAATTGGACTGAACAGGAAAAGAATGACCGCATCAAAGATGTATGCACTTACATAAGTTACATTTAAGTTCTTTTGTAACTGATAGAAAAGAAGAAAGATTTTTTCTTCCAATTTGTGGACCCTCCGACAGGCCATTTTATTGAAAATAAATCTCTGAATAACCTATTTGAATACATAGAATAGAATAGAATAGAAATGGTTCTTATTAAAAAGATCATCGCAGCTAATGGCTGAATTGCGATCCATTTCACAAACATACAATACAATGCAATTTAAATTGAAATGACACAAAATATGACATAAATCAAAAATCAAACATAGACCCCCTATAGACATTTCATAAAAATTTGTTGATCAAATTCAAATTTTTGTTAAAAAAGATAAAGAAAGGGAGAGGTGTAGGAAAGGGAGAGTTGGAGTGATGACAAAGAGAGACAAAGAGAGAAAGAGAGGAAAAGAGAGAGAGAGAGAAGGGGGACGAAAGAGTGAGACGGAAAGAGAGATATATATATATATATACATTATGAATATAATAAGCGATGACTGAAAGCATAACAAATTCATAATAATATGATACTACACATACAAAAAAGAAATATTAAAAATATAATTACCAAAAAAAAAGCCCCCCCCCCACTAAAAAAAAATTACCCCCCCCCCCACAAAAAAAAAAAACCTCCTCCCCCACATAAAAAACATCCCTCTCCCCCCCCCCCCAAAAAAAAATGCAACATCGTTACTGAAAATAATTTGGGAAACTCAATTAGATTTTTCTAAATAATATCAAACGATCTAAATCCTCTCAAGATTTAACCATTTTTATCAAATTTGTTAGCAAGTATACTTACCTGCCTCTCATTTTTAAAACTATTAGTGATATGTTATTTAATTGTCATATTACAACTTCCATTTGGGACTTGTATTTGCATTTAATTATTTGACAAAGTGCTTATTATTTGACAAAGAAATCAATGTAGGAATGGAGACCACCAAATCTCGGTTGAGCACCCTTCGAAACTTAGTTAGTTCCTGTTGTGTTTTTACAAAACGCCAAAATCACATTGCCGTTTCCCCCAGGCCAGGCATTTTCACCCAGGGCCCAGGCTAGGCCAGGCCGCGCAAACGCGTAACCATGGAAATACTACGAACGCTGACCACAACCAGTTCAAAGTACAATTCATATACGCAGTAACAATCAGACGTAAACACGGCGAACGATGTCATACGACACCCAGCTGTATGGTTCGGATTATTACCGAACAAAGGAAGCAAACTTCAGCTCTGACGCCCTAGCTGTCAATCATGCAAAAATGGCTACCAAAAACACTCAAATTTCAGGCTTTAAACAGGTGACGCACTTCACACATAGGTGACGCACACATGGCACTCCATACACATAAAATAGAAACGTCAACGGACATTTCAGAAAAAAAATGAAGTTTGTACCTTAAATATGACTTTTTTGAGAATTTTTCATAGTTAAGTAAGACTTATACTTAAGTGAAATACTTAAGTTAAATACTTAAGTGCAAAAATCATTAAAATAGAGGGTTTGACTGAAATATCACAATTTTGGTATAAAAAAAAACGGAAAATAGTAAGCTATCTCGTCGCACTCATATTTGTAACGTTAAGCAAATGGCGGGCCGTTTACAGCCAATCATAAGGAACAAGAACGTTGCATTGTGGGCGGGGCACGGGCGGGTGATTCAAATGAGCGGAGACCGATTGAACTTAACTGCGCAAGCGCTAAATGTAAGGATATTTTCTTTGTGGTGTGTAAAGTCAATACGGGTCGACCTTTTTATTTTGTTATACAAGCCTTTTTCAGCACCCCCCCCCCCCTTTTCAGCAAAAGTCCGTGTGTAAAGTCAATACGGGTCGACCTTTTTCTTTTGTTACGAAAGGACATTTTGGTAACACGCATGGGGTCCGTCCGTTCTTGGAGGGGGGGGGGGGGGGCCGGGGTGTATTGCAAGGTTCTGCATGGAATCATCAAAATGATTAGAAAATTTGGCCAAGTCTTGGTAAAGTTCCAAGCACTGTACACACAAGTAGGGAGGCCAATACCAAAATCTAACTTTTTAATTACTCATTTATTTATATAAATAAAACAAAGTTTAAAAGAAAGTATTTTCTTTAACTAAGACAACTCACCCATCTGCCGACTCCAGGGGGGTGTTTCTAAGTTGAACTTATCTCTAAGTTGGACTTAAAAATTATGGAAAGCCGTTAGCATCTTTGAAAATATTTTGTAAAAGTTATTTTGAAAGGCATAAAATGTTGATTCAAATCATTCATATTTTCTATCATCAAGGAGATTTCATGTTCTGGATTTGGAATTTATAAAAAATGATAAAATACTTGAATTTCTGCTTTTGAATATATTTCATTTTAAGACTCCAATGGCTGTCCATAATTTTTAAGTCCAACTTAGAATTAAATTCTACTTTTGATCTTTGTGAAACACCCCCCTGAAGTTCCAAAATAGGAGATATGATCATATCCAGCTCTTAAAGATACTGGGTGGTATTCTCGAAAGCGGCCTAAGTTAAACCTGGCCTAAGTTAAACCGTGGTTTAGTTAGGCCAGGCTTAACTTAGGCCGCTGACCTAAGTCATTTTCATTTCTCGAAAGGTGGCCTAACTGATCCATGGTTTAAACCTGGCCTAACTTAGTCCATGGATTATTCACCATGGTTACGGTTTCTGCACATGCTCAGTACCGAAGCTGCGACGTCACAATGCACTAGGACAGTGGGCTAAGACAATGGATGCGCGCAGTGTTGAGAGGATGCATCACCTCGACAACTTGAGCAATATGACGTCACAATGCACTAAGACAATGGGCTAAGACAATGGATGCACGCAGTGTGGAGAGGATGCATCACCTCGACAACTTGAGCAATATGACGTCCAGGGGCGGCGGAGTGACTTCCAAAGCGGGGGGCAGCACCAACAAAAAGGGCACTTGCTGGAATTGTATCATTGTTAAAAGGAAAATTATCAGAGGTCAAAAGGGTCACATATCGCACCTGAAAAGGGGCATTGAACATATTTTTAAAGGGGCACTTATGAGAATGAAAAAGAGGCACCGATAATTTTGTTATAGGGGCACCTCTCAGATTTAAATAGGGCAATTATCAGAGGTGAAGGGGCACTTCTCGTACCTGAAAAGGAGCACTTACTAGAGATTTAAAAGGGCACTTATAACAATGGAAAATTGACACTTATTGCCAAGGAAAATGGAAACTTGTCAAAGGAAAAGGGGCGCATTTCAAAATTAAAGGGGCACTTATCAGACGTGAAAAGGGGAAGGGGCACTTTTCCTATGGAAAAGGGGGCACTTCTTACAAAGTTAAAAGGGCACTTACCTATATAAAAAGGGGCATTTGAAAAAGGGGGCACTGTACCCCCCCCCAACTCTTTCTCCCTATTTCCATCTCTCTCTCTCTCTCTCTCTCTCACACACACACACACACACACTATCTCACATCATTGATTATTTCTCATTTTCATGACATCTCTCACCATTAAATTGTTCTTTCTCATTTGGTTCCCTTTCTCTTTTACTCTATCTTTCTCTCTCGCTAGCTCTCTGTTCTCTGACTGTTCTATTTCCAGACTTTTTCCATGTATAATTCAATGAACCCAACAGTATGCACACTTAAAATCAAAAGATATGAAAGGAATATTGTATATAACATATCAACAATTACGTTCAATTTAATATTTATTTTTCTTAAAACAGAAAAGATTATAATTCACGATGAATACGATTATAAAATTGAAGGTCAAATATTAAGCTCCAATAGCCTCATAATCTGCTATTTGAAATTATTAGAATTCAAAGTTATACATTTGTTACATTACTTTTTCCCATTTTTAAAAACAAAGCATAGTCTTCTTTTGAGCCGTCTTTCTTTTGCAGGGAATCTGTTATATCATGACTTGCACTATATTATAAAACACATTATAAAACATGATTTCTTAAATAACTAAAAAATCACAATTTTTCCAGTGAAACAATGAACATCTGATGTATATAAAAACATCCTTATGAGCGATGGTTGCTTTGTGGTTCACACACACAACAAGGACATATCTGGCTTTTTATCAATGGTTGCTTGTTTGTTAGCTTCATGTTATGAGGATCATAATAAAAAGGTTTTGATTCCCATGCAGTCACAGTTACAGCAGATAGAGTCTGGTTCATTGAAGAGGCTAAGTAGAACTTCATAGTCCTTGCAAGTATGTCTGTTGAATAAAAAGAGAAGAAAATGAAAGGAAGCACATTGTAACCTATTTCTGTTAAACATTAACATTAACAAGGTCTTGCATGTACATTGTGACCAAAGTGGACTTACATGCACATTGTGGTAAAAGTGGAGTGCATAATCAATTATTTGAAAGTATTGATGGAAAAATGTGAATGAACAAATGCCCTCCTTGAAGTACCTGGTCATACAAACAACAACTTATTCGTACAGCCTACCTGTCAGAAATTCAGCAGCTCAGTAGTTCTCCTTCCTCTCTCTGAATTTGTCTCATTTATCAGGGAATTTGCCTTCATTTATTTTACTGAAGAAGAACATCATCCTGAAACAAAATTAAAAAGGTTGAGACCTCATTAAAATATCAAAGATCTACTCCATTGATAATTGGTCTTAGTTATAGTGTCAATCATATTCTAACTTTTAAAAAAAATGAAGGCGCCTTTCATGTAGGCAGTGACTAGGTACCCCCTCCCCACTCAGTTACTAGTAATCATTGATTTACAGAATGACTACCGGTATCTCTTTTAAAGTCAAGAACAAACATACACATTATTGCAGTACTATCTCATAAATGTGCTTGCACCCAGTTGTACTTGCCATGTCATGGCCTAAGAAGCCCTAAGTAGTTAAAGTCTATAGCCAAGTTAGTCCCTTTCCTAATATCAAGTCTAGAGGTCTAAATCTTACTTAGATAACCAGCCGACAGTTGGCCTAACCTAGATGTAAACGCAGCCTGGGTTGTAGATTTTACAAGGCCCTAATCGTTAGAGCCCAACTTTTCCATTTTAGTTCAATCTAACATTAGACCAAGGATTGTCTTATTGTTTATGTTATCTCCCAAAATGAGCTTCGTGAAAGGGAAAAAAGTAAAATGAAAAAAATACTGCACTGTACTGTACTGCAGTCTGTAGGTCGATAAGTCTTATATGGTCTAGAATTGTTAGTGGTAGGTTTGAATTTTCTTCTGACCCAAATTTGAAAGTAGTTAATCAACTGTTGATTATTTGTGTCTTATTTTCAGAGATAGTTCCGCCCAAAAGTCTAGGCCAAGCTGTCACTGTCAGGAGTGACTGGTAGCCATGGCAATCGAGCTGAAAATATTAGCTCGTGCTGATGTAAAATGAATACAAGTTTGAGTGTAGATTGCACCTACATTCATCAGACAAAACAATTTTAAATCACTTCATAATGTACCTGTAGACACATCTGTAGATTCATAAAATCAGCAGATCTTTTTAATAAACATTGTATAGGCCTAAACATGATTTAGTTTACAAAATTTAGGAGTAATTACAGCTTTACTCACCAGCAGACTTTCCAAGAAAAATGGAGTATCTATTTTTCCTGTTCAGGAAATAACTGGTGTTGGGCCAACTGGCTTGAAGATGCCTATGTGGGTGCAATCAATAGCACCGACCATATTAACGCCAGGGAAATGGCAGTAATTATAAAATTCATGTTGGGTCTGCACTCTGCAGGACTGCCTCTCTTGTTGAAGGAATTAAGATGTATTGGTCCGATCTCCTGGCATTGGCTATTGAGATGCATGGACTTCACAAGGCGGGACACCGTAGCTTGGGAGAGGCCTTCTTTTTCATCCCCATACATCAATTGAAAAGAACCTGAAATAGCAGAAAATCAAGATGAAAATTAATTAATTATGTTGATATTTGATAAGAAATTACAATTTCTCTTTCTCTGTAGTTTACTAAGGCCTAATAGTATTATTAGACTAAACTACTGTAACATTATCAGCAAATGTATGTCAAAAAAGGAAGCTTCTGTCCATTTCCTTTCAATTTCTATTAGATCTGTCTAGACTAGACTCTTATTGATGAAATTTAGATCTAGGTCTAGTAATATTGTTTAAAAATGTGTTTTTCTTGGGGGAGGGGGGGGGGATGGTTGGTTATGAAAATCATCATCATCCTGTAGAAAATTATCACACCAACAGCCACAACTAGCACTGCAGCTCAGGCAGAGGTGATACCAGACCGAAATGTCTGTCTCTTTCGTTCGTTAGCCTCTGATTTGGGTAGGGTCGGCTGAAAAAGAGGAGCCGACCCTACCCAAATCAGAGGCTAACGAACGAAAGAGACAGCTAGATCTAAATTTAGGCCTAGTGCTAGTCCACTTTTTGGCAACAGCATCTCGAAAATCCACTATAACAGTAGTTTCTACGTCTAGCAATGATAGTTTTAAGTTGGTGTTAAGGTGGTATATGCGTACGAAAGTACAATAGTGCCAAGAAAAAAATTACCCGGTAAGAAATTGCTCAATCTCAGGAAACGAAAATGTTAACCGACAATTATTTGCACGTATGGGACTGGTCTGCAACACTGTGAACATTTACCAAGTTTTCCCCAAATTTATTCAGTTAAAAGCATTTTAGATTATCACCAGTACAGCAACATGAAAGTAACAACAATACTTTATTAGCTGGTGTAACTTTCATGAGCGCTTATCCATTCAAAAGAGTGTAAATTGTTATCAAATATAGAAATTCAAATGCAAAACTTACCGTTCACTCTCCGCGGACAGTCGATTTAACTAAAACGTGACGACACGCGAAGTTAGGCCGAACTATGACGTATTTAAACCTGCCCTCTTAGCCGCCTAAAGTTAGGCCGAACTATGACGTATTTAAGCCTGGCTTATCTTTAGGCCACCTTCGAGAATAGCAAAAAAGATAGTCCATGGTTTAAACCAGGTTTAGGCCACTGATTTAACTTAGGCCGCTTTCGAGAATACTATGTCCCAATTTTGCAGCCAACCTCAAATTCTGTAGAACTTTGCAGGAATTATGAATATGTCATGTATGTCCTGAAATTTAAAAGTTAGCAGTGTCCTAATATTCAAATTATACAAGGAAACCCATTTACTTGCTAGACTTCACTGTCAGACACTAATGTCAGTATTGAGTGACTGACTGGCTTTTTTCTTCTTTGGTAATAACATACCTAAAAAGAGCTGTAAAGGATTTGTCTACATCAATAACCCACTTCTTGGAATGGCCAATATTAAAATGATTGAATCTTTGCGCAGCATAAAACGTACGACCATGCGTTACAATGGTCTGAAAATCAAGACTATTACTTATTGGCTCTAGCTCCTAAGTCGATTTGACAACTAGCACAATCCGGAATCAACAATAGGACTGCAACGTACGCAGAGCTAGAGGCGTGTACTATTTATCTCTCTCTCTCTCTCTCTCTCTCTCACTATACATGTACGTAACACACTCACTAACCATGTATCATACACTAAACACACGCCTTCAAATCATGGCATTCCCTTCCACTTGTCACTCGCATTGCTCTATCCCTTATTGTTGAACGCCAAACAAGGTAAAACAATAGACTGTAGTGTTATGAAAACCGTTGGGCAAACGCAAAATTTGATTTCAATTTTCAATCATAAATATCTTGAATATCAGACAGGCGATCTTGTATTATGAATAGCAACCATCTTCTTCACTTATGAATAATGAACCTTATAAACAGCGACCCTCATTCCGTATTATGAATACTGACCCTCTTTGTTGATTAAGAATAGCGATCCTTATGAATAATGACCCTTATGAATATGAGTAATGACCCTTTTCTCAAATTATAAAAAGCGGTCCCTATGAATAGCGGTCCTTATGAATATAGCGACATTGACCCGAAATTTCTGACTTCTTTCACAATCATGTGAAAGAACTTGTAGTTCAACCACGTGCTACATAGTTGTCCAACCTTCTTAGAACAGGGGCGCTACACGTTGCGCCACAATAACATACTTTCATATCTACTCAAGAAAGCCAGACAAGCAAGTATGTCATCAACATGTACATGTACATCATCTTCCCCCAACCTCGGAATAAAAACATGACATTTCCAATCTCCCTGGTTTAATACTCGCCTGTTACAACAGTTCATAAAGCATGTACCCAAACAAACCTAAAACCCAACCTTTGTATATTCTGGGGAAAAAAGAAGAAACTTTTCGTTCTTGAATTGACTGTTCCGTTTGAGTTAGGAATAGATAGTCTCGTTTCTGATTCTTTTTTTATGCTTAATTCATCATTCATACTTGTCCAAGAGCTTTTGTATGAATTTAGAGTTCAGATAAAACTTGGTTGTTTTCTTTCTTACACATCAATCACATGTATTGTTTCTAAATTCTATATATCCATTTCGCATTTATGTAACGTCTGTTTGGAGCCACAGTACAGTACAGTGGCATTGATCCATATTACTTTGACATGGAGTTCAAACACTTGTGACCCTAAACAGATGACATGTGAAATGCATTGTTAATATCTTTGCACATTGTGTGTCACATATTCCATCATGAACAATATGAAGTACTAGCACAGCATTGTTAATAATAAAACATGTCCTGGGCTTTTTTATGCCTCCGCCACCGAAGGTGGTGCCGGAGGCATCATGTTTTCGGGTTGTCCGTCCGTACGTCCGTACGTCCGTCCCGTTTGACCGTTATCACAATATCTCAAGAACCATTTAAGATTTAAACTTAAGACTCGGGAATAGTATTTATCACCATAGGAAGACGATCTGATTAGATTTTGGAGTACGTAGGTCAAAGGTCACAGGTCACAGAGGTCAACTTATGAAATTCCTTGTATTGAGTTTGTTAGCGCGATATCTCAAGAACCATTTGAGATTTAAACTTCAAACTTAAGGATAGTATGTATCACCATAGGAAGACGATCTGATTAGATTTTGGAGCACGTATGTCAAAGGTCAAGGGTCACAGAGGTCAACTTATGAAATTCCATACATTGAGATTGTTATCATGATATCTCAAGAACCACTGGAGATTTAAACTTCAAACTTAGTGATAGTGTGTATCACTATAGGAAAACAATCTGATTAGATTTTGGAGCACGTATGTTAAAGGTCAAGGGTCACAGAGGTCAACTTATGAAATTCCATACATTGAGATTGTTATCATGATATCTCAAGAACCACTGGAGATTTAAACTTCAAACTTAGTGATAGTGTGTATCACTATAGGAAAACAATCTGATTAGATTTTGGAGCACGTAGGTCAAAGGTCAAAGGTCACAGGGCTCATTATGTATGCAAAAACAGCTTGTGATCGCGTTATCTGAAGAACCGATTGATGGATTCCTGCCAAACTTTGGTCATGTATGTATCTTGCAAAGCCAATGAACTGATTAGATTTTGGGGTCACGAGGTCAAAGGTCACAGCGCACATTGTGTATGCAAAAACAGCTCGTGATCGCCTTATCTCAAGAACCGATTGATGGATTCCTGCCAAACTTAGGTCATGTATGTTACTTGCAGAGCTGATGAACTGATTAGATTTTGGGGTCATGAGGTAAAGGTCAAGGTCATGCGGCTCATTATGTATGCAAAAATAGCTTGTGATCGTATTATCATTAGAACAGATTGATGGATTCCTGCCAAACTTAGATCATTTATGTATCTTGCAGAGCCAATGAATGGTTCATAAGATCAAAGGTCATGGGCTCATTATGTATGCAAAAATAGCTTGTGGACGCATTCTCATTAGAACTGACAGATGGATTACTATTTAACTCAGGAAATCTTGCAGAGCCAATGAACTGAGTAGATTTTAGGGTCATGAGGTCAAAGATTAAAGGGTCATATATGTATATGAGAAATTGCTTGTAATCACGATATTCTGAGAACATGTTAATGGATTACAATTGAACTTGAATTTGAAAAATTTCTTCCGTTTCGGTTTGTAAAATTGCTCTATGACGGAGGCATCATTTTCGACTGCGCGCAGTCGAATTCCATCTAGTTTTCTTCTCACTTTTCTACTTTTCTATACTTTGTTGGGAGTAGTTTCTAACTATAGATCTATGCAATCGTATACTATTACTTTGTTCATGATTAAAAATAAAGTGATATTGAAACAATGAGGCTCAAACTAGTTGATAATATGTATCACGATAGGAAGATGATCTGATCAGATTTTTGGTAAAAAGGTCAAAGGTCACAGGTTTATCTATGAAATTAAAGGTTTTAGCTTTGCGATTGTGACTACTAGAGAATAGAGATATGGAGTTTAAACTTCGTGATAGTATGTATCATCATTGGAAGACAATCTGATAAGATTTTTGGTAAGTATTGGTCAATGGTCAAAGGTTGATTTTTGAAATTACAGGTTTTATCCTTGTTAGTTCAAAATCTTTATAGAACCATTCACAGCATTATATTAGCCTCAAACTTGGTGATACATGTAGTATGTATCACCATAGGAATATTTAAGGTCAGTAGTTCAAAGGTCACAGGGGTAAATTTCTTAAATTAAAGATTTTTAGCTTTGCTATCGCAATATGTAATCGTGGTATTAAATGGAATTACTATTGGAAGAGGAAAATTACATTTTAGGGCTAGTAGATCAAGATCATAGTCGGCGGTTGACAATTGATTATAGACATTTTGTTTTGTTTTGTTTCATCGTGAAATGTCACAAATAAATCCATAATTTCCTATTTAGGGCAAAGGCATATAGGAGATGCAGTCGCATTTGTCTTGTTTTTGTATTGTTGATGTACATCAGACAGTATCACCGATTTCCCCCAAATTTTTAGTATTTTGTAGCTGAACGTATACTCTAGAAAAAAATTTGCCATTTATTTTTTAATTTGACGTTGGGATCATAGTCAATTTTTTTAATTAAAGGTGAAAGTCCAAATCTCTTATTTGGTAAGAACACACCCGTCTGAAAAAACTCTTTTTAAATAAAAAATGGATTTACAATTAATGTATTTCTTGTGGGATGATTGTATTCATAGTGTCCCATGAGAGATATCTTCCTGATACATTTGTATCGATGATGCCCAGACCTTATGTTGTTGACCGGTATCAGTTATTGCATTCTAAATTTGATGTAGAAAGCCAATAGGAAAATAATACATTTGAAAATTCATACTTTATCTAACACATCTTTCTTATATATTAGTCTTATTTCAAGACTGTTGTTTATCCAGATTTTATGCTCAGATGTTTGTGTACAAACCCTATGGGGAGTTTTTATTACTGAGAAAATTCACGTAACATCCGTAGTGGAACAGGAAATTTCTGTACAAAATCTGTAGAGAAATTCCGTCATCCAAATATGAGGGTGAACTTTAGTTCAGGGGCTGATCCAGCCGGCGGCAGGGGAGGGGGCCCAATTCGTGAGAAAATATTTAGCGGCGAAACAGCCGGTCGATATTTCGCTTAGTTGGGGGGGGGGGGCATCTCCAAAAAAAAGGATAATTTAATGTTTTTTCCCAGGGGGGGGGGGGCGGGGCCCCTGGATCCGCCACTGCTGTAGTTCACCCTCATATTGGGATGACGGAATTTCTCTACAGAATTTCTTTAATGATGGAATTCCTCTTTCTGTGAGTGATTGTCAATCGTTCATAAGATCATCCCATAGGAAAGAAATGAGCCTGCCGCATACTCCTGCGGCAGACTTGCCGCAGATCTGCAGCAGACCTGCCGCAGACAGTCATCTTTTTCACATGCAAATTAGTTTTGCCGCAGACTTGCCGCAGACTTGCCGCATACTCTTTCAGTATGATGAAGAGTCTGCGGCAGGTCTGCCGCAGACTTGCCGCAGACTTGCCGCATACTCTTTCAGTATGATGAAGAGTCTGCGGCAGGTCTGCCGCAGACTTGCTGCAGACTTGCCGCATACTCTTTCAGTATGATGAAGAGTCTGCGGCAGGTCTGCGGCAGACTTGCCGCAGATCTGCAGCAGACCTGCCGCAGACAGTCATCTTTTTCACATGCAAATTAGTTTTGCCGCAGACTTGCCGCAGACTTGCCGCATACTCTTTCAGTATGATGAAGAGTCTGCGGCAGGTCTGCCGCAGACTTGCTGCAGACTTGCCGCATACTCTTTCAGTATGATGAAGAGTCTGCGGCAGGTCTGCGGCAGACCTGCCGCATACTCTTTCATATCCAGAACGTGGCAACAAAGTATGCATGTAGAAGAACCAGTGATAAACTGATTGATACTTCATAATCGATATTGGCAATATCGATATTACTAATTAGGTATTACCAATATATATATATATATATATGACCAATTAGGCATATTCTATTCTCAATTGTATTAACTTCATCACATTGATCATTTGAAGTGTATTCAAGAGTAACAATTAAAGTGACACAGGCTCGTACACATATATATATACTAAATATGTATATTGTTTCTTGGTTAGTAATCAGTTTCTTGGTTAGTAATCAATATATCTATTGCTTAAACGTGAATGTAATTGTAACATGATCAGACAAAATAATCTATTGGTTAATAATGGCAAAAGGAAAATAGAAATCACAAAAATGATGTGCATTGTCTTAATTTGCTTAACAAATCATGATAAATGTATTTTTCTGTCACACGTGTAAAGTAATAATGAATATGCATGAGATGATTGGTTTCAATTGGCCCTATTAGACTTTAATGGGATTTCCTGTGGCAGACCTGCCGCAGACTGTTCCTGTGGCGTACTGGTATGCGGCAAGTCTGGAGCAAAGTTTCGCCCTGCCACAGATCTGCCGCAGACTGTTCCTGTGGCATACTAGTATGCGGCAAGTCTGGAGCAAAGTTTCATCCTGCCGCAGATCTGCCGCAGACTGTTCCTGTGGCATACTAGTATGCGGCAAGTCTGCAGCAAAATTTCATCCTGCCGCAAATCTGCCGCAGACTGTTCCTGTGGCATTCTAGTATGCGGCAAGTCTGGAGCGAAGTTTCATCCTGCCGCAGATCTGCCGCAGACTGTTCCTGTGGCATACTAGTATGCGGCAAGTCTGCAGCAAAATTTCATCCTGCCGCAGATCTGCCGCAGACTGTTCCTGTGGCATACTAGTATGCGGCAAGTCTGCAGCAAAATTTCATCCTGCCGCAGATCTGCCGCAGACTGTTCCTGTGGCATACTGGTATGCGGCAAGTCTGCAGCAAAATTTCTTTCTGCCGCATACTTCGGCATACTCTTTGCCGCAGACTAAAAGTCTGCGGCAGGTCTGCGGCAGATCTGCGGCAGGTCTGCGGCAGGTCTGCGGCATACTTTTCACTTTCCTATGGGATTTGCTGCAAATCACCTACTATGTACATGTAATTCATCAGCTAGCTGTGATGAATTCCAGTCTTGTTTATTTTCCAATTTCCAGATTAATTCTGACTCTGTCATCAATCCAAGATGCGTACCAAGCCAAAGAGAAATTATCTAGTCCAAGACGTGCTTGACATTGGAGAGAGGTTCTTCCAACATCTTGGGAGTACAGGTCACCAAGAGGTCACGGAGAAGGAAGCTTTACGTGACCTCTATTATGATGAATTCAAGCCTTCCCTTCTAAGGCAAGGTGTTAAAGGTAATGATCAACTGACAAGTGGTAGCCACATGATATTTTTCTTTGTATTGTATGTCTCTAGCTCTCCATCAAAATGGTGTGCTTGCATGGTCCATAAGGGTACCATATGTCCCCATTCGCAGGCTTAAATTCCAACAGCAATTGAAAGATAATACTAATGTTGAACTTCCCTCAAAACAAAGGGGCTTGAAAATGTCTTTTTGTGGAAAAATAGCGACTATTAGTTATCGAATCAAATTTAGGGATTGCAGTCATTTTATTAAATAGTCTGAATTTCAGACCCTTGTACGAATGGTTGACGTTTTGTGTTGCGCAAAGATTCAATCAGCAGAATTTTGGCCATTACAAGATGTGGGTTACTATTCTTGTTCAAATGTCGTCTGAGCGATGGTCATGTTAGCTACGCCCACCTTAACCCCGACCAATTTACTCCTGGATTGATCCAGGAGTAACGCGCGGGGTAGCGTTGGGTATTACCTTTGGCAGCTCACTCAGGAAGTTATACTAGGATGGTAGGTGAGGCGAGTAACTACATGTACATGGAGTATCACGAAGTGCAGGAATGGTGTGTGGACAAAGCACTTGTTAATTTACAGTAAAATATGCTAAGTCCAGTGCCAGTAAAAACCAAGCTAGTAGGCTCATGATGTGAGAACCTACGGGGGGCTGCATCATTCTGATGGAGGGTAGAGCAGCCTCCTTGAAGTGGGTTCCAGATCCTTGTTGCTCTTGGATAGTATGAGAACTTGAAAGAGTCGATAGTGCAACAGGAATTACATACTTCAGGTTGTGGTTGTGTCTTCCGAAGTATGTAGCAGGGATGACAAAAGTTGGACATGGAGACAAGACGGTGATTGATCTTGTATAGAAGTGTGCATTGGTCAAGGATTCAACGTGTGTGGAGCGTGTCCCACCCCAATGCTGTCACAAGAGCTGGGGGTGATGTGGTGTATCTGTAGTCACAGTACACAAAGCGAGCCACTGTTCTTTGTACTTGCTCTAGCATTTTTGCGACTGTGCAGAGGCGCATGGGCTGTGTAAGCCCTGGACTTTACATCCGTGGTGCAGGGGGAGAGAGTCCTGCAAAGAAGACCTAGTGTACGGCTTGCTGTATGCCGGATGGATTGGCAGTGCTTGTTCCACCGAAAATCAGCAGAAACCATTACTCCAAGGTACTTTGACTCTTGGGATCAGTCCATTTGACAGGTGGTATTCTGCTTTCGTGTGATGTTGAGGATAGCGCACTTTTTTACATTGAAGTCCATCATCCAGTTTGAAGACCACCTGGACAGCTGGTGAGATCATCCTTTAGGATTGATATTCCTCAGGGCGTTGAATCTCACGAAAGAGGGTGCTGTCATCTGCAAAGAGACGCATTGTGGACTGGATGTTTTCTTGGATATCGTTAATTAACAGCAGGAAAAGGGTAGGGCCGATGATGGATCCCTGGACGACACCAGATATTACATCCCTCCATGTTGTTTTAGATCCATCAACCAGGAATGCCTGTTGTCTATCAGTGAGGATCGAGTGACATTATCCACTGGAGTGAGTCACCGCTTATTCTGTAGTACTGAAGTCCAAGAAGATTATATCAACTTGGCTGCGCTGCTGATGTCAATTGGGTGCTTGTTGATAAACCCTGCCGGAAGCCATGCTGTGCATCAGTGAGGATATTATTCACTGCAACATGCTTCGATCGACACATGGCTCAGGATGATGTGTTCCATTACTTTGCAGCAGACGCAGGTAAGTGAGATTGGTCTGTACGGTAGTTGGAGGGGTCACACTTTTCTCCCGACTTGTGTATTGGGGTAACCAGTGCTTGCTTTCATTGGGCTGGAACTGTTGTAGCTTTGTTGGAAAAGGAACAGTGGAGAAGCAATCTCATGAGCTACCAGCTTTAAGAGCTTGGGTGGAAGTTCGTCAGGTCCGCTGGTCATTGAAGGGTCCAGTTGTTGGAGGCATTCAGTTTCTCAACACCAGTCCTGTGAACGTGCAGGTGACCAATAGTTGGGAAAGAAAAAGGTCCTTTCTGTACAAGAGGGTGGGGCTGTCTAGACGTCTCCTATAATTTAGAATTTTACATATTAAAGGAAACCTAAACCCAAAGAATAAGTGTAGGTATTCTGAAAAATGCGATGTATTCCTGCCATTTGATGTACAATATTCCTTACGAAAATGTACAAGATATATATATATATATATATACATATAAATGAAGATATTCCTGGCATGATGTGATGCCTTTCAGCATGACATGGGCGCAGCCATTTTCTTAAAAATGTGACGTATCTGTTGAAGTTGTACATGTATCATGCACCAAGCTTTAGTTGGAAGAAAAAAAATGAAAAGAAATAATAACTGAGATGATAGAAATTATATTAGGTGAAAAATAAATAACAGGGGCACAATTGTAACAAATTCATTTATACAATGTAAATACTACACTATAGCAGTTGACAAATCTATTTCATTTATAGGAAACCTTCGCCCCAAGAGCACTGACTAATTTATGCAATTTGCGTTCTGGCAATTATAGTACAAAGGATAATAGCAGGTGAATGAAATGCTTCATCACCACACACATCTGGGAAAGAAGCATCCATAAATTTGAATACATTTACTTGATAAACGACTTCGAATAGTACGTCACATTATCAAGAAAATGGCGATGCCCATGTCGTGCTGAGAAACTGTACTTTATTTTTGCTTTACACCTCTCTCATACACTTTGGTGTGGAATCTTGTAGATGTATGGGTAATAACATAATAAATCTCTCATAATAAGTAAAGTTATTACTTGGGGTTCGGTTTCCTTTAATGTACAAAAAACAAATTTTAATGGACAAGCATCATTGGACCAGTACGCACTGTAAAAACTGACAGCATTTCTAGTTATGAGGTCAAAGGTAACTGGTTAATTGCAAAAATTTGTTGGTTTGTTTGTTTTACCTGACTACTTAAAGAAAGCGTGTTCCGGAATATGCTTGTACCGGTAAGTAAGCAACCAGAAGATTTTGTTAATTAAGATGTTAAAATCCCTTTTTCTTGTTTTTTTAATGATGTTCATTTCTGTGAATTGTTTAAACCAGAAAGTAGAAAACACAATATATTACCAAGATGGTGAACAAGGATTGTTTCAAAGCTATGCATTAATTGTTATTCCATTTCAAACATGCTATTATAACGTCATAAAATTTCAAATGAAAAAAAAAAAAATCGAAAAATTTAACATATTAATTTCATAGGAAGGATGCTGACAAACTTCATCTTTTCTATTCAACATGAATCAATAAAAAATGTAAAAGGTCTTCATCATTATTGGGATTTTGTTTTGTTTGAAGGGGGGGGGGGGTGGGGCCAAAATACTTATATATAACGTCATAAAATTTCAAATGAAAAAAAAAAAATCGAAAAATTCAACATATTTATTTCATAGGAAGGATGCAGACAAACTTCATCTTTTCTATTCAACATGAATCAATAAAAAATGTAAAAGGTCTTCATCATTATTGGGATTTTTGTTTTGTTTAAAGGGGGGGGGGGGTGGGGCCAAAATACTTATTCCTTTTTTTAAACCTAGTGTGTTGATTCTGATGTAAAACTGTGACATGTATCCCTAATTAGCCTGTATTACTATGGGATCAGGTGATCTATAACTATAGGAACGTGTGGTCAGGGTCAAAATTAGCCATAGCATAAAGATTTTACATTTTAAAGGCCCCCAATATTGGCAGTCTTACTGTGGAGTCATTTTTACTTAAGCAATAATCCTACAGTTAGCAATTAAATTATTCATACCGTAGCCAAATTGAAGTATGTGAAAAATTGAGTTGTCCCTATGTCTTTTGAGATTGTGACATATTAAAGCTTAGTTTAAACATATTTGTGGCTTACACCCAGTAAATAAGATTGATTGATCGATCTGTAATTGAAAAACAAGTCAGAAAAAATCTTGGAACCAGCGGGATTTGAACCTGCCATCTACTGCTTGCTGGGCAGCGACTCTATCACCAGGCCATCACTGGTCCATGGCACAGTCACGATGAACTAGAAACAAATACCCAAGCTCTCCTGATTCACTCTGACTTGTTAATATTCATTAGTCCGCCATAGGACAATAACTTTTTTAAATGTAATGCTTCCTGGGAGAAATTTCAATAGTTTAAACATATTTGTGGCTTACACCCAGTAAATAAGATCGATTGATCGATCTGTAATTGAAAAACAAGTCAGAAAAAAAAATATTAAAGCTTATATATAAAAGTATTCAACAAAGGCCCTAATTCAGCCAGTCCACCTTTAGTGCTGAGAATTAGCGTGTAATTTCCTATCTGTGTACATGCAGGGGCAGTTAATGCGTGCGTGTAAACGTGTACACGACTATGAAATTTACCAAAAACAAAAACAGTATTTCAGCCACGTAAGCAATCCAGCATACATGGCTGCCGAATTTTACGACTTCATTAAAATGCGATCCTTATGATAAATACTGATTTTACAACTTCTCATTCAATCACAATATTGTCTGCAAAACATTATTTTTCATTTTGATTACTAGCTTCCTCCCATGAGTATTGTACCCAATGCTGCAAAGGTTTGCAGTATTATCTTTTATATACTAAAACAAAAGGATGATGGAAACCAGTGTGCATTCACGCTTAGGGAAAACGTTGCACATGCGTCGGAACAAGGATTTTCTTGAAAAAGCTGTTACTGTTGAAACATTACTGCACACGAAACCATCGTGCTCATGGGGAAAGTCAGACTGCAATGATTGGCATTGTTTGCATGAAGACAAGAGAAGAGACTCAATGGCATAATTGGATCAAAATTGTACAGTGTATGGAAATAATTATTGATTGAAGTAGCATTAGATTTTTAAATCTATTTTTAGACTGATGACGGATATTTTTGTGAAATTTTTTACTTCAGCAATTATAATGCTGAAAAACTTCTTTTCTTCTTGTTTATCCGTATAGTGAATTTTTTACATGTGTAGTGGTGGTTCGTTCGTATACACGGATAAATGTGTACATGGTCCCAGGACTTTATCTAACTTTCATTCTTGATTCAAGAAAAACACACCAACCCCCTCCCCTAATATACAAGAGGTAGGAATGATTTATAGTTTTTGACCGTATATGTTTTCATTTTTTCAGCCTTTGGATTTTCCACGTTGTTGAGGTGCTTGAAACGCAGCAAGAGGATACGTGTACAGAACGGTCATGTGTTCCCTCAGAAGGCCTATGACTCTGTGGCGTTAGACCAGTATAGGACCATTAGGAGGTCCGAGGAGGCTTTTGACGGTCAGGGGTCACCAGCAAGGGCAGCAGGCGATGGAGAAAGGCGGTCTGCTCAGCGCAAACGTTACCCTTGCCTCTGTGAGGTTTGCGGAGTGATTGTCAACTCTGAGGTCTCCTACAGGGACCACATCCGAGGGAAGCGCCATCGGGTCAACATGCTGAAGAAGGTCATCAACTCAAAGAGGTTAATTTTAAGATCATATCTCATATTGTCTCACTGTACTTTTTCCTTCCAACACTGTATATTCTGCCCACCCTTGAATCATTAAAGCGACAGAAATAAAAACAAAAACAGTTTTTAAATCGGCAATGAAAGAGTCAAGATATATACCGGTAGTATAGTATGCATTTTGAAAAGTACTTAGATCCCGGACAGGACCTGCTTTGTCGTTACAATTTTCTCATGTATTAATGTCTTTTAAGTGCTTACTATAATCTCCATTTCCATGTGAAATTGCCAAGGAGAAGAAATTAAAAAAAATTAAATGATTCATATTTTATTATACCTCTTCGGATAGATATAAACCCTATTGCTTTTGAGTACGCGATTTAGATTCTAAATTTTTTTTGTCCATATTTTGATTTGATGCCTACTGACTTTGAATCGAATGTGCAACTATTGAACATGTTGACAAAAAAATCTGACATGCATGCATTTATCGGTAATCCCATAGATGTTAATGCTTCCAAATTCTGCATATGAACATAATAAAGAAATATACAGAAAGACAGGAAGAAGGAAGTCATTGGTAAGGAAATTAATCCCTGTTTTTCGCTCCGGCCACCATCTCTATAAGGAACGACCTAGTTGAAGCCAAGAATGGAGTATCAATCACTACACAATATGATGATGGCAAGGGAAATGTAACAACTCAGATGCACTTGAGGGACATTACGAAGGAAGTGAACTTCAAGATCAAGTCAATCAGGTAAGTACAGTTACAAAACAAAAGTATTTAGCCAAACTATGTTTCATTTGAAGGTTGCAAGCAACCCTCTGCATAAATCTTCAAAGGGGAAGGTCTACCCTGATATACTTTAGTTTTAATTGAAGCAGGAAAATGAGAGAAACAGGTCAGTGAAAGTTTGAGCAAAAACTTGTTAAGAATAAGAAAGTTATGAATTTTGCAGGTGCATCAATCAAACACAAATTGGCAACTCTGTTGCGAACAACTGTATCTTGCGAGGTCTTCTCTCATTTACCCTGAACTAAAAATCTTCAAAAAAAAAGGTATTTTCCTTTAAAGGGATTTGGTAACTTTGTCTCAGATTCTGAAACAAAATCCTGGATTTAGCTCATGCTGCAATGATAATCATAAAATTTTAGGTCAGTCAGGAATCCCAGGACTATTTTTACAATACAATTCTGATTATCAAGATATTTATGATTGGAAATCGAAACCCAATTTTGCGTTTTCGGACTACACTCTATTGGGGAAAATGAGTATGGTAAAACCGGTCATTCAAAGATTTTTACTTTTTTGAGGCACTTCTTGATCATTTTGAAGAGCAATTTTACTACGTAATATTGTATGAAATTACGTGTATGAGAGAGCCCGTTACTGCACATGCGTCAATTACGTTACAGCTTGCAAATGGTGTCTCACTGATTGCCGTTTTCGGTTAATTTATCCTCAAACATCTTCGGACTCATCTTCGAAGTAGCATTTTTTTGACGATAGTTCGACGAAATACCCCTTGTAGCTTCTATTAAACACTCGACGGGGGAACTTAGATACATCTGTAACCCTTGAAGCTTACCCTCCAGATAGAAGGCTCTGTGTTGTAAGATACTTAAAGTACTATTTAAAGAGGACAAAGTCGATCAGAGAAGCTGAACGGAGGTTGTTCATCAGTTATAAGAAACCACACAAATGGGTTTCTTCTCAGACGATATCCCGTTGGTTGAAATATGTTATGAGTTCAGCAGGCATAGACACAGCCAAGTACAAAGCCCACTCTACTAGAGCTGCATCAACATCAGCGGCAAAGAACAGTGACTTACCAGTAGCTCTAAATCAGGCGGGCTGGTCGAATGAAAAGACATTCAGTAAATTCTACAACAAACCGATGGATGGCGGAAGGACCTTTTCTCAAGCCGTCCTAAGTCAGTAACAGGACAAGTTTGTTCTGCTGCTTCATAAAATATATGGTATGCTTTATGGATATAACTGTCTCCTTTTTTGTGGAGCATTTCTATGTTCATGTCTAACCCAGTTGGGTGTCTCTAAATTGTTACGGGCAGCTCTGCTGCATTCCTAGAAGACGACTGGGGTGCTTCAAAATCTCATACACGTAATTTCATACGATATTACGTAGTAAAATATGAAAATTAAACAAGAAATTACCGTTTGAAGTTTAATTAGTATTTTATTAGTAATAGGAGGATGATATTACGTCCCTCCTCACCCTCCCTTGTGCTTCAAACCTTAAGTTTCTATCCACAGTCGCCTTCTATGCTACTAAGATTGATGCATGTGCAGTAACGGGCTCTCTCATACACGTAATATCATCCTCCTATTACTAATAAAATACTAATTAAACTTCAAACGGTAAGTTCTCGTTTACTTTTCATATATTTGCAGGGTTTCGATATTACACCATATCACAGACACTAATAACATGTAAGGGCCGTGCATCTTAGATTTTATATTGTTAAACGATGCCTTTAAAAAAATTACTATCATATTCACCCTAAATATAATTATTGCAAATATTTTGTTTGTATACACCCCTGTATGAAACAAGTCTATTCTATCATCAATAAATTAGGAAATGAAAGTTTATGAAACTGTCTACAGAGCAAATTTGAGAGGGTCTTGCAAGATACCCGGTAAGTCAGTGTTGCCAATTTGTGTTTAGCCTAACTAGGTTCCTTTTATAATATGCTTCTATACAATCCCTGTCTGAAACTAGTCTATTCCATCATAACTAAGCAAATAAAAGTTTATGAAATTTTCTATACAGAGCAAATTGGAGAGCTTTTGTAAGATACGTCACATTGTTGCAAATTTGTGTTTTCCTGATGACAGCTGCAAAAATAGCTTTCCTGTTTTTAATGGGATATTGCTCAAACCTTCACATGTTTGTTTCTCTCATTTTTCTGCTTTTATTAAAACCAACTCAATATATGGATTGACTTCCACTTTACAATTACTCTATAAGAATGGCAGACAACAATTGAAATACATTTGGCAACTTTTGAATAAACTACATTTAGAAGTACAGGTTGTACGAAGAAAAATATCTGTAGCTTAGAGCACAGAGACCCTTTTAAAGGGATCGAGTCACTCGTCAGTTTTCATGTGCAGAAGGCCATAATTCGCTGACACCAGACTTGGTGGATACAGATCATTAACGTGTGTACAGGTACTATAGGTGTGCATACAGCGAACGTGTACTGTTACAACACAAAAAGATAATAAAGAATGCATGAATCTGATTCTTTTTTGACATTGCATGTTTTTGTTATTTCTTACACAGTGACAGGGAGGTAGCTCTGATCTCTATAGTTCTACTAAGTGCAAGACCTCGCCCTGAGTTCAAGGTCAAAGATGAACATAATGTGTTTGACGGGATCAATACATTTAAGATGCCTTCGGGTAAGTTGCTACAGCAAATGTTACTATAAACTCAGGACATGACTGTTTTTGTCTTGATCTGTTGTAAATTGAAATTTGTAATTTATTTACTTTGTGTACCTATTTTCTTTGATAGTGCTTAAGGGGATAACGTAGATAAGTATTTATACTTTTGTTATCCCTCCACCTAGTTTGATTGTACATGTATCATTTTGTATACTTTTATTTCTTGTTTTTGTGGAAATAAATTCAATTCAATTCAAATTCAATTTGTTGTGTTTGGTTTTATTCATCTTGTAGATGCCAGCACATTCAAACAAGTATGTAATTTAGTATAATTTTTGTTTCCCTTAAATATGGTTTTTCATTGAAACTGATCCTGTACATAAAGACCACCTGCCTATAAAAACCACTTTTCATGTTTCCCTTGAGCAACCCTTATATATACAGGTTTCACTGTATATGATTTTATTCTTTTGCTGTAACATATTTCTTGTTCAGTCCAGCTGACATAATGCATGTGAACAAACGCATAGTTTGTGCTTTCTTGTAACCTGTGTTACAAAACAATGAAGCTACACTTTCCTTGTTAATAAGAACAATCATTTATTTTATTTTTCCAACCCAATCCAAGGATCTGAATACACAGTGCAGCTGTCATGTACCAATGCCTCTAATCTGGGAAGACTTGATAGCCCTGTTGCCTTCACTTTTCGTCTAGAAGATACCAGAGATGTAAGAGAAGTTACCCTTTCTTTGAGTCCATCCTCTCCCTCTCCTTTCTTTATTCTAGCATTTATTGTTGTTTAAAAAAACTAGATGGAACTTCGACTGCACGCAGTCGAAAATGATGCCCGATCCGTCATAGAGCAATTTTACAAACCAAAACAGAAGAAATTTTTCAAATTCAAGTTCAATTGTAATCCATTAACAGGTTCTCAGAATATCGTGATTACAAACAATTTCTCATATACATATATGACCCTTTGATCTTTGACCTCATGACCCTAAAATCTACTCAGTTCATTGGCTCTGCAAGATGTCCCGAGTTAAATAGTAATCCATGTGTCAGTTCTAATGAGAATGCGTTCACAAGCTATTTTTGCATACATAATGTGCGCTGTGACCTTTGACCTTTGACCTCGTGACGCCAAAATTTAATCAGTTCATCGGCTCTGCAAGTAACATACATGACCTAAGTTTGGCAGGAATCCATCTATCGGTTCTTGAGATAACGCGATCACGAACTGTTTTTGCATACATAATGAGCCCTGTGACCTTTGACCTTTGACCTCGTGACCCCAAAATCTAATCAGTTCATTGGCTCTGCAAGATACATACATGACCAAAATTTGGCAGGAATCCATCAATCGGTTCTTCAGATAATGCGATCACGAGCTGTTTGTGCATACATAATGAGCCCTGTGACCTTTGACCTTTGACCTCGTGACCCCAAAATCTAATCAGTTCATTGGATCTGCAAGATACATACATGAACAAAGTTTGGCAGGAATCCATCAATCGGTTCTTCAGATAACGCGATCACGAGAACGGGACGTACGTACGTATACAGACGTACGTACGGACGGACGGACAACCCGAAAACAGCTCAGTAACTGCAGAATAGACAAAGGTTTTCATTACAATAATTCTCAGATACTCAGATACAGTGCAAATCAGCCAATAGCATAGTTTCTGAACAATTAACGTATTTAAACCGTATGTGCATATTTTCGAGCAAATGTTGCGCTTATTTCATGGGCACTTGCTCTTCCTACTAATAACCTTCTTAGGCAAATTAATGTGTATTGGAAATGTAGGTTTGCTTCATGGAGCAGCAAGTTCTTGCTCAGCTAATTATCGTGTTGGCAAGAATGACACCCCTTCATGGAGTATATGTGTGTTCTGTAGTAAAAACGAAAGAGATCCGTTGGCTTTCTCTACTGTCAGTCTAATTGAACTCCAATTTAAAAAACAATATAGGTGCGCAATGAGCTCCTATTTTGGTGTCTATAGATTCATTTTCATTTTTCTCTATTCACAGAAAACTTTTTATGAAAATATCAATCATGATTTTTTTAATTTGTTTACAGATTTTCAAGATCTTGCGGTTTGTTTCTGTGTTTGTTGTGAGTGATGTCAACGAAGATCTCCCACCTTCCAAACCGTACACCAATCCTCCAAGGTTTGCTGCAAAGATGAAGAGAGGAGAGATCGTAAACGGAATTGAACTCTCAGGGTATGTATTTATATTTTTCATTACTTTCCATTTAGATCCCATCTGCCCCATATATGACACTGACCCCTTTAATATGATGAAATATGTTTGGGTTAGATTTTGGAGACTATATTAATTGAAAAGGTACTCCTTATTGTTGTTGAGAGCTCTATCAGCAAACAATATGTCTGCAGATAAGTAGTGGATTCTGCATTTAAGTGAAAGGACAGGTTAAATATTTTGATTTTGCAGCAGTCACTTTTATTACCGTATTTGCCGGCGAAAAGGCCGCACCGCCGCATAGGCCGCACCCCCAACTTTGACATTTCGTAGAGAAAAAAAAGGAAAAAAATTTTTTCCTGTAGAACTCTATTTTTCCTACAAACTAATACCGAAATTGTCAATCATTTTATAAATTTACAGGAAGTTTACCTAAAAAATGATCATAATTTAGCAAATCTTCATCGATTTTTAAGCTTACTGTATTGCAGGCAGATTAGCACATTCATGGGAGTCTAGAGGGCGCTTCGCATGCATTAAGAAACCTGAATGGCCATCTTTAGCTTGCATGCAGTGAGTCGGCACTAATATAATCCTGCCATATCCAAGCTGTGGCCATGGATATCGCAGGGTGGAAGGATGTATCTTTTTTATAATGTTATCCGGTCTTACCCCTATCGTACCGTCAAATGGAGAAAATAAACAAGCTTTTGTATTGTTATTAGAGATCAACCGAGGTTATAGTTTTGTCGCTTTAATTAATTAGATAGTCTCAATTATAATTCAGAATTATCTTACTGAAAAATGAAGAACACCAACGATGTTCTCGATCGTAGTTACGTTCATTTTGCCAGCTGCCGATCTAGCTTCGTCTTGGTAAAAAGCTAGCCTGCCAGCTTCCCATGACGAACGTTTCGAGTCCCGGTAAATTTGCGCGCTGGGAATCTCCGAAGGTGCGTTGGTTTTGTTGGCAACTCCCAGCCCCCTAGCTCCCCACCACGGAGTGTGTGAGCGAGGTATGATTTTGGTTACGTACCTGTGCGCTGTCTAATTAGGACATTTTTACAAGTACGATTTTTAGTACGAGTATCTGGTCACTTTTCTTCTTATTTCTTTGGTTGCACAACGATTAAAAAGATAACTTCTTCAAATTTGCTGCTGATGTGGTTCGATCAGACTAGATCTTGTCCGATGTGTTTTCAAGTCAATTTTGTTAATATATTTTTTTGTATGAAGTTGCCTACAAATAATGACGTGCTGTTTTGACTTGCTATTTTTACTCTTTCGGCGTAAAGGGCCCACCCCGACCTTTTGATATTTTCTCTTCCAAAAATACTGCGGCCTTTCAGGGCGCGACAAACCCGCTTGCCCGACGTCCCGGGGCAACCAAATTGAGCCGTCGGGCAAGTAAATCAAATTATCACTTGCCCGATTCGGGCAAGTGATACTTTTACAGTAATTTCCCAGTGTCCAAGAACTCTACCATTCACCCGTCAACTTCTTACCCGTCGTCAAAATCCAGAAGCAAAAAAGCGATCGTTCCGATTTCGAAAAAACTTCACAGACAGCTAGCCAGCTCAGCTAGCTCAGCGCGCATGCAACAGTGACACTTCAAGCCATGAATGCCGCTCCGCCTCCACGCACGGCCGGCCGTGAGCTAGCTAGAGACAGCTAGCGCGATCGTACCAGCTGCGAGCTTATTCGCGCTCTCTCTCTCTAGCTCTGCAGGCCGCACCGACAGGCCTTTGCTATTCTCTGATTGCCGATTGGTTGAATCACGCCAAATATGACGTCATTATTCTAGGGAAATGAACACGTGCAAATCGGAATGGAATAAACAACAGGGATTTTCTAGTAAGTACAAAAAGTCAAATGTTTGATATTTATTCATAATGACTGTTAATGATTGTGAACATATTATTTAAAACTCGCTGCTCATATAAATCAGATGAATGTTTTTGTCTCGTTTTCAATTTATTGTAACTGCGGTCTCAAGATCCGACCGAGCGAGTCATTTTGATAATAGTATCGAGACCCCCAGAATATAAGCCGTTGTTGTTTTGTTTTCATGGTTTTAGCGACGTTGTTTAGTCTAGTTTTCGCATACTTATCCGAGATTTATCGTAAAATATCTTCAATATTATTATTTAGTAAGAATTTACAAATTTTGGCATGATATACATGACTGAATATTAAAAACTTAAACCTGCTTGAACCATTCTACCTTGCCGAGATTCATGTGAATCTGATTATTTATGGAGAATCAATAAAATGCGTTTTTTAAACCTTCAACCATCCTTTGTTGACCATTTTCTTTGACATATTAGGTTATTATTCAGTACAGTTACACTGTACATGTATGTGCATTAATTTGCTATCTAAAACACTAACTTATCATTACGAGATAATAAATGCTTTAACCTCGAGTCCTTTTTCGCTTTAAAGTTTTGGGCAAGTGGAAATATTGTTTGGGCAAGTAAATTGAAAACCCACTTGCCCAACAGGGCAAGTGGTGAAAAAATTCTTGTAGCACCCTGCCTTTACGCCGTCAAAAACGGTGTCTATTCTGTTTTTTTTCTCATTTTTTATGTGATAGCTGTATATGGCTGTCATACTGTATTGGTTAAGTGATCTGTTAGCTCAATCAGCTAGGAAATAAGATATGTAGGACATACATAATGTAAACAGTAAATTTCCCTTCTTTTGAAATGATCTCTGTAATGATGTATGTTCTTTCTTCTTCTCTTTCCCCTCGTAGTTGGGGAGAAAATCCACTGAAGGGTATTCCTCTTGAATTTTTTGATGTTCCGAGGGACCTTCAGCACACAGTAAACAGCAAACAGAACCTTCCCCAACTCAGGTAATACAATGTTGTGTTGTCGCATGCCATGTCAATACACTAGTGGGGCGTTGCAAGAAAGTTGCAAAATTTGCAACTGATATTTGCAATCGCTTGTAATTAAGTCAACTTTCTTGCAACGCTCCACTAGTCTCCTAAATTTCCTAGGATTTTGTTAGGAATAAAGTTTTAACAATTAATCTCCCCTCCTCTCTCTCTTACTAATGGGGCGTTGCAAATGAGATGAGTTGCGATCAATTGCAAATTTGAAATTCGCAATACTTATGCTTGATTTTGGGGATTTGCTCTTGATTTACTTTCTTGCCGGCAACGCCCCATATAGGTCTAGTACGAAATTAAAATAATATGTGGTGTAGCTAATAGATTTGGATAGTAAGTACTCATTGTATAAAGTAACTATGTTACTCTATATGATGAAGGTCTGTCTGCATGACTGAAGCAGTCAATCACAAGAAAAAAATGTGCATTGATTTAGATATTACTTTAAAGCAACTTTTGCTTGTGTGTTTGCAAGAACCCTTCATTTCATCAGTATTTTATAATTTTGTTTTGATATACTTCAAATGAGGTGTTAAATTGAATTATTCACCCTAGTTAAAACCAAAGATAAGAGGCAAGCTCGTAGCTGTTCATCAGTTGGAGGATACATGAATGGCATCTCTTTTTGGAATGAACAAGAAATTGCAAGTAATGGGATTTTAATAACAGAAGATTCATTTAATAGGAATTCCCATTCCTCCCCACTTATTTAAAGGGAAATAAATATATTAGAATTAGACAACAAATCTGACATCCAGGTATTTCTGGCTCTCAAAGTATTTCATGTATATATTGAATTGAGGCAGATTACTTTATCTGTACCCTTTTGTCTCCTTTCACTGCCTGCAGGGATCAACTGAAACAGCCTCTGACAGTAGACAACCATCGAGAGAAGTTCCACAAGCTCCTGTACATAGAGGAGTTACAGATGCAGGTTGATATCAGACGATATGATAAGATAGGTCAGACACTGGCCAAGGACAAACAACCCAACATGCTGAGACTTCATGTAACTATGTTTATAATAATAATGTATGCTGTTCATGTATAGCACATCGCATGTCCAGCCTTGTATAGTAGCACACATCAGATTATGATATAACATTCCATGTGCTTCCAAAGGACTTTGGATGTTGTTACCCTTGCTTTAGCCCTGGGGTCCGTAGTGCTCAGAAAACACTTCTGAAATTGTTATTTGCCTTTGTCTTGGCTATTCAAAGCCCCCTCTCCCCAACAAAAATGGAGAAAAATGGAAAAGGGCCATGTGTCTTCTCAATTTAGTTTTTACCCTGTAGAAAACATTTTTCAACCTCTCCCACCCAAAAGTTTGAGTGTTGCACTATGTGTTGGGAATGGTCACTTTTCTTCTGTCCAAAATGTAATTAAAACAGCATAAACTGCAAGTTATCGAAAGTTCATTTAAGCCACAGTTGTTCAATAACTTGATGGCACAGGTATTTATAAGTAGGTTTTTGTGTTCCTTTTCTTAATAGGTACCTGGTCTTGCCGAGAATCGACCGTCAGTTCTCAGAGGAGATCATCTGTTTGCTAGGTTCAGCGACAAGTCTGATAATAAGAGCTACAAGGGCTACGTGCACAGGGTAGAACAGGAGGATCTGGTCCTGGGATTTCATGGAGAGTAAGACAAGTTCTTTCAATTCAAACTACATCATTTTGCTTAGGGGATAATTGTGATAAGGCCTTAAAAAAAAAAGTTGTAGAGCCCTTTGCGACCGACCCAAAAAATCTTGAAATCTATGGTTAGCTTTTTTTTTTTAGTTTTTTTTTTTTTTTTTAGACCAAAGAGGGAGAAAAAAAAAGTTTAACAAAAAAAAAAGATTTCTGACCGACCGACCGACCGACCCATGTTTTGGCACCTAAAGGGCAATACAAGATCTTTTTTTGTAGGCCTAATCAACATGTTATCCAGCGTACTTTCATTTTTATCCAATTGGATGTTTGTGAAATGGGAGTTTAGAACAAAAGTAGAATATAAAATGTGAAGCAGCAGATGGAACTAGTTGGTACAAAATATAAGGTCATGCTGTTGACTATGTGCTTGCAAATAATTTCCTGTCAGTACCATAGGTCTGTAGTAAACATAGTACAGGTATATATTGATGGTCTGAAACTGCAAGGTAGCCAACTTATTTATGCCATGGTTACTGTTTTTTATAGATTTTAGCAAAATTAGTGAAAGCCAGAAATGGATGTCCAACTCTTCTAAAAGTCACCTTTTTATGCCTACACCCACCGAAGATGGTGCCTGAGGCTATTTTAGCTATTAGACTCGTTATCCTGCTCGTCCGTCCAGCTTTCTAGTAATATCGCGATATCTCTAGAACCACTAGAGATATGAGGCTTAAACTGCTTGATAATATGTATTACCATAAGAAGATGATCTGATCAGATTTTGGGTAAGTTGGTCAAAGGTCACAGAGGTCAATTTCTGACATTACAGGTTGTAACCTTGCTATTGCGATATCTCAAGACCAACTAGAGATACGGGGTTCAAACATAGTGATACTATGTATCATATCATTGGAAGACAATCTGATTAGACATTTGGGAAATAGGTCAATGGTCAAAGGTCATAGAGGTCAATTTCTAAAATTACAGGTTTTATCCTTGTTATCAGGATATATCTTAAGAACCATTGATAGTATATATCACTTTAGAAAGTCTCATTAAGTTAAAGGTAAAGATCAAAGGTCAATTTCTAAACATGGGGCCAGTATTACTATAAGAAGATGATCCAATTAAATTTTGGGGCTAGTAGGTCAAGATCATAGTCGTTGATTGACATTTGATTATAGGCTTTTTATGCCTCCGTTACGAAGTAGCCGGAGGCATTATGTTTTCTGGTTGTCCGTCCGTCCGTCCGTACGTCCCGTTCTCGTGATCGCGTTATCTGAAGAACCGATTGATGGATTCCTGCCAAACTTTGGTCATGTATGTATCTTGCAGAGCCGATGAACTGATTAGATTTTGGGGTCACGAGGTCAAAGGTCAAAGGTCACAGGGCTCATTAAGTATGCAAAAACAGCTCGTGATTGCGTTATCCAAAGAACCGATTGATGGATTCCTGCCAAACTTTGGTCATGTATGTATCTTGCAGAGCCGATGAACTGATTAGATTTTGGGGTCACGAGGTCAAAGGTCAAAGGTCACAGGGCTCATTATGTATGCAAAAACAGCTCGTGATCGCGTTATCCAAAGAACCGATTGATGGATTCCTGCCAAACTTTGGTCATGTATGTATCTTGCAGAGCCGATGAACTGATTATATTTTGGGGTCACGAGGTCAAAGGTCAAAGGTCACAGGGCTCATTATGTATGCAAAAACAGCTCGTGATCGCGTATCCGAAGAACCGATTGATGAATTCCTGCCAAACTTTGGTCATGTATGTATCTTGCAGAGCCGATGAACTGAATAGATTTTGGGGTCACGAGGTCAAAGGTCAAAGGTCACAGGGCGCATTATGTTTGAAAAAACTGCTCTTGATTGCGTTATCTCAAGAACTGATTGAAGGATTCCTGCCAAACTTAGGTCATGTATGTTACTTGCGAAGCCGATGAACTGATTAGATTTTGGGGTCATGAGGTCAAGGTCAAAGGTCATGTGGCTCATTATGTATGCAAAAATAGCTTGTGATCGCATTATCATTAGAACAGATTGATGGATTCCTGCCAAACTTAGATCATGTATATATGCATCTTGCAGAGCCAATGAACCGAGTAGATTCTTTGGTCATGAGGTCAAAGGTCAAAGGTCATGGGCTCATTATGTATGCAAAAATAGCTTGTGAACACATTCTCATTAGAACAGACAGATGGATTAACTCGGGACATCTTGCAGAGCCAATGAACTGAGTAGATGTTAGGGTCATGAGGTCAAATATCAAAGGGTCATATATGTATATGAAAAATTGCTTGTAATCACAATATTCTGAGAACCTGTTAATGGATTACAATTGAACTTGAATTTGAAAAATTTCTTCTGTTTTGGTTTGTAAATTGCTCTATGACGGAGGCATCATTTCGACTGCGCGCAGTCGAAGTTCCATCTAGTAACGTGATATTCCATCCATTTGCCTTACTTAATTTTGGGCAGAGGCATATTGGAGACGCAGTCACATTTGTCTTGTTTTCCAATGCAGTGGGAAATGGATATGTGAAGTGACCTAATATTTTGCTAGTGCATCTTAATGAATGTGAAATCAAATAACATTTCATGTTTAACCATCCTCCCTCTGGTGTTGCAAAGTTTGTAGTCTGTCTAGGAGTTTCTAATGCCATTCTTTCTGAATGTATTCTGCCTCCCTTTATTCAGCTTCAGGAGCAAGTACATCACAGGTAGGAAGGTTGACATTGAGTTCACCTTCACCCGATTCCCCATACGTAATGAGCATCAAGCCATAGAGACGGCCACAGTAAAGGGCAGGCTTAGTGATGCGCTCTTTCCAGGGACGGGGAGTCAAGTCGGGAGTAAAGGCCAGCTTTCAAAGATTCCAGAACTACAGTAAGTGAATTTGATTCTCATCGTGGGGATGTGTCCATGTATCTGAATGTTGGATTATTTTGTGTTTTCTCCTCGGTTTTGTTCGGTTTGGGTTAGAGAGACAAAAGCAACATGAAAAGATATATTTGTTTTTTGATGTCTTGAATTTGAATAATAAAACTGATTGCTTGAATTCTACTCCTATAAACTTCAAACACTTCTGGTTTGTTAAATGGGTATTTTGGCTTTACGTACCTGCAAAACGTATTTTTAGGTAGTGCACTGTCCATGACTTTCAACTCTCAGCTGTGTTATGATTATAGGCTAGTTTAATATAGGGATGTGTAAGATTACTTTACAAAGAAAAAATGAGTAAAGTGTGAATTTAACTTTTCTTTTATTAAATCTTGACATTCATTACATTACCAATTTAACATTTGACCTTTCTACAGGGCTTTCAAGAGGACCCTCTTTGATCAGAAGTTGTCTGCAAACATGGAACAAGTCCAGGCTGTTCACCAGATTGTGACAGGAACCGCTAGACCAGCTCCGTACCTGGTCTTTGGACCTCCCGGCACAGGGAAGACTGTAACCATCGTGGAGGCTGCAAAGCAGGTAGGTTAATTGATCTGCAGGTGCTACCTCTTACATTTCAACAGTCTTGAAACAATAGGCAATTTTTCATGGCATACATTACCCCCCAAACCAAGGTCCAAGTGTACATAGGCTCCTGCATTATAACATTAAAAAATTTAAACATGGGGCCCATGCATACCAACATTTTAAATTGTAATCCAGACTCAAGTGTAAAAAGGTTAGTATGAAGCCCTGTCAAAAGGATTCCCTGGACATTTTTCTTTTCCTGTAAATTGTATCTACGAAGAAGGCTATGTTTATAAATCTGTTTTGAAATCATTTAAATGAGTGTGAGCTGATATTTTGCCTGCTGCCAGTTTATGTCATGCCTGTATACAATTATTAAAAACTCAAACTATGTAATGGATTATTACATTTGTGCACAATTGGTAAAATATGTCACTATAGCAGGGCTCCATTTCACAAAACTTTTCATCAGTGACAAATGACAGTTTTTGTAATAAGCTAGTGAAATCCTTGCTTGTGTTTGGTTATCAGCTGATTTGTCACTGATTTTTTTCATTTGTCGTTGAAAAAAGGCTTTGTGAAATGGGTCCCAGGTGTGAAAGCATGTAAGAATCTTGCTACAATTCTTGTGTCTCTGGTAGTATATTCAAATAGGTTGAGCATCTATTAGCTATTCAATATGAGAGAGGTTGAGTGCCATCAGTTTCAAATGGAATCGTTGCTAATGAGTAAACTTGACAATATATATTCCACAGGTTTACAAGTTGTTGCCCGAGAGCAGAGTTCTTGTTAGTGCGCCCTCTAACAGTGCAGCTGATTTAGTTGCTGTCCGTCTGCTCAATACAGGAACACCCATTGCTAAGACACACCTTATGAGAATGTATGCTCCCAGCAGACCTCTCATCGCCCTCGATCATGTTCTCAAGGTAGGTCTTACTGTATGACCCTTTGATCTTTGACCTCATGACCCTAAAATCTAATCAGTATCATTGGCTCTGTTTCATGGTGTATTTTTGGTGCTACGAAGATAAAGTATGAAAATAATGTAAATAAATATTTTGAAAGACACACATTAAAGAGATCTTTTATAGGGAATTTTTCCAGACGCCACTTCTTATTTAGATTTTTGACATCTTTACTCATTTACTCAAGATCTTGCGACTGCTGATGGTTGTTTTTTTGTTGTACTGAGCGAGGTGGAAGGATTCGCCGGCAATTCGCTCAAAGATTTGGGTTTTTAAAGAGCTATCACAGTGTATATTAGAGTTTATAGCAACACTATACTGCCGTATTCCCATATACAATGGTAAACCACCTAAAAAAAAACTACCACAGCAATATAAATGAGCCAAGCATAGTGCACCTCACATATTCATATTTAATAAAACAAGGGTAAGTGAGTGTGCTTCAAGGCTATTGTTACATGCAGATACTTTTGTCTCACCTTCATTGCCATTTATTTACATGTATTAACTAGATGTTTAAATTGTTTGCAAGGTTTACTAGGGCTTTGTTTTTGTGCGTGTATGACGAGCCCATATCGTTTTGAATGATTTTGAAAGAACACTTGATGTGTTCATGTAACACCCAGGAGTAATAGATTTGTCTTATATTTCACAGTTGAAAATTTGGAGGATTTATGTCATGAGATCACTGCTTTCACCTGACAAAAATAATGGAGACTAGTCTACTGTGTGTAATTTCCTCTTCAATTTTAATAGTCTAGTTACCTTAATTAATTGTTATTTTATCTTGCATGCCTTGTGTGGTAGGAGAAGAAGTGTTGTAACCTTGGAGCGTATGATCTCTACATACCATCTAAAGAGGAGATCCTGGAAAAGAGAGTTGTCGTCACAACCCTCGTTAATTCAGGAAGGTCAGTGGAAATACTTATTTCATACAAGAGCGAATTATCATTTTGATGGAAATTACATATTTACCCAAATTGATGATTTTTCTGTATGGATACTGATGTGTATTGCTATGTAATACTCTGTCTGTTAAGAGCCAGAAAAGTGTTGACTATGTATGATAATATAAGAGTAAATGCCCTTCTGGCTCCCAGAGGTCGACTTGTACTTGTGAAAAGCCATCTCCTGGTTTATATCTGATCCTGAGATACTTTTGATTTCCTAAAAATGCTGTGAAAAGCTAAAAAGATATCGTATAGAATGTGTTTCTGCCACAAACAAAACAATTTTGTCAAAAAGATTGATGAAAGATGATGGAAAAGTTTATTCCTCCCCGAATCTGTTATAACTTGTAAGACACTCTTGACATAATCACATAATAATTTTTATTGTAATAATTAAGGCTTATAACGCTCATTTGTCTATTACAGGCTGGCACTGGCCCAGTTTCCAGAGAATTTCTTCACCCATGTATTCATTGATGAGGCAGGTCATGCCACCGAGCCAGAAGCCCTGATTGCTTTGGCTGGACTGATAAACCTTGATAACCCTAATGGTGGCCAGATCATCTTGGCTGGTGACCCCAAACAGCTTGGACCTGTGCTCAGGTCACCATTGGCCATTGAGAATGGTCTAGGTAAGTCAGGCTAACTCAGTTTAATGCTCAATAAGGCCAAGACCTCACATCTTTGACAGTCTTGATAAGTCGGTCCCAAAGAGTTCAGTGCTTAATAAGGTCGAGGCCTTACATCTATGACAGTCTTGATAAGTTGGTCCCAAAGAGTTCAGTGCTTGATGAGGTCAAGGCCTTTCATTGAAGATACTCTTGATTAGTTGGTCCCGAAGAGTTCAGTGCTTAATAAGGTTGAGGCCTCACATCTAAGACAGTCTTGATAAGTCAGTCCCAAATAGTTCAGTGCATGATGAGGTCAAGGCCTTTCATCGAAGACAATCTTGATTAGTTGGTCTCGAAGAGTTCAGTGCTAAATAAGGTCGAGGCCTTACATCTATGACAGTCTTGATAAGTTGGTCCCAAAGAGTTCAGTGCTTGCGGTCAAGGCCTTTCATTGAAGACACTCTTGATTAGTTGGTCCTGAAGAGTTCAGTGCTTAATAAGGTTGAGGCCTCACATCTAAGACACTCTTGATAAGTCAGTCCCAAATAGTTCAGTGCATGATGAGGTCAAGGCCTTTCATTGAAGACAGTCTTGATAAGTTGGTCCCAAAGAGTTCAGTGCTAAATAAAGCCAAGGTCTCACATCTATGAGGTCTTGATTAGTCAGTCCCAAAGAGTTCAGTGCTTAATAAGGTCAAGGCCTCACATCTAAGACATTCTCGATAAGTCATTCCCAAAGAGTTCAGTGCTCAATAAGGTTGAGGCCTCACATCTATGACAGTCTTGATAAGTCAGTCCCAAATAGTTCAGTGCATGATGAGGTCAATAAGGCCTTTCATTGAAGACAATCTTGATTAGTTGGTCCTGAAGAGTTCAGTGCTAAATAAGGTTGAGGCCTCACATCCAATGCAGTCTTGATGGCCCGAATTCACAAAGGAGGTTTGTCGACAAACCGAGGCTTATGTACGTCATATGACGCGTTTTTACGCGTTTTTTACAAACCTGGTTTGAAAAAACGTGTCAAAACGCGTCATATGACGCTTAATAAGGTTAAGGCCTCATATCTAAGACAGTCTTGATAAGTCGGTCCTATAGAGTTCATTGCTTGAAGTGGCCAGACTAACATTACAGGTAGCTCATATGTGATAGAAAACACAAACTCAGACAGATCAACGCATAATCTCTAGCAATTAATTGACTTCAATGAGGTGTTGGATGGATTTAAGTCTTTGTGTTTCCCGGAAAGCCCACATTTTCCGAACATTTTGATATCAAATACTCATTTTGGAAAAATATGGAGTTACGTTTTTGTGTCACTGAACCCTCAATTCATATTTTTAAATTCACCAATCAGTCCTATCGTTCCTTGAGAGGCTGATGACCCAGTGCAAAGCCTACAGCCGGAAGGCAGTTGCAGGGACTTCTGAAGCACACTACGATCAGAGGATCTTGACTAAGCTACTGCAGAACTACCGCTCTCACCCGGACATCCTCGAGCTGCCAAACAAGATGTTCTACGACCAGGAGCTCAAGGTCCACGCCAATGAGGTGGTCAGAAACTCGTTCTGCACATGGGACCAACTGCCAAAACAGGTAATGAATTGAGATGCAAATCTCTCCGAGCTTGGAACTAACTATAGTAATTAGGACAGTGTCAAAGAACTATTTTAAAGAAGTGGCCCATTTGATTACTGAGCAGAAGCCTATGATTCCACTTTGCAGAAAGTTGAAATTTACTCAAAGGTGCCGTAACAGATATTGAACTTGTTTATCCAGGGCAAAGGAGTATAGGACTGATACTGTTGTACATCTTGTAGTTTTTTTTGTTTTTTTTTGGACTTGTAATATTTATTGAATAAATCGTGAACATACTTCTAGTTCTGTAAAGTCATTTTACATAATTACGATGACCCTTGTCGAATTTTTTTTATAATAATAATAATAATAATAATAATAATCTTTTAGTCCACTCCAAATTTTATTAAACCGAAATGAAAATTCTTTTTGCCCAATTGATCGTGAGCCCGGCAGCCACTGAGCAGCGCCAGATCGACGTTGCTCTATCCCTTATTGTTGAGCGCCAAACAAGGTAGCAGCAACTCCCATCTTTTAACGTCTTTTGGTATGATGCGGCCGGGGATCGAACCCACGACCTCCCGGTTGTGAGGCGGACGCTCTACTGCCTGAGCCAACACTCCGGTACTGAGCCAACACTCCGGTTTATCATAACTATTGTAACATATCTCTCTCCTCAGGGTTTCCCAATCATCTTCCATGGAGTCGAGGGTCAGGATGAGAGAGAGGAACAGAGTCCATCTTTCTTCAACAAGTCCGAGATTGAGATTGTAGTGGATTATGTGAATAAGGTGATGGACAAGAGAGGTGGGCAGAAGATGAGACAAGAGGACATCGGTGTTATCTCACCATACAGGAAACAGGTAAGAAAATTGAGAGGTGTAGATCATAGTGATTGAGATTGAGATTGTAGTGGATTATGTGAAGAAGGTGATGGATAAGGGAGGAGGACAGAAGATCAAACAAGAGGACATTGGTGTTATCTCACCATTTGTATCTACATTTTTCCAGAATTCATAAAATTTTTGGCTACGGATGGAAGAGATAGAGCCAATATCGTCAAGGTTTTAATACCATGGTGCATCTTTTTTTCCTCACTGTACAGGTTCAGAAGTTACGTCGGGTCCTGGAGAAGCGTCGCTACAGCAACATCAAGGTCGGGTCGGTGGAGGAGTTCCAAGGTCAGGAGAGGACGGTGATCATCATCTCCACCGTCCGTAGCACCAAGGCGGAGTACATTGAGATGGATAGACTTCAAACTCGGCTTCTTGAAGAATCCCAAGGTATGAAGTCTCACCATGAGCAATATGGATTAATCCATTAGCAACTAGAGATTTTGTAAAAATGGCCTACTCAAGATGTTGCAATATTGCTCTCATTTTGATATTGTTCTGAACAATATGAAACATGCGCTATTTTTCTATGCAGAATCGTAAGGATTACGCATGTTTAAAATTACCACAGGGTTTTTTGCGGTTTAGTTGCTAAAGGGTTGACAGAATTGATACATAAGTGAGTGCTTTAAACAAGATTGTCTAGTGCGGGAAAATTTGTTTTTACATGCATTGATCAATTAGTGTTTGTATTATCTCTAGTGCACAGTCATATACAAGCGAACCACTGATAATTAGTCATTATAGGATTCTACCAGAGTTATATTTCATGCGATATGTGTAGTTTGTGGATGTAGATGTTGTTGTTGTTGTTAATATGGTCATGAAGAATAGTACACTTAACTCTAAGAACAGTGCTTTACCGTGTAGCATACAGGTTATTTGTTCATGTTCTGCAATCAACGGTATACAGGTTTTGTGTATTAACGTATATATGGCATGTGCATCTTGTTTCAGAGGTTCGATGTGGCAGTGACCAGAGCCAAAGCCCTTCTAATCATCGTAGGAAACCCCTTCATGCTCAGCAAAGATGAACACTGGAACCCGTAAGTACATGTAGATCACCATTAAATTAGCTTTTCAGAATAAAAGTAAACCGCACTGGTCAAGGTGTTGGGTTTATAACAAAAGTGATTATTTTGTCTGCATAATATATGATCATATGCAACAAAGAGAACATTATATAAGCCAAAGTGTTTTGTCTGATGATCTGAAAACCACCCAATTGATTTAAAAGTTGAGCACCCTATCACATTACTTTGTGTCTAGGATCGACATATAACGCTTCATCTTCCAGAGCTCTAAAATTCCTTTAATAATTAGAAGAAAAAAACATGAGAAGAGGTGGGGTTGGAAATGGTAAAAATTGTTTCATTCATCAAAATTTGATTGGTTCAATATATTAAAAGAAGACCATAGAATTAAGAAATAAAGGATGTTTTCAATGTAATCACCTTGACCTTACTACCTTTACCTCAGCCAGCAAAAAGAGATATATATTGTTTGATCCCCGACACGGCACTAATGTCCTTTGGCAAGGCATTAATCTACATTTGCCACTCAATACCCAAGAGAGATATGGGGACCTGGTAGGATGACGTTAGTAATTGCCTATGCCCTCACGGTGACCATATGGTAGGAATACTCCCCAGGGTGTGGAGATGGTGCATATTGTGCGTGAATGAATCCGATGACCGGGGCAATGATATCTGTAAAGCAATAGAGACTCGTTATTGATATCAATCAATCATGAGTATTAGTGGTCCACAAACACTTGACTTGATCGTTACTTTTCATTTTGCTAGAATGTTGGAGTTCTGCATCCAGAAAGGAGGCTACACAGGATGTGCTTACAGTTCAGAGGAGAGTGATATGGACTCCCTCGTTCAACTCTTGCAGAAGGCTCATCTGGGAAGTGTACCCACAGGTATTACTAGTTATCTATCGACTTTGGTCTGCAAATGGGACATAGTACCTTAAAGGGAATGTTTAACAATGTTAAATCTGAGATGCATGGCCCTACGTGTAATCAGTGTCTGTGATATGGTGTTATATTGAAGCCCTAAAAAAATTGTGCTTCAAAATGATCAAGAAGTGCCTTAAAAAAGTAAAAACCTTTGAGTGACTGGTTTTACCATACTCATTTACCCCAATAGACTATAGTGTTGTGAAAACCGTTTGGCAAACGCAAAATTTGATTTTGATTTTCAATCATAAATATCTTGATAATCAGACAGGCGATCGGCTTGTAAAAGTCATCATTATCATTGCAGCATGAGCTAAATCAAGGATTTTTTTAAAGGATCTAAGATAAAGTTACCGGATCCCTTTAATTACCTATTGTAGAGGACTATTCTTCATTGCTTGAAGTAGAAGTGATTTGGAAGCATAGTCACGTTAAAACTTTAATTGATAAGTGTTTTAAGAAGCATGAGCAAAAGAAAATGAAAGTATGTGCCTCTTTATCATTATCCCTTTTTTTGGTCATATTTTTTAATTGCAGTGGAAGAAGCAGAAGAGCAGCTTGGATTCAGTCAAGTTGCTCAGCAGAATGACCCCGAATGGAGAGGTGAAGACTAGAGAAAGAGGTCATCTCCATAACAACAACAAGCCAAAGAATGATTCGCCATTTACTGGTAGAATAGTGAGAGTTGAATGCAGCTGTACAGTGAGGCAGCTATGTTAAAATCTGAATCAGTGTTGTTGGTAGACCAAACAGGCACAGGAGATGCATGAACAAGGCAGTAGCATTGAAGAGACAAGTGTGCAGGAACTTTGTAGAACAATGATTCATACATCTTGTACCAAGGCTCCAAAGAATGGTCAGGTAGAGTAGTAGGAATTGAAGTAAAGAGGAGACAATAAAGCAGCTGTTTTTTTAGATTGTCAATAGAATCTTTTAAATATAATTATACAGACCAATCAGGCACAAAGAATGGGCAGGGAGATGGAGTTAAATGAAAATTTTTGCAATAATTAATAACTTTGATTTGATAGAACAAAAATTGTATACCGATTGATTGACAAGTCATGAAGAAGCTGAATAATAGGATGAAATGTCATGATGCAAGTGCATATTTTGAAATGACCACCCTGGTATGGACAACTCTACAATGAAGATGGGACATTGGAATATGGTATGGTCTCAGCGGATCACTGTTTGACTACAAGAGAACGATCTGTCGATCTAGCAAATGTACTTTCGTTCAGACAATGATCTTACATTTGAATAAATTTGTGCAAGCTAAAAAGTTATGGTTAACCGGTATATAAAAGTCTTGGTAGTAAAAGGATGCATGTGTACTAAATCTTTTAATTCACTTGTGCCCTCTCTGTAGGATATTGTAATTCATACATTTGTCGCATGTCCAATATATTCCATTTAAGATTCTTGCCAGAATAATTCTTGTTGAATAATGTATTTCTTAAAATGTTATATAATCCTTTGATGTGATCAAATATTTTTAATGCATGCACATTTTTACAATTTTATTCTGTGCCATGTTTTCTTTTTTTTAAATCCGCATGCAAAATACAATAGCTAAAAGTTCACTGTAATTTATGTCTTTTAAACCCCAAGTGATGGAAATGGGAAGAAAAATGCATGAAGATTTAATTTGTTTTATTAATATCAGAATAATTCTTGTAATTTTTTTAATAATTTGGTGGGCTCAGCTACCCAATGCGTCTCCCTCCCTGTATGGTTGTGTACTGTGCCATAGTTCGTTTACTTTTAAGTTTTTACACCATTTTGTTTTGGTCATAGGTTATTGCTTGTTTTCTTGTACTTCTTAAAATTCTTCTATAATATTTGTATCTGTAATGTTCTTTTAAATGTCATAATGATTCATTTATATATTGAAGATGCCATGTAACACATTCTTCAAATTGATAAGAATTACTCATAAGTAATAACGCTATAGGAATTTATTGGAAGTTATTTTCTTGTGGTTTGTCCACAATCAAATATTGTATGAAGTTGTAAGTAAATTTAAGAGATAATGTAAGTCTAATTTCACTTGAATTTGAAACTTTGAAAATGTTAGGTTATTTGAAAAACCAGTAACCTCAATAATTTCACGTTTGAATCTATGAGTCCATTCTGAATTTGAATAAATGAGTCTGATCGATCGATCGCAAGGATCATCATGACATAAGTCATAATATTAAGGGATATATAAATATAAATATTTTAGAGGGCCTTTGATGCTTCTATCTACCCTTTTAGACATTGTCGCGATGATGTGTACATGTACATAAATTGATTTTAAAAATGAATAAAATGAATATAGATATAATGTATCATCAGATTAAAAATCACATAATTTTAATGTATTTACACTGAACATTAACAATAAACTATTTCAGACAACTAAGTATCTTGTGCAGTGATTTTAATTCGTATAAACCATTTAACCAGAGGACAGAATTTTTCGAGAGGAAAAGATAGTGATATAATTATTAGATGAACAAGTCTAAATCTAGTACGGTATGTCCCATACATTATATTATGGCATTGTGAACATAAATTTTATCATTTTATTTGATACTTCGTCAATTATATCTCTAGTTGGGCTGTCACCTCAAAACAGTTTATCAGATATACTAAAATCTTAGACAAGTGGTCTGTAACATCTGGGACACCAAAGCTTGGACTGGCCGGGAGGTCATGGTCTGCTCTGCTTCCCCTCCCCCTCAATCGTATAAAACTTAATTCACAAGTATAATACATCATCAATAATATAACGAGCCTTTCACCATCAAATATGGTATGAATATAGTATGAATATTATTAATGTACACACATACATTTCTTTTCGGCCAAATGCCTAAATATAAAAATCATATTTATTATATTACAGCACATCAGTTATCATATTCAAGAAGACCAGTTTCCAGGGACTGCTAGGGAAAAGGAGGTTTGCTCTCCGTCCACCCCCCCCCCAAAAAAAGAAGAAAGTTACACACCATTATTGGACATAACAGGATTTCTCTTTTCAAACTTTCTGCATGGGGTAGTTTGTTCCCCCTCAATGACAGTAATTACTCTTGAGCAAAAGATCTGTGCTGTGGTTGTCCCCTAGTATACTGTAATCGCACTGCTCTACCTTGCCTACAACGATGAATAATGAATCATGTACAAGTTAAAGAGGAAAGATACAGACAATGCAAAGTGCATATAGATAAGATTTGAGTTCTTCTAAATTGTCACCTGTTTTCCCCAGATCTTAGAACTCCCCTCTTGATACCTTCTGGAGTGTGAAAATATTTTTGCACTGGTCATGTGATGTATTTTGTACAGTGCCATGTCTTGGCTTCATCATATACTTTCATCTAATTTGGTATTTTAATTCTCTTCTATATGTATTCTATATCTTTAAAAAATTAATCTAATGCAGATATAAGCATACGCACTACAAAGAAAATGTTTAGAAACTTACAAATAATAAAACAATATTTTTGTTTTACATCCCTAATGGAATATACTTCCAAGAAACATTACTGTAGTGGGGGGGGGGGGGGGGGGGGGGGGGTTGCAATGGTAATCATTTATATTTAATAATCCTGTCAAAAACATGTAATATATAATTCAATATTTCATATATTTCTTTCTTAATTATAATCGATGAAATTAAACAGTTATTCAAAGTTTATATTTGCAATTGTTGCTTTCCCACATTATGTAACCTGAAAATATCTATTGGTACTCTGATAAAACATCAACAATAGTGTCTTGATAGCTCTGTTTGAGATCTTAATGCCAAGTTTGCAATAACTATATAAGTAAACAGAATATCATCTCTCACTCTCTATTCTAACCAAGAACATGGGTGAAAAAATACTGCTTAATATTGATACTGTTTTAAATGTACTTTTTAGGGCACATTTACAAATGGGTTAATATTCCTGCTAGTTTGAGATGCTAGCATCCAAAACAAGATAAGAGGCGATTCATCCCGTCTCCACTGAATGACCCAGCTGTTTTTAAACTAGGCTGGTTCAAATCCCATTTCTGTCACTTGTGGCTCCGACACTATAGATGCGCTTCCTTCATGGTGATTATCAATCTTCTTGTGAGATGCTGAATACCACACCGTGTAAAGTGATTGGTAACCTAGGCAACCGCCCCAATAGCCTCTGATATCTGCTTCTCAAGGGACTGCATCTGGTCAAACATAAACCTGTAAGAAGATAGGGTAACATTTTTTTTGAAATTTCATTTTCTTGAAATCGTACAAATTAAAGATAAAAGTCTGTCGATAGCCTGGAGCCTGGAGGATGTTATCTCATTTACTTTAACAGAGTTAGCACCTTTCTGGCTCTCAAACACAATAACATACAATATCTTAGCAGTAAGGATGAATATTCCTATTACAAATTTGGCCAAGTGAAGATCAGTCAGTTGAGGTACTGGATGTTCCAAATTGAGTCCTTCTTTGTGTCTCACTCATGGCAAAACAGCTTTATATACATGTATAATCCAAGTGACTATTTTCATCCCCTGCCCCCCCCCCCAACCCCCTCTGCAATAGAAATCTTAATATGAACCCTTCACAAATGAAATTGCTGAGAGAAATGAATCATAGATACTTCGTTCTCTAAACAAGTGTAAAACTGCACCTGTTATGATCGTTGGGTCCATCATCATCATCTTCATCTTGGTCCTTGCTCGCATCTTCAGAAGGTTGGAGTTTATCCATCTGTAGTTTCACAGCTGTGAGACATTCTTTGATGCCACACCCTCGACCTCCTCCTCCTCTTCTCTTATCTTGACTCAATGGATGTAGGATGTGTAAGGCTGCTAGGAGGGCTGGGTAGGTCTGTAAGGCACCCACTGATACACATCGCTCAAGCTCATACACGAACGACCTGTAAGAAAACAAACAGATCTTACAAGGAACAGTTGTCATCCATACATGAAGTTTGGATTCTCTCATTCTTTGTCGGACCACCACTAAATAGGCAATTTTAATAGTGATGAATGAATTTCAGGAAGGTTTGTTCCACATTTAACATTTTTTCACATTTCTTGTACAGCACCTACTTCGCATCATTCTAATGGACTGAATCAATCCTACTACTCAGAGATACCCTGACAAAATTAAACAGGTTCCAGAGGGGTGGAAAGTTATTTCAGAGTGCCAGTCACAAAAAAAACACAAAAAAAACAAGTCTTTGACTTGCAGATGCAATTGCCGATTGCAACATTTTCCCCCTCTTAAAAAACTGATTGAATTCAAAGTTTCTTGGTAACCTACTAACCTGAGCAGCTCCTTGTTACTGGACACCACACCAACCAAGAACCCCGATACGAAAGGCAGATCTCCCGATGACTGAGCCGCATCCAATGTTCCTTCTGACTTGGCTACCGTGTTCGTCATCTCCCCAACACAGGCAGCCATGCTGGATGCCAGGACATCGTCATGGAAACGAACGTTGGATTTGCTGCTGTTTCTGAGGATGTCGGATACGGCTGGCTTGATGCTGGATAATGTCTGTGGGACAAAAGAGAGTCCTTCAAGTTTTCTGACATACCTCCCAATAAGTATTTGTCAAAGAAAGACTTTACAATAAATAGTGAGGAGCATGAGGAATTTACAGTTACCGTACTATTCATGATTCAATGTTGACTTTGATACTTTCACGGTTTTGCTGGTACAATACAGGAGAAATCACAAATTGTATAATTCTACTTCTCATATGAGGGGGGGGGGGGGGGAACTATACCCTGCTGGGCCATAAACTCTATCACCAGTTATGTCTAGACGTGCCCCTCCCCTATTCATAAAGCACATGACAGGAAACAATGGAATACACTATCCCTTAGAGAAGCCATTAAATAAGGTCTTCTGTAAACTTCTAAATGAGAGTCTTGTCATATGCATGTTATGAAGCCACACCACTTCTTGAAATTTTTACGGTGTAAACTTGGTCTATTGGTATACATATATACATACATATTGATATTTATATAGCGCCTTTACATAAACATGCTCAAAGCGCTTTACATCAGTAAATAAACAGAATAATTATTTTGCTCTCTGAGTGCATACACTGTATATGTGTTGTGTAAAGTTGGTAAGGTAATTAAAAAAAGTTGTGCACCACATGAACCAAGTCTGGTTCATACAGTACACAACCCGGACACATCCCACACAACGCCTTGTAAAAAATAATTACAAAGAAAAAAATAAGTTGGGAGGAGAGACATGAGGGTCACTATGATTATATTTGTTTTTCCCCTCCAAGTCACCAGAAGGCTGATGAACAGTTACTACATAATATCCAATATCTTATGATCGACTATCACTATACCTGTTGTATTTGAGTGGTATCCTTTTCTTCCTGACTGACCGTCGTACCTACAGCTTTGATAAACTTGGTAAAGAGGTCTGCTACCAGGTCCTGCTGCTTGGTATCAACGACTGATCCTCCGCGTCCAAGGTGGCACATAACTTTGGCCACTAGAGGGACAAACTCCACATTATCCTCTGTCAAATAAACATATGATAATGTTAATGAAATAGTGCTGCTGGTTGACGTTTATGACATAAATACAATCAGAAACAGACGTGACCCATTTTTGTAGAAATTTGATACTTGGAGGCTTTATTATGCATGATAGTTGTAATCCTGCTGTATATTACAGGGGTGATAGTGAGCACTAAAAAAAATATAGGTTTTTTGTTTTCCCCTCAACCACGCCCCCCTTGAGTAAAAAAAAAAGAAGAAGATTCGCGGGGGAAAATGGCATCTAACAACATTCCCCCTCTTTCGAGTAAGAAAATTGGGGAAAAAATAGTGCAAAATAGGGAAGAATAGAGAAAATAAGAGTGAAATCGGGAAAATCCGGATAAAATAGGGAAGAAAAAAAAAATTGGTAATTTTTTTTTTTTTTTTTTTTTTTAAATCAGGAAAAAATCGGGAAAAATAAAAAAAAATCGGGAAACCGATTTAAATTGGGTTTTTATCAGGCCTGATATTATGCTATTATTTCAGAGAAATTCTTCTTCCTCTTCCTCAGTTGCAGTAAAGGCCACCGTCAGGTGTATTGTCTACTGATCACCATAGATATAACTGGAAACCTACAGAATTGTCAAAGTCACCCAGCTAGTAACCTAAAAGAAATAAGTGATGCTAGAGCCATGATGAGTATGATTAAAGAATACTGTTTGGTCAAATCAATTTTTAATACATTGTGTTTACCATCTTTAAACCGTTTGTGTACTGCTTTGTCTCCAATAATATGGAATTGAAAGGGAAAACATTATTATTACCTGTTTTGAGAACAAGATGGCAGAAATCAGCAAGATGAGAGCAGAATGAATCCGATCCCAGTCCAAGAGTTACCACGTCACAAGCAAACCGCAGTACAACCTACAACAGAAACAATTTGGGAAAGTGCACAAAAATATGTTGATATTTGCATAAGAAACTCATATAAATTATCAACCAAGATGCCAAACACAACATCATACCCTTAAGACTGTAAAGAGGACCTTCTTAATTTCTACTCAACAGACAACAAAATACCATAACTTATATACAGTATTCAAAGACCACAAGATTAGTCAACTGTGCATATATAAACATCACTTTTATGTTAAAACAGGGGGAAAAAAGTAAATAACAAAATATGAATCCCAAATAATATATCATTTAACCTGCACTTCTAGAATAAAAAAGCATATGCTTTACTTCCAGAAACTTATCCCCAAACATTGATTAACTCTCTCCTTACCATGAGGCAGTCCTTGGCTAGTTTTCTGACCCCTTCATCAGCTTTTGCACTGCACTCTTCCCCTGAGCTCTGGGGCAGGGCAGACAGCAGCTCCCTGTCGCACCAGGCAAGCAACTCATCAAACTGAGCACTAACATGACTTGATTCACTGGCTGTGGGACTACTGGGCTCAGAGTTCTAAAAAGTGGAAAGAAAATCAGTGTTTAAAAAAGATTCAATTCATGATATCTGAATGACAAGTATGATAAATGAATTGACGATGATATGTTATGATAAGCAATTACTTGATGCAATATATAATCTTAAGTAGAAGGAATGTTGAGATGAGTTCTTCAAGCTAAATATGAGAGTTCAAATCATAGCCAGGAACTCAAATCCTTATGGAAACAACCAATCAGACCTATCGCTTTGAAAGAAAAAATATGAGGGAGGCTAGAGGGTATGAAGATTAATGCCTTACTGAAGGGCAGTAGTTTAATGTCTTGATTTTGAACTGAGGACCTCCTGGTTACGACACCTCTGCTCTAAACCACAGAGCCATCAAGCCTCCAATGACCCTGCCAAGATTGATGGTGATTTACAAATACTTTATTTACATGCTCAGAGCCAGAAGGGCGTTAAATTGGATATTTTAATGGAGGGTCATCCTCATTCTTGTACAACAAAGAATATTATCTATGTATACATTAAAAGGTGTATGTGTCCTAGAATTACAAACCTCAAGTGATTGTAGATGAATACTAATCCTGCAGTATCCTTCAATGATGCTAACGAGCATCTCATCTGACATCAGGTCATTCAGGGGTCCAGGGTTCATCAGTCGCTTCTCAATCAAGGGCTGCAAAATGAAAACACAAGAATTCAGTACTTTGCCAGTCTTGAATATTCTGTGCTTTTTTAAAAAACAGAATAGAAAAACCTGTCTATGATTAAATGCCAATTGTGGAACACGCAAAAGTTTTTAAAAAAGCCGACATTCGCATTGGCTGGAATAAAACGTATAAGGCGCTATCTTTTTTTTTTAACGGCTAGTTCAAATATAAATATTAGAAATGGTTATATTTTTGGATATTCTAGCCGTCTTTGAACCGATTTCGATCAAACAAAAATGATTATGTCATTTTAAATATTATGTTCTTTCAAATTTGACACACAGTTTTTTATTATCTCACAAAAAAATATTTTTGGTGTAGTGCCCTCTGCAACAAAACTCAACTCTCCCTTTAATACTTACGAGGATACACTTGAGAATGGTAGCCATTTCTTTGAGTGGTTTCCCCGATGTATCCAGCAGTAGAGTACGGCATGAGTAGTTAGATAGCAACCAGTCTAGGTAAGCCAGGGCCAATCTAGGTTGAGGTTTAAGGGGTTCGTTGAACGTCACCTTCTTCTTCTTCAGCTTACCCGACATCTGAAAAAAATATTATTACAAAATTATGTTCTTACAGATGACATTATCTTATTTACTTGAAGCTAATAGATGTATTAAGTACCGCTAGGCAGGGGTTTGGTGCAGAAAATGAGACTGCGATCACAACAAATTATTTAAAATGAACTATATGGTCTAACACACATGAACTAACAATGATGATAAAATATTAATCAGTGTTTCAACCTTTCAAAGGTGTTTTGAAATACTCTTTTGTCAAGTAGACTCAGATCATCATTGGAGCAAAAAAAAAATCTTTTTTTAGACTAATGCTTGTATGTCTGAGATAACATCAAACATCCCAAGAAATAGACAGATCCCTGTGAACCGTACAAACAGGTTGGTCACTGATTAACCCACCTAAAAGCATCATATACAACCTCCATAGTTACCTGATCTTCAGACTCCTCCTCCTCCTCTTCAGATTCCCTATCCTTATCAGTTTGATTGATGGCTGCCTCTAGCCAATCAGAGATGAGCCTGATGACATCATTACCCTTCCCCCATGATACCAGGCATTGAATGAGAGGACTGTAGGCATCAGAGGAAGCCAAGGGGTCCATGCTCTTCAACTTAGACAAACAACTATGGCTGCAGGATAATGCAAGAAGAAAAACAAGTGTGAAAATTCCAACAAAAATCTATGAGCACCTGTGACTAACAATATCTAAACATTCACAGTTGGAAAAGACAGCTGTATATGAAGAGTTTAATTCCAAGAGGAGCTAAATTCATTTTTGTAACTTAAAAAAAAAAAAAAAAATTGTTTACCAGATGTTGTACAGGCGTCTATGGAAAAGTGATATTACAAGGTGCTTTTTTTCATGATTGCTCCCAAAATGTAGGTAAATAATTTGTTTGAAAGACGGGCGCTTAAGTGAACAATGTTCTGATATCAATATTCAATTTTCATCAAAAGTGGATTTAGCTCCTTTTGGAATTAAGCTCTTCAAATACAGGCAATTGTGACAAACAATGTCCAAACATTCACAGTCGGAAAATGACAACTGAATAATTATATGGTCACATTACAAAGAACAAGAGATAGAAGTAGAAAAAAAGTAGACAATGTCTGGAAACAGACAAGGCACCTAGCATGCAATATATTGGTCTTTCCAAGAGACCATCTACAACCTAACTTAGAGCCCGGATCATCTCCAAATATTGGATGATCAAAATTTATTCATGAAGTACTATTTGAAAAGGTGCAAGTAAATCTGGATTGGATCATCTTCACACAATTTAAAATATTCATACATGCACATAGGAGACACTAGGATCTATTGCAAACAAAATGTGTTGTAGATCAGAAAACCAAGTTAATTAGTTTCCATGGTGATGTTCTAGAAAGTCTGCGCTCACTAGGAGAAAGAAATATTTAGGTAATCTAGATGTGACCTTCTGATATTACATAATTATAATTGGCAGTTGATTTTCTGTAACAACTTTTAAGATGTCCATGGTGACTCTAGTAGTCAGACTATCTTAAGCACATACCTAAAAGCTGGAATTGATGATGCAGGAAGAAAGGAAACAAGTATCAGAACAGCAGACAGAGATCTCCCATCCTATGGAAAAAACAAGACAGAAAATATGAATGGTAATACAAACATACTAAAAAATTACTCAATAAATTAATGGAAATTTAGAAAACAAATTCCCATTCCCAAATTCAAGCAGTAATAACTCCAGGATTGGTACTTTCAATACTGCAAAAATTGGAACAAAACCTGAGCACCAATTTAATAGACAGCTAACCAATCATATAGAGAGCAACAATGCAAAGGTGACGTTCCTTGATCTTATGGCAGAAGCCTTCCAGTATATCCTTGCCCTTGCTTCAATGGCAGAGGCTTAGTAAAGATATTAGTCATGCGTATCAAGAATTTAAAAATTAACATTTACCTTGAAAGTAGCGATAAATCTGGGTAGATCTTTACCGAATCGGTGAACAAGCTTCTGCATGATTGTCTGATTCACAGGCTAGAATGGGAAGACAACAACAAAGAAAAAATGAATGAATTAATACAAAATAAATAAATTGTACATATTTTGGACAGAGAGGTATTCATATAGACCAATCTTGTATGTATACATCAACAAAAATTGCTTAATACAGTTCTTTTTTAAAACCCATTTTGAATTCATTAATCATCTATGTGCAACATCATTTTAACAAGACAACATAAGATTAAATGCATGAAAAAAGAATGTGAGGTTTATATGATCTCCTTAATTTTACAGCAAATATGCTATGCAAATACATGTAAACTACAATATCGACCTTAACCAAATCCAGATAATTAAACACATTAAACCGAGACTAAGATTCATATTACTGTCTCATGGACTTACTTTCGCTAGTTGCTGAGCAATACCAGTCCACAGTATAGCAATAATCTCCAGCATCCCGTCAATAACATCGGTATCTTTGAGAGAGAGGCCCTCCTTCTCTTCCTCCTCTTCTTCCTCTGTAGAGGCATCCCCGCCTGCTGACACCAAGGAGTTATGATGCTCTTCCTGGTTGACACAGCCTCGCACACAGCGGGATAGGAGCAACATGAAATCAGCTGCAAGTACAAGTATGATAAAGAAATCACAAGATATAGTTGGTTGCCTTTTTTTTCGGGTTGCATATCATAATGTAGTTGAATGATCCTGACATAGGAGGTTTATCAAAGCATACAGGTTATATCGCATTATTTAATCTTCATCATGCACTTTCAAGAAGTTAAATTAAAACATGCTATTATTGCAGATTTGACATTATCTGCACCATGGAGAAGAACAGGAGGCATTGTTTGCAAGAGTGCAAAAATCGACTTGCGCCAAAGTGGCTAATGTGATGCTTGAATAAAACAATTGGGATTTGGGTATTAATTAGGTCTTTGCAAATCCAAATAACATCCCTAACAAAATAAATTATGCCACACATATCAAATATCAAATATCAAATATCAACGAACATTTGTGCGTGTGTGTGTGTGACTTTGCTTCTTATTAAAGCACAATGTGATCTTAAGAATGTGAATCGGGACAAACCTGCAGTGTCGACAGACATGTGCTTATGAGCATACTGGTAGAAAACCCTTGCTGCCCCTCCATTCATGCAGATAAGGGCCATGACACGTTCTATCTGAACGCTAGCATCACGATCCGTCGGCTGGAAGGACTTGAAGAGCAGCTGGACAAGCCTACGAGATACGGGAGGCGAATCCATCTCCAGTCTAGCCAACAGGTCTTCCACTGGGACAATACTCCATACCTAGAGGAGGTGATAGAATGGATTACATACATGACTGCCTGGGGTGACAATAATAATAATAATACAGCATTTGTTATGCGCCATCGATCTAGTAAACTATTCTGAGGCGCAGAGGGATAGAATTAGAATGAGTTACATAGAGAATTGAGAAGAGGATATATATATTTTTTTTAAATGCGTAGATGTATATTCAACGTATAATTAACTAAAAAATAACATGCGAACATATGTGACTTTAGATTTTTTTTAAATGTTTCTAGGGATTCTAATATAGTATGAAAGAATCATACTTTCAAGTAGGATCTTCTTGTAGACCAAAAGAACGGCAAGTTCAATTAAACTTTTCATACTAAAGAACATTCAAGCAACTTTTATGAACTCTTAATAGAAACACGATGTGTGTTTGGTACATCAATACCTCACATTAAAAATGATCATTATTTGGCCTCTTCTATTGAGATGAATGCAGAATAAAAGGCAGTTAACAATCTGCTAAATGGTATTCTTCTCAAACAAAAATTTTGTAATCAGAATTCAGAAAAGCTGCTTAACATTTGGGGATGGATCCATGGCTCACCTTGATTGTCTTGAGACCTTTGACCTTTAACAGGAGGTCAACAAATGCAAGGATGACCTTCTCCGAGGTGTCATGAATGAAGCTCTTGAGAGATGGAAGCAAGTTCTTGAGCAGAGGATGGCTCAGAGGGTTGTCAATCACAAACATCAAACCCTGCACAGAATTCAAAATGAAAATTTAAACAAGGGAAACGCTCTCTGCGGTCTCGCCTGCATCAGGCATTTTGATATGATGAAAAATTGAGGTTGAGACATTATTTCTGGGCAGGATGCATGGCCCATTAGCAGGCTCCCCAAAATAAAATCTTTTGAATATAATCAGAATATTGAAGTGAATATTGACTAAGAATCATCAGATGAATTATTTACTATTATTTGTACCAAGATTGATAACTTTCATGAAATATGAACAAATAACAAAAATTGATTTATAAAAGCTCATATTAAGTTGTGAACATAATCCAAGTCTACTGACCTAAAATGACCTTTAACCTTGACTTTGTGACCTGGAATTTGTGTCACATGATCGGGGATACTTGATAACCATTTAGTCCAAGGTTTCATTGAAAAAGAACTTATACTTTCAAAATTATATATATATGTTTTTTTTTAAAGTTCCACATTCCCCATCAAAGAAACAGGCCAAGATGAATTGGCAATTTCAACAAACCTGGTTTCAATTCGCTTCACATTTACACATTGTGGATACATATTCTTACAGAACATGAATTCACACAAATCACATGTAGAATGCATAAGAGAGATCTAGGCCCTGTATTATAAAGAGTTGCCTTTGATTCAAACCAATCACAACTGTGTACTTAAGAGATAGGAGTTGCGATTCATTTTAAGTTCCGATTGAGTATAATCAATCGCAACTCTTTACAAGACGGACCCAGATGTACCAAAATGCAATAACAAAATTTATTTAGTCATAAATGGATACCTTTTGCTTCCAGCAACAAAACCAAATCAAAATAAAAAGTATTGAGGCAAAATATAAGAAAGACAAATAACGAAAACACTTCCACTTTTTTAAAATAGTATATTATCTACTAAACAGCCTGGTCTTACAGTAAATAGGCATCCTACGCTACATTATCACACCTTGAACACAGAAACTCTGACATCACTAGAGCTTGCATCAAAGGCCATGTCCTGGATCAGTTTGGATAGGAAGGTGGTCAAGACATGGGCCGGAATCAGCTCCCAGAACATTCCCAAGATCCTACAGACTCCTTGGACACCGGTCACTCTCAACACTGGACATGGGTCTTGCAGGAAACCCTTTATAAATACAGAAAATTAAGACATGGTCAAGACATGGGCCGGAATCAGTTCCCAGAACATTCCTAAGATCCTACAGACTCCTTGGACACCGGTCACTCTCAACACTGGACATGGGTCTTGCAGGAAACCCTTTATAAACACAGAAAATTAAGACATGGTCAGGATCCTACAGACTCCTTTGACACCGGTCACTCTCAACAATGGACATGGGTAGTGGGTTATGCAGGAAAACCTTTATAAATGCAGACAAATTTAAGAAATGTGAATGGTTAAAATACCCTCTGACCATCTACTGAAATGTCACATATAGATCATATGTGCTGCATGGAAAAGGAATATATAAATAAAATTACTATGCATTGATTATTTAAAAAAAATATTGGAATTCACTTTTTGTTGTTTTTTGTTTTTAGTCATTCATTTTTAATTTAATATATAATTCAATTTAAATTCAAATTTAATTTTCTTATTCAAATGAATTAAATTGGCATTGATGTAATCCTTTGAGTTCATCACATCTTCATTTCTTTTAAATCAGCTTGTCAATGATTCATCCTATAGCAGGACAATAATCCGGTTAGCACAATGAGTATCTTACTTGTAGAATGTCAATCTGTTTCTGTAGGAGTGCATCGGTCTCCTCCTTATTGGCCTCAGGATCCTGGAGAGGGAAAGCATCGATGAGAAGAGCTGCTGCATTGGCTCGTACAGATGCATTAGCAACCTAGAATAATAAAACAATAGTTATATTGTAATGGATTTCTATTTAGTTCTTATAATCAAGCTTTTCAATGCCAAACGACAGTTTAAACTATCTGAGTCATACAAACTGATTCAATTTTCAGATAACCACAAGGTCTGAAAATTTAGGCATAGAGAAAGGAGAGATTCCCCCATGCATAAGAGCTTTTTACTTTCTATCTAATAAGAAAAGGAGGCCGAGGCCGAGGCTGAATTTGAAATTTTGATTCCCCGAAATGACAAATTTAATTTTTTTATTGTAACATTCCTTGTACAGCAGAAAGAGAGGAAGAGAGAGAGAGACCACATAACCACAGGACATACAAATTTTCAACACTGGTTTCTGTACGGTTGTGAAGTAATGAACTTATATTTTTGGAATATCCTGCCTTCATGGTATGTTACTCTACATTGGATTGATGACACCATATAAGCATATTATATTACTGTTATCTCATTTGTCAAGGAGTATGTCACTAAGCAAATTTTTACCTTGAAAGCTCTCCACAGTATAGGTTGATAGAGTTAGCAGCATTGACGACACCATAAAGCATATTATATTACTTTTATCTCATTTGTCATTGAGTATATGTCACTAAGCAAACTATACCTTGAAAGCTCTCCACAGTATAGGTTGATACAGAGTGAGCAGCATGCGGTCTACCCCTTGCTGTCTCTTCTGCTTGGTGAAGTAGCTCAAAAGCTGAATAATAAAATCAACACCAAAGATAAGGAATGATATTATTTGATAACAAGTTGTGTTTGTTATGTTGAGTATCCCATAAAGACAAAATTACAAAACAAAGACTAAGCATTAAAGGGATTGGGTAACTTTGTTTTATATTCTGAAACAAAATCCTGGATTTAGCTCATGCTGCAATGATAATTATAAATCTTTAGGATCACCTGTCTGATTATCAAGATATTTACGATTGGAAATCAAAATCAAATTTTGCAGTTTCCTAACAGTTTTCATAACACTACAGTCTATTGGGGAAAACGAGTATGGTAAAACTGGTCACTCAAAGGTTTTTACTTTTTTGAGGCACTTCATGATCATTTTGAAGCGAATTTTTTTAGGGCTTCAATATTACACCATATCAAAGACACTGATAAGACATAGGGCCATGCATCTCAGATTTAACATTGTTAAACGATGCTTTTAAAACATCACACCCCAGTTTCTTATCAAGACAGAGAAATTGGGTTCTGGAACATCAAAATCTTATGATCATCCTTTAAAGTGCAAGTATATCTGTTTAGCACAATAGACATTTAGTCCAGAATTACTTGAAGTACAGATAAATAAATAGACCTATCGGTGTTCTAATGAGATGTACCTGTCTGAGTGTGAGTGAGAGGTTACGTGTTCCTACACGCCTTGCATGTACAGCACAGTGCATCAAGTCCTGAATACAGTACGTCTCCAGTTTGGCCGTCACAGGGGGTGCAGAGTTCCGCCACGCCTTGAAGTACACCTCTCCGTAATAATTGATCATACTCCTACAGTACCGAGAAGTAAAAAAGAATATATCAAAACACATTCTCCACTTTGTCCCGCCAAACACTTGATTGTTAATGGAATAAACTGTACTAGTCAGTGGTATTTAGGCATACTTATGGTAAAGAGAAATCTACATGAATAATCTATTGAGTGTTTGATCTATTAGCACACAATGTCAATAATAAACCATTTGTTCAAAGACAATATGGGTATTGCAGTACAATTCCTTGTTTTCTTAAGGTTTGGGAAACACCTAAGATGGTAGAACAGAACCTGTAAGAAGTAGTTTGCCTTCACAGGTTGGTATTATTAAAGAATCAATATTCACTGTTGATTTTCACAGATATACCCATTTCTGATCGATTCATCAAGTTTAATGAGATTTAGTTTTTACTGGCTGAGCGAATTTCACAAACATCAAACTAAGCTACCGGTAAATTTGGGCAGGATTGAAGCTGCTTCAGTCAAACCTGCTTTAGTGACCACCTGTTTACAAAGAACACAATTTTTGTTTCCCTTGAAAATGGTTTCTCATTGAAACATGTACTAAAGGAACCTGTCTACAAAGACCACTTTTTGTGTTTCCCTTGGGCGGTCACTATAGACAGGTTTGACTGTATTACCAAGGTGATTGAGGAGAGCTTACTTTGGGCATGATGGAAGTTGGTTCTTGATGGCTGAATGAAGACGCTCCGCAAGATCACTGTCCAGACAGAAGATGAAGCTCAAGAATTTACGCCCCTAAATAAAAAGGACATAATATCTTATTAATTACAATAGATATAAATTGAGAAACAGCCGGAAAATGATTTTTATGTTGTGTAATTGTGCATGATCAATTAAATTGAACTTGAAGTTGATAATGATTTACTGAACGCTTGTCAATAAATAATTGCTTTATTATCAATGAGAAGTATAGGAGCCAAGACAAAACAGTCTATAGTTTATCCTTTGCCTTCATAACATTTAACATTAATGAAATACAAAGAAAACATAGTAGATCAGTATAAACAGCTATTTATAGGTCAATGGGAAAAATAAATAAATTAAGTCTTAAAACTGAACTAAATTCTTGTCTTTGTCACAGGAAGAGACAAAAAAATCCTACACAGTTTGGGCTCTGTTATTTTCAGCAATCTACTCTCTTTACCAAAGAATCTGAAATTATATTCTGAAGTATGAGGCCTCAAATGGGCTGTAAAGGAAGCATGGAAACACCTAAACAAAAATACTGCAGCCCTTCAACATGGGCACATGCAATCAAAGAGACATTTGACCTAGATAATTGTATATTTTGTTGTTGTAGCTATAATGTGAACCTTATATTGAGACCTTAGTGACAGTATAGAGCACGTCGAGAATTCACATTTATCTGTAATTTACCTTCACACAATTCTGTTTCAATAAAAACTCAATTCTTTTCTCTACTGTCTGTCCTGGATATTTAATTTCTTAGTTCTTACTATATTTTGCTTGGGAATTTATGTTTTGCCATTTTTCTTTGTTGTTTGTCAATGTAAATTGTTTTGTTTTACTGTACCATTTCTGGTCCCCAGCATCATAACGATACTGCTGAATATGGGCTATCAAGCCGTTTATTTCATCTTGTAATTCATAAACTCTATTCGTTTTTGCTTTACTGAATGCATGTTGTCTTTTTTATACAGAAAATAAAACAAACAAAGTGTTGATATGTTTCATTGTTAGAAACTTACATCATCATTCTTGAGGAAGGTGGAATTGATGATGCATTGCTCCAGCAACTCTTTTAGTGAAGAACTACTCTCATCAGCCAGGTTGAGTTGGGAGAATGATTCTCTCATGGAGCATAGCAGCTTCACATCCGATACCTGTATGTTCGAACAGATTATAATAATAATGATAATATGTCTTGTCTACCCAGGGTATTAATATTGTTCTCCCTGAGGGACCTGCAATCATATCATTGCAGATGGCTGAGAAACTACATAGATCGCAATAAACTTACATCTGAAATGAGATCATACTGGAATGGAAATTAATGGGATCACATATTTTTAATTTATAGAGCTTTAATTGTATATGCCTTGGCTAGTTTTGTGTGTAATATCCCTCATATAAATAAAAATGTGTCTGTGACAAACTTACCATACCACTTGGTTGAAGTGTTTTCACCAGCAAGTACATAATCGTATTTGGCACTAGTAGCTCTCGCTCAGGTAAATCAGCACTCCACCTGAAAAATCAATTAAGACATATATGAAGAAAGTCACTATTTAATTTATGTTTGACAAAAGATACTGGAAACTTCATTAATATGACTTTACAGGAAATTTAGACTGAAGAAGCTCAGATTCACATTATAATGAAAATTGTTGATAAGCCACAAGGAAAACAGAGTTTGTATATCATCATAATGTCAATAAATGTTTGATATTTTTGAACTGCCATCAATTTGTTTAAGGTGATTATCAGTGTTTATCAATACTACTCATCTTTTATCAGAAATGTTTCTTAATTTCTAAACTATTTTTTTCTTCACTGTAAACAATAGTAGCTATCAGGTCACTACTTGTGTAATCACGATAGTCATGTAGTAACATCATCTCTATCTAAAAGATATGGGAATTTTACATTCCTATTCTTTAAACATCCTTTAAGTTTCATTACTTGCATGAATCGCAGTATAAGAATATTATTTGTCTGCGGTACGATTGTGTAGCAGGCAAATGTTTGTATCATTAATGAATGCATACATAAGTTGAGTTCTGGGCTGTTGCCCCAATGGAATGTAATTTGTATAGGCAGCTCGTACAGGTGTGCGAGCTAATTCTGCCATGGAGACTAGGGAGTGGCATCAATTAGTGTGTAATTGAATCATTCTAGCTTGAACTTTCAATGAGACAACTACCATGAAGCCGGCCGAAGTTGCTGATCTCATGAGCACGAAAATTTGGGAAGCCAGATGGGGCTTCTAAGCCAGCTCGATTCGTTGACTCCCAATAAATCAGGAACTTTTCAGCAGCGTATTAACGACAATCAGAGAGAATTTAGCGATTCTCAAAAAGCGAAAATTGAGGAGATGAATAAGGACGTGTACAAGTTCTACAAACATGGTAATGAGGAACAGTACAAAGTCGATGCTGATAGAAGAGGGGAGAGCTGACAAGGACGATGCCCACATAAAGATTGCCGAAGGTGTTCAAATGCTTGATCATCGTCAAAAATTAATCAAAATTGTGGACAGTTCCAAAGGAGGATGGAACACCGTAGACAAGTATTTGAGGAACAGTTTGGCAGACGACTCGGCTGATGAGAAGAGAATCAATCGAGCTGATTCAAGGGTTCAAAAGAAGAAAAAGGGCAAGGAAGCTTCAAGGAAGAAGTTTAATGTCCGCAAGTTCACCCCTTAACAGTCTAAGGTGTTTACAGGCCGGACAGCTGGTTGGTCCACAAGGGCGGCTGCGGTATTGCTGGACCCAATGTTGTCAGGCTATCCCACAATAATTGAAGTGTGTTATAGTGTTATTTGTTTGTATTGGGAGTCAAGAGGGATGACAGACGAAATAATATGTGTAGTTATAGGACAGACGAGTTGTTAGTCTATTGCCTACTCATAGATTATGTCTTTTATTGAAAGAAACTTACCATGTGTGGCACAATTTTGCAATGTTATGCTGCAGCTTGCTTGCTGAATCAGGAAGGTCGAGAAGAACGCCTGATTGAGAAGAAAGAAAAGACAAGGATTCAATTTTGTTAAAGTTATTCTGATTCAAATAATGGTGTTAGGAAAACAGAATTGGATTAAAAAGAGGAAGGGAATCAGAAATAAGTTTGAGAGGGAGATATTGAGAGAAACAGAAACAGAGGAGAGAGAAAATGAATGAGAGAGTGAGAGGTAGATTGAGGGGCAGAGCAAAAACAGTGGTCAACTTTGATGTATAAAAGATATAACAGCACATTCACAACTGGTGTTGACTTTCGTTACATTTTCAATTCTAGTGAAAAATAATCTGACAAATAAAGCTACTGTTAACTCACCATGTAGATATGATTATTGTTATCATGATGTATGTACAAATTACTTGATAAATAAAGTTGTAAAAGAAAAGAAAAAAAAACTCACCATGTAGAACTGTCATGGTTTCAAGCATCTTGTCCACAATTACAGGTTTCTCTGTGCCGAGGCAGCATGTTCCAACGGTCACAATTCCTTGAAGGCATTTTAGGACAACATCCAACGTTGACTAAACAGAAATGTGAAACAGAAGAATAGATAAGATGGCATTTGTTTTACTGTTTGGAAAAATACAACAGTTAGGATTGAATCCAAGAATTAGAGGGCTGAACAAATTACACATTTGTGACTAAAATCCAAAAAGCCAACAAAAAGATTCCTTCAAGGTTTTTTTACTTGCACAATCAGCAGAGATAAACTGTATAACTGAAATAGAGGGTATCGCCTGCTCGGAGCCAGAAATGTGCTAACTCATAAAACTTTAAACAGGGTTTACACCAAGGCCCCATTTTACAAAACTTTTCATCAGTGACAAATGACAGTTTTTGTTATAAGCTAGTGAAATCCTTGCTTCTAATTGGTTATCAGGAGATTTGTCACTGATTTTTGTCATTGTGATTGAAAAAAGGCTTTGTGAAATGGGTCCCTGATGATATACTCTTTCCAATTTCAAATTTGGACAGGAATGATGACAATACCTGTTCGATAGGGTCAGCAGATGGATTGAGTTTGGCCAGTGTCCTAGCGCAGAGATCGAAGAGTCCGCTCCAAAGCTTCTCATGCTGCTTCCGAGAGACACTCAACAGCATGTCACTGATGTTAAAGTCGTCCGACTTGGATTTCTATGAACAGAGATATAATGATGTAAACAGTCATCAATATTCAATGAAACTGTGTTAGACAAAAACAAATTTGGAATTTTTTTTTTAGAAATCTAGAAAAGTGCTTTGGAAGAAATTTATTACAGGTGTCAACATATTTTTTTTTTACAACAGGATTTATAGTGTCCTACATGTATGCCATGATATCCAAAGTGGTATACTATCAATAATGAAAAACTAAAAGTTATTTATATGACATGAGTTTCAAAATATTGAAATGAAATGCATAAATCGAGCACTGATATTGACATTGAACAAAATCTGCATGTTGGAGCAAAGGGTATGTGTAACATATATGCAAAAACTTCTGAAAGACACTCACATGTTTTTCCAAAAATTCCAGGAAGGACTGACAATCGTCTGCTTGGCAAGCTGCCAAAAACAGCTCCTTTTCTTTGCTGCATGTCACCATGGTGCTGGTTCCAATTCAGTGGAGCAAACTGAAAGAGTATGAGAGTATGAACAGTTCATATTGAAGATGAATAGAAGTAGGCCTACATATCATTTTGTATTAAAAAAAATATATTGGAAAATAGGTTCCCACAAATTTATGGGCAGCAAAATAAACAACCCCATAAAACAAAACTCATCCTTCATCCTATTCCTAGTAGTAGACGATAGTCTAGAGCTGCCAAAGGGATTACCTATTATAAAGTATCAAGAAAGACATGAAAGTCATACACCAAGGTTTAAGACTAACTAAAATCTGTTACACAGGCAACCCAAGACCTAACCCTCAATATAACTGTTGTTTTTTTTTTCATCCAACCTCCAACAAACTTGTTCCCTCGTGGCTGCAAGAGGTAAAGTATAATTTTAAGGGCACTTTGGTGACTCAGCTACAGAGAAATTTTCAATAAAGCTTGACCTAGAATCTAAGGCCTAAAATAAAAACTTGTTGTATCGCCCTTTGCGACCGACCCAAAAATCTGAAAATCTACAGTCGGCATTTTAAAAAAGTTTTTTTTTTTAAACCGTTTTTTAGAATTCTTTGTACTAATGAATGAAAAAATACGTATTTTGTTTGACTTAGGATATAAATGCAAAAAATCAAATTATTCCAAACAATCTTCACATTGCTAGCAAGTTTTACACTTACAGGTAGTTGAAAACCAACTTCGTCAGCAGGAAAGCGCAGAGTGTTGTCTCAACACAACATTGCAAACCATGGATTATTATGAGGTGAAAAAGATATGAATGGAATGATGACTCTGAAACACATGTATTAAAGCATTAAAAACTGAAAAATATAGGCCCAAAGAGGGCGACAAAAAAAGTTTTAAAAAAAAAAATTCTGACCCGCCGACCGATGTTTTGGCACCTAATGGGCAATACAACAAGCTTCTCGCCTAGTTTATGGTATCGTGCATGTGCGTAATACCATAAAGCATACGCGAAGTTTGCATAATTTTAGACTGATACTTTTAGCTTCAGTTTGAGGTGCAGAGCTATATAGGTCTAGCGCAGAGACGGTACTGAGCGACGACGTCGACATCGAAGCCCTAAACGGAGGCTTCCTGATGTTGGATGTGATCCAAATTCAGGTGGAAAATGCAATAGACCTATATGATTATGATTAAAATTAGTAAAAAATTGAGATAAAATTCCTTTGCTAAGAATCGATATTAAACTGCTAAAAAAACTGCTTAAAAAATGGATACGGAACTACACTAGCGCCCAAACTTTTAACTAGATTATCTAGATCGTTACAAAACATTTAGATCTACTTTCAGCATTTCTAAACTTGAGTTAAGAAAGACGATTCAATACAAAATTCAACAAAATATTAATAGTCTAGATCTAGATATCTATTCAAACTCAAACCAAATGCAACAACATGCATGTCAACATCACATTCATTGCACAATACTCGAAGTCTAACGGATGGGACCGAAGTCAAACAAGTAAGCTAAATAGATCGAAAGTATTGGGTTAATTTAATCAACACTCATTCAGCCAGGATTGGTATTTTCCTTTCAAAACTTATTCAGAATTTGAAAAGATTTTTGACTCCTATTACATCGATATTTCACAAAGGAATACTATCTGTAATTTCAGAACAAATAAAGCTTACCCGTAACGAAGAAAAAACAGTTCGAAACTTCGAAAAAGCGCGCGCTACACCGAAACAGTCCGAAGATGTCCGATTCCCGGGATGTCAAATAGTCTACATCTTCAGACACTTTACGTGGCCAGAGTGTTGAGCTGAGCTAGGGAATGTGGTTGTTGATTATTTATAGTCATTTACTGTTGGAATGGACCTTAAAGCCAGGACCGCTGCAGCACCCGAATTTAATTATTTTGAGGGTCAGCAACCATTAAAATAATCTTTATAGGGAGTGCTATCAGCACATTATGAATGCAAAGCCTGGGGGGTTTCCTTAAACAATTAGTCGGTGGTTTTCAACAACTAATATCATGTTCACCGACAATTCTTTTGTCATCGACTTTTTTCCAGGCCTGTAATTGGTCACATTTAGTCAGCGCTGACTAAATTGTTTCATGAAACATGAAAACATGAATGTGAAAATTACTTCTCAAGCCAATGATTTAATTCATTTAGCAGAAAGCAGTTGTATATCAAGATGAAAAATGGGCAGCCACTCAGGGGGTGGGGGGCTAATGTATCTGGACAACCCCATGTTGGTTAGTACCAATTATTTTATTTCTGGACCATAGAAAATGGAGAGGGTGGCTTTGGCATTGAATACAAGAATATAACAAATAAATAAAATGAATGAGATTTTTGTTTATATATTTGAATGATAATCATTTGCCAATCTGCATGTGTGAGATCCTGTCTTTTCATCCTCAATAATCAATTGGCTCCTTACAAAAAGTATGATGTCTGTGGGGATTCGTTTTGAGAAATACAATCATTTGGACCTGTAAATATCAGAGTTTTTTTTACTCACAATCATACAAAACCTTACTGATTTCCAGCTTATATGCACAAACATACACACACACACAAAACAGAAATCAAAAAGAAAATGAAATATTCTTGTGATATATTTTATTCCAAATTTGCAAGACTGTTTGGTAACTTGCATTTGTTATATATCATTTACGATATAATTCCATAAACTATAAATTTAATATATGACTATCCAACCACTAATATCAAGATCAACACACATAAAATTTGACCACCGTCAGGGCTGGATGTCATATTTAAAAACTATTTTCATGGAACAGCTTATATTTACAACATAAACATTAGTAAAGGTATGAATGGTATGGTTTACACAGCAAACTCATAGTTTATAGGATGAACAAGACCTGCCAGTAATAGAATGAATGCCGATTGCTCATCATGTCCAGTGTACCTTTATCCCTATTTCAAGTCATAATTTTAACTAATGGCGAATGGATTTAAATCCATTTATATATATATATATATATATATATATATATAACCCTCTCTTTAAAAACAAAAATTAAACCAAAATATAAAGAATGGCATTAAATAAGTCATTTTTGATACAAAAAATGTGACTCATAAAAACTGGTGACATCAGGGACCCGTTTCACAAAGCCTTTTTTCAATTATGACAAAAATCAGTGACAAATCAGTTGATAACCAATCAGAAGCAAGGATTTCAGTAGCTAATAACAATAACTGTCATTTGTCACTAATGACAAGTTTTGTGAAACATCAATTGACATCAGGTGCACGATATGCCATACCAGGTTTAACAAACACGGTAATTGTTGAAATTCAGTTTGTACTTTGTGCTTCTATCACCTACATGTTCATTAACACTGCCCATACAAATATGAATCTTGCATTCATCAAGATGAATTTTCTGCTCCCATCAAGTCAAACAATATTCCACTTACTCTACTTGTCAGAGATCATATTAAAAAAGCATGACATTTTTCCTGCCTATTATCACATAACACAAGCTAAACAGGCTATAGAATTGATATGCATCAAACATTAAATTAATGTAGACTTTTAAAGCCCCTCTGCACTAATATGGCATGGATGGATTAGACCTCCCTGCAAGGTAAATGGCAGGTGGTTATCTCATCAAATCAGCTCTCAATTACCCGTAACATAAGAAAAAGGGGACCATGGGGATTCAATGAGTACCGCTTAGGCATTGTTGGCTGTATAGAGGGTGCAAGTAGCTACAAGCGGTGCAGTAGGGCTTTAAAGGTTACCAATCACACACAAATATTCCTCTCTCTGCAAATTACTAACATTACCATGAATTTAGCTTAGCTGCCCTATAAGGTGCTGAAAGCATTCAAGGAAATACTTCCTACCAGGTACCCATTGGCTACACCCCGAGTTAAGAGTGGCAAATGTAGATTAATGCCTTGGTATTAAAGCCACAGCTATGACTCGTACCATGAACCAGTAATCCAGGACATGTTCGCTCGACCAAAACACCTAATGCATGTACACCATGCATGTTTGCCCGTGCTCAGCAAAAGCTTTTTTTTTAATTTCAATTCATCTTGAGCTTGAGGACAGTAAATTAATAAAAAGAAAAAACTTAGTTAAATGTATAATACCTAATACAAGCCATGCTGTTTGGCAGTTTAATAATCACATACATTTGTATTCTCTGCTTTCATTTGTTAAATCAATGTAACGTTTTACATCTGAACACACAAAGAAAGAGGAAATACCTGCATGTACCCGGTATATAGAAATATAGTAATGTAGAAATAGTCAAATGTCATTTTGATTAGTTTAATACCACTTTTGAAAAAATAACACATCCTCTGTTTGCTTCTACATGTAGTATGTACTATGAGAAAACTTAAGGCATGGAAATGTAAACAAAGTATCAAGTTTATGATAGATATATAGATCTCGGCTATTTCAGTACTTAGAAGTTCAAAATAGGACATCCGACAGTATACAATTGCACTCCGTATCTTCAACATCAGTTTCAGTCCACAATAACACGTTCATCGACAGCAGGGAACTCTTCAAAGAAAGCCTGGGGATCAAGAGAGAGTGAAATATATAAAACGCTTATGTTAAAAGAACCAATGAGAAAACTATCATGGGCGTGGCGACCCTGTAACCATGCAGTAAATTTTCATATTGACAAAATATGTGAAGCATCACATTTTGCATTATATGAAATTCTGTATCTAAACTCAAAATGGCTTAAGAATTATCATTAGTTGATATCATTGATATATCCATGTACGGCATTGTGTAAAATATGAATGAAGATATCAGTAAACCTTCATGCTATGGAGCAACCAAGCTGAAATAAAAAAAATACTCCAGATATGAGGCTTCAGGCTATAAATAATATTACTTACGGCGGAAATAACTTATATCACAGTGAATGTAAAGGACCAAACCCTGACCAGGATTCCTGTAAGCCCCCCCCCCCCCCCTCCTCACACAAGAATTGAAGCACCATTCGAAAGCACACATTTTCTACTACATCTACTTTCAATGTAACTGATATTAATTTTTACTGCAATCACTACTACTACTGCTACTACTACTATTACTACTACTATACTATACCTAAAATACTGCCATTCGAAATGAATTTGATTTATGATAGTAGAAATTAAACATTTTCTAGCTATACTGGGAGGTGTTTCACAACGATCCTAAGTTGAACTTAACAATTATGGAAAGTCGTTAGCATCTTTGAACATATTTTGTAAAAGTTATTTTAAAAGGCATAAAATGACGATTCAAATCATTCATATTTTTTTATTATCAAGGAGATTTCATGTTCTTAATGTGAAACTTTAGAAAAGTCTAAATATTTGAATGTTTGCTTTTGAATACCGGTATATTTTAAAGCTACAAACTGCTCTCCATAATGTTCAAGTCCAACTTAGAGTTAAGATCGACTTAGGATCTTTGTGAAACACCCCCTGGGTAGTCTTACCTTGCAGAGGAGAATGAGTTGGACGATGCCTGAAGTGCAGCTCATCTCTCTACAGGAATGCATGCTAAGCATAGGGCAGCCAACGTCAACCGTTCTCAATCCAAGGTTGGCTGCTAGGAGTGGACCTATGGTGCTTCCACATGGCATGTCGTTCCGCACAACAAATTCCTAATTGAAAGAGACACAATGTATATGGATGAAATAACAACATGTCATAGTCAGTGTAATGTCATATTAATGTTATCAGTTCTTTCAAATACAAGCATTTAATAATGTTCACCTGTTGACTTGTTAATGTAGAATATGAGAATTAATCTAAATGTGAATAAAGTCTGATATACAGAGCATTCAGTGTAATCAGCTAACATGTCTTGATAAGCAACAATTCAGTTCAGTTCAGTTCAGTTCATTTATTCAGAACCACAAAAAGCATGATATAATCTGTTACATAAAAAAGAGAATAACTTGACAAACCACTGTTCTACTGAGATATATTCCAAACACTGATTTCATCCAAGTTTAAAAAAAAAAAAATCAACTCTGAACCATGCCAGGCAAGTAGCAACACGATTATATGGAGATTACATGTAAAGAATACAAAGTATATAGAACTATAATAAAGTCCATGTCATTCTCAATATTAGGAAAGGATGATTCTATGTTTGCACACAAGATATTATTTTCCCCGCTTGGATACATGACTTTACTCCTTTTGCTAATGTCTGTAAATGCTCTATACAGCCCATATAAATAACCACTTTTAAAAAAGTGTACATTGTTATTGTACATTTCAAAGCAAGTACACAGCTACAATGGCATACAGGGTGGTCTAGATTTCATATCTCTCACTCACCTGCAGGGGAACATCAACCGTTTCAGCAATCAGCTTGAGAATGGTTGATGAGACTGCTGTGGTTGCATAGCGTTGATTACTGTTGATCTTCACAACTGGGCCCTGAACAACAAACAAACAAATAAGTATCAATATTGACAAACTAACATCTTAAACATCATTCTTGATTTGCCCAAAACAGATGAATTGCAAAATACTTACACTAAGCTAAAGCTCTTGGGAAGCACACAGAGTCTTGATATTTATGCCATATGTGCTATGCTATTAGAGCATATATTATCCTTATTCCCCCGAAACATTTTCTCCTTTTTTTTTGCAATGTGGAGTCCAAAGCACATAGGAGGCAAAATATAATTTTAATTTTGATCATTTTGATTTTTACGGTATAATTTCATCTCTTCCAATACGTATTTTTATGCTTAATTTCAATTTTTGTAATAGACATGTTTGTTTAGCAGTTGTTACATACTTTCTCAACTCTTTCGCTCAAACAACTTCCATTTTTTCTTTCTCCATCCTCTCCTTTTCACAGTCTTGGTCTTTCAACATAAAAGTGTATTATTACATTAAACTTATAACTTTGTTTTGCAATTTTGATTTCATCTTACCACAGCTAAATAATTTCTGCAAAAGTTGACTTACAATATGTCAGGCCTCGAATTACATCAAATTTGGGTCAAGGCCACTTTTTTGAGAGGGCACAAATCCACTGAAAGGGGAACAAATCTATCCTAAGGGGCACTAAGGCGAAAGTGTGCGTAAAATCACCTCATGCCGTTTTCGTGGTGGGGGGGGGGGGGGGGTATTTGCACCCCCCCAACTGAGCGAATTATCGGCCGGCGCGATTTTCAATTTTTGGGAGCAAAAAAAAATAGTGCTCCCTACCCCCCTACCCTTATTAACAGGCTGGCTGTTTCGCCACTAAATATTCTCCCAGCTTTTCAGCAAAAGTCCGGTGTGTAAAGTCAATACGGGTCGACCTTTTTCTTTTGTTATACAAGATTTTTCCAGCACCCCCCCCCCCCCCCTTTCAGCAAAAGTCCGGTGTGTAAAGTCAATACGGGTCGACCTTTTTCTTTTGTTACGAGCCGGAGAGCTTTGGAACACGCAAGCGGTCATTTCGAAACCTGAGTGGGGGGGGGGCCGGGGGCCCCCTCTTTGGTCCCCTCCCCCGCCTGCCGGCTGGATCTGACCGTAAGGTGGGTGGAGGGTGTGGGGAGTTTCCCCCTTTGACGCAACAAAGTCTGGCTGATAATTATTGTTTTTAGATCTCCGTAGGGGCAACAAAGTCTTGCCGATAATTATTGTTCTCAGTACGGGCAACAAAACTTTGCCGATTATTATTGTTTTTAGAGCTTCGTAAAGGCAACAAAACCTTACCGATAATTATTATTTTTAGAGCTCCGTACGGGCAACAAAACCTTGCCGATTATTATCGTTTTTAGAGCTCTGTAGGAGAAACAAAACCTTGCCGAGTATTATCGTTTTTAGAGCTCCGTAGGGGCAACAAAACCTTGTCGATAATTATTGTTTTTAGAGCTCCGTAGGGGCAACAAAGTCTTGCCGATAATTATTGTTTTTGGAGCTCCATTGGGGCAGCGAAGGCATGTCGATAATTATTGTTTTTTTAGATCTCCGTAGGGGCAACAAAGTCTTGCCGATAATTATTGTTTTTAGAGCTCCGTAGGGGCAGCGAAGGCATGCCGATGATTATTGTTTTTAGATCTCCGTAGGGGCAACAAAGTCTTGCCAATAATTATTGTTTTTAGAGCTCCGTACGGGCAACAAAACCCTGCCGATAATTATTGTTTTTAGATCTCCGTAGGGGCAACAAAACCTTGTCTTTTTTAACATTACAAGTCGGGGTTGACTTATGATGACTATAATGTCGGCAAAACTTTTGTGGATTAAAATATTGTGGCCATAATTTGATTTTAAAAAGGGCATTCCGGCCAGTGAGAGGGGCATGGCGGCAAATTGCTGATTGCCGGCAGGTAATTCGAGCCCTGATATGTATTTTAGTTTTGTATATGTTTATATCTCTCTATATCTTAAATTTGTTTGTAAATTGAACATTTTCAACCTGCAAGCTGATTGTTTGATGTGTTTTTGCAATACAACAAACCAATTCAATCATTACCACCAAATTACATGGAAACATAGCTAAAATGCAATGGGAGAGGATGAAGAAATACCTGCCTCATCATTTCACAAAATACAGAATGTGATTATTTATTGAGCAATCATTACATCATACTCTTACCTTGTGTAGATTAATTCTGTGATTCTCTTCATGTTTTTCTCTGTAATGGACAGAAGAGATGGAGAGAGAGAGGGAAGGGAGGGAAGGGAGAGATGGAGAGAGGGAGGGAAGGGAGAGATGGAGAGAGAGAGAGAAGGGGAGGGAGGGGGAGGGAGGGGGAGAGAGAGAGAGAGAGAGAGAGAGAACAAAAAGGGGGAAGAGAAATACAGTTTACTATGTTTGATCTTGGCCCATGCATGTCAAATTATAAATTTTACTTATTCTGTGATACAGCTATTACTGTATGTAGGCTATACAGTTAGATTTCTCCATCAGGACGTTCTAGATAAGTGTGGGATATTATTTCAGCTAAACCATTAATGAGAAAGGAAACAGCCTCAAAATGGGGCTTACATGATTTGTCTAGCTCAGGAATCATTTTATCATTTTGCATTTGTATTCAAATCATAACAAAAAACCCTGTCCTTGACGACAATTTGTATCTACGAGATGTATATTATTTCCATACTTACGGGTAGTTAGGATGGACTGCATGGGCCATGTCGGCACTGAGAAGGAATGACTTTGGGACGCATTCTTCAAAGGCCGTCTGGTGACTGCCGGCAGAGATTCTCCTCATGAAGTATTCAGCCACAGAGGATTGGGCACCTTGAGCACTCGTTGAACCTACCTACATCGTTCAATAAAGATCACAGCAAATTTCAATTCACACATGATAACAGGAAGACACATTTTTATTCAGTTTGTCTCTGTGTAAAAGATATCATATACCTCTCTTTAAAAATCTAGCCATATGTTTGGTCGAAATTGGAGTCGTGATTTTAGCCATGCCTGCCTACCAGTCATTAGTCTTGTGAAAATTGCGCTCATACCCGCCTACCGGTCAATAGTCTTTTAAATTATGCCCTCATGCTGCGATCCCCATTGGTTTAACGTGTTAAAACTGTCTTTGTGCGAGCGCAGGCACCGTACAGTGCTATTTGTTTGCAATTCCCAAATGATTGAAATTTTCAGCCATTTCTCCGGCAAAGATTAACAGACAATGTCTCAGATTTTCTGTGATATTTTAGCCAATCTTTACTCAATAAAAAGATAAGGTAAGAATTCTTGGTAGTTTTTTGTTTCAATTCGGCATATAAAAGACATATTGACTGCTTTAAAGATACTATGTCCCTTTTGCAGCCAACATCACATTCTGTAGACCTTTGCTGGAATTATGAATACGTCATGTATGTCCTATCTGTGAAATTTAAACGTTAGCAGTGTCCTAATATTCAAATTATGCAAGGAAACCTGTTTACTTGCTAGACTTCACTGTCAGACACTATTGAGTGACTGACTGGCTTTTTTTCTTCATTGGTAAAAACACACATAAAATGAGCTGTAAAGGGTACATGAGCATTTGTCTACATCAATAACCCACTTCTTGTAATGGCCAAAATTAAACTGATGATTCTTTGCGCAGCACAATATGAACGACCATTCGGTACAATGGTCTGAAAATCAGACTATTACTTACTGGCTCTATAGCTCTTACGTCGATTCGACAACTAATAGTCGTTATTTTACCACTAAAAGACATTTTCAAGCCCCACTTTTTTTAGGAAAGTTTTAAATTAGTATTATCTTTCAAATGCCGTTGGAATTTAACCTTTTCATTTTTTTTGGCCTGTAAATGGGACATAGTACCTTTAATATTTGAGGTCTGGCTTTTTATAGGCTCAAGGGAACGTGCACATATCCTGCAATGAACCCGAGGCATGCCTGGGTGACAGGCCTCTCCAAGCAGTCGATATCTCTATACTATTTTATGTTTCAGTAGCTCTTTTTGACTTTTTAAAGAACAAGATTTATCACATTGATATTGTTGTATATTGTTAATTTATAATACTGATTTTTGGTTTCTCAGAGCTAAATCCCTCATTGATCCTAAGTACCGTTACGCTTTTAATTGGCTCTGTCTCCATTTCACTAATAATGACTTGACTTGACTTGACTTGATAGCTCCCTCTGTGATTTAATATCATCGTCTTATAAGATTAGGCCCTCTGAATTGTAGCAACCACAATAGTCATTGGTTTTAACTTTCAAGTCCGGTTTCAAGAGAACTATATATTTTTCACATGACTAGCACATGGCATGGGCTTCATATGTACAGAAGTAATGCACCAATGAAAGGACATCAACATCACTTCATGGAAGGAAATTTTTGTGCTTACATTAAAAATAAAAATTGCAAGAAAACATTAAATGATGTTCATCGATGTTGTGATAAAATGTATATGTTACCTCTTCATCGTCAAAGAGCATGACAGCTCGGACATTAGGATCCTCTTCAAGACTGTTGGGAGTTTCACATGATGCCATTAAGCTCTGCAATGGACGAAATGAATCAAAATCACAGTTGAATCAAATTACAGATAACAATTAAATCAGTTTTCTTCATAAACCTTAAAGACCCTATCCAATGAAAATACAACTTTATATCAATGAATGTAATCTATGGCTTATAAGCTATTCATTGATATTTAATAGTTCAAGGAAGAATGTTAAGAGCCTGTCGGAAGTGAAAAATGAAATAGATGAATTATATAATTCATCTATTTCATTTTTCACTTCCAATAGGGCCAATAACCTTGTTCATTGAACCATTTGGATGATGTATGTATCAATGGAATGTGGCAGACCAGATTTAAATTGTAATATAAAACTATGGCTTTAGATAGGAAGATGCACAGCAAAAACTATTTATGATCCATTTCTATTTGAGAAAATTAATTAATTACATTTAATCTTAATACAATTCCCAGGGCTTGACACTGGCGCCTGGGACACATGGGTTCCCAAAATTGAAGTCTGGAACCACAACAATTTTTCAATCCTGGGGGGTGTTTTAAAAAAAGACTAAGGCCGACTTAACTATGGCTGGCCATTCATGCCACCGGTTGCTCTCACCATTATGACATTTAGATATTTAATCAAAAGAATGTAAATTCTGTCGATTTGAGTCCATGATTTGTACGTCCCTTGAGACACCAATACCAGTGAATGGTAAGAGCAAACAGTGGAATGAACGGCCTGCCATAGTTAAGTCCAACTTAAAGTCGATCTTAGTCTTTTTGATACACTCCCAAAAAAAAATTAGTGTGGAGCCCTGCAATACCCCATGATGTAATAAGGAAGTCAGTGTTTCTTATATTTCTCAGGATCAACTGATACTGGATCACCACTTTGGCAAAGAACTGCACCCTTTAACTCAATAACTAAATAATCATTAACAGCCATTAACTCAAAATCATCTGACCTGAATCGCACCAAACGAGCAGAAGAGATTATCCAGTCGAGGTGAGAAAATGAATTCTTGTAAGGCTCCTCCAATTACCTGTTAACGACAAAAACATTGCAAACTAGATCATAAAAAAATAACGTCTTAATTTAAATTTGTTTAAAGATAATCAAATTGTGAATACCATCCAACCCCAAAATCTATAACAAAAAAATAATTTACAAGCTAACATGAAAATCAATGTGGAATCGGTTCATCTTTCATCTTTTAAATTTATAGCAGAAATGTTCCCCAGTATCTAAATTCAGTAACATGAAATGATTGAATGTTTATCATCATGAAATTCAGAATGCCCATTTGATGAACAATAATATTTATCTAATAAAAGTAATCATACTCTGGCATCATCTTAATGTTATCAACTTAATGATACTGATGATTTTGAATGTATCTAAAAGATAAACATGTGAAATGGGGACAAGTTTTAGAAGCTATGATAACCAACATATTGGATTTAAGCCAATGTAATTAGTTTTCTTGAGAAATTTGTGAGTTGAATGAGGAATTTCTTTTTTATTGACACACATACTCAATGTTTACTATCTGATGAAGTATATCACAATGTATACACATTATGGGTGGTATTCTCGAAAGCAGACTAACTTTAGTCCATGGTTTCATCAAATGACTAAGAATGGAATGCCAAGTGTCCATATCAATTTGTTTTTGAATAATTCAATCTGTCACCTAATTGAAATAAAATGTAATAACATAATTAATAAAAAACAATTTAACTATGATATAATTATGTTATCATGGTAATTTAGGGACATTTCAAATTATTCAAAAATATATTCATATGGACACTCGGCATTCCATACTTAGTCGATGGATTAAACCATGGACTAAAGTTGGTTTGCTTTGTGAATACCACCCTTTAAAGATAAATTTGAGTTCTGGTCATGCGATTGCATTGTGAAAGAAATGGTGTGGAGTCGATCAGAAAGGTTGATCATCTAGCATATAAGTATTTGTGTGTATTGCAAGGTTCTGAAATCATCAAAATGATAAGAAATTTGGCCAAGTCTTGGTAAAGTTACAAGCATTGTACACAGAAAGATGTATATGGGACTACATGAACACATGGCGTAAAAATCCGTCCTGATTTTTACGATGTTACATGCCATATTTAGAATATGAAGGCATTTGAAGAGCCATGCTTTTCAGGGAGCATGTTTTATCTGATGTTCTTCCACACTTGCATGATAACAAAGATAACGCTCACAAATTATTTTTCACCTCTTCCCAGAACTCAACCTTCTCTTTAAGTTTGGACAAAGTTCAAATGATGGTAAAGACAGCTAGGTACATACTGCAGGTTGTGTGTCAGCAACACAGAGCTCAAAGTCCATGATATCCGATGCAGCGGTTCCTAGTTCTGCTGCCAGCAGGTTCATCAGGATGGAGGAATGTTTCTCATTCTCCTATGAAAAAAGAGAGACAATTACGGTAATGCACCATATTCCATTATGAGTTTAGACGTATACAAACAACATATTGCAAAATGACAAGGATTTTATGTCTTAAATCTCTTATTGATTTGTTTCCATATATATAAACTTCTGTGTTTTTTGTTGTTGACCTTTTTTCATAATTATAGAGGCCATCAATGTACGATGGACAAAAAGCAACAACACCCAAACCTTCCCCTCTTCTATGTCACAGAGTTGCCAATTTGTATTTGATTGATCGCAACTTCAAAATTCATAACTTTCTTTTCTTCAATCGGATTTCGCTCAAACTTTCACTGACATTTTCCTCTCACTTTTTTGCTTCTTTTAAAACCGATTTAATATCAGGGCGGACTTCCCCTTTAACTAATTTGTGTAAACCAATTTATGTACATTGAGTATTTACTCACTTTGAAGACAAGTGAAAGTGTTTGTTGTTTTGCTGTTCAGCACTTACCTCAGAAAGCACTGCAATTTGCTTGCCATCCTCATCCACTAAACCTTTCTCAAGCTGTGCGGTGATGCTAGTGGCCAAGATGGGCTTCCTACAGTGACATAAAATGATGCAGCAATCAAGATCTGATTCAATTTGGAGTGCTAATCCAAATATTTCTACTCTAGCTTGATCTGATTTTTAGAATAAGACTAAATAATGCAAGAATTGTTTTTTTCTTCAAAATTAGCTCTCAAATGTCATTGTTATTTCAAATGACTTTTTGAATGAGGGGTTGTACATGTACTTTTGTATTTTGCTTTTACACAATTTCTATGAATGTCCGAATCTAAAGATCAATCAGTTTGTTTAATAGTGATGGTCAACTAGCACAATATCATTCTTCCTCTAGTAAAAGAACAGAAGAAAAAGAGAAAAGAAAAGGCAAAAACAGAAGGAAAAAAATCAACTCAAAAAACAAAAAACAAATCAGAAAAATACTACGTTTACTAATTAGCCCTAAGCTTTCTACATTACAGTGATACCCCTGATGAGGTTTTCATTCTAAGGGTCTGTGAAAGACTTACAGCTCATTTTCTTTGTTGGGGGCAAAGCCATCATTGACAGCTCTGTTGAGATGTATGGCCAGATTAGGGACTCTCATAATTGGTCTCTCAACGTGGACCAAGCGATGCTCAATCTTCTCACCATTCTGAGGAAGAAGAAAAAAAAAAAGGCATGAAACTCAGGGATTTCACTAAAGTAAAAAGCAATGTGCTGAACAAACAAAAGATTGATTGATAGATGATCCAAAACCATAGTTTCTTATTCATTCAGTTTACGTTGAAACGTTAGATATGTATGATATCATCATCCCGCCTTAACAATACATAGCATATTTACTAAATGCAATGAATTATGATGTTGGAGTACAAGTTGCATGAAAGGGTTCTACAACACAAGCTCTGGAACGAATATTGTACACACACAGAATTCCTAATGTCCATTAAGGAACCAGGAGCAAACTGGATACAAAGCCCAAACATTTAACCTGATCTAAAACCCAATGGCTGCATCACAGCAAGAATATCTTCATTTATATATCTCTTAACTACACTTTTGCAAGGAATATTGCACATCAAAAGGCAGGAAAACATGTCATCTTTCAGCATGCCTACCGTAATTAACGGTGTATAAACGGCCCTCGTGTGTTAACCGCACCCCTTTTTTTTGCCCCCCCCCCCCCAAAAAAATAAAAAAATAAAAAAATTGCAGACTCAGCGGTTAATACACCGTTAATTACGGTACACTTTAATATTCTTTGGGGTGAGGTTTCCTTTAAACCATATGTCTATGACAAAATAAAGCCTGGACCAAATACCTGGGACCCGCCTTACAAAGAGTTGATATCAATCGCAACTATGTACATAAGAGATAGGAGACTGCAAATTTGGGATTGATTAGAGGACTTGCGATTGATTTGGATCAAACGCAACTCATTGTAAGACAGGGCCCAGGTCTCTACAACAATAATTTTCTACTGAAGCCCCCTTTTCCCATAACCATACATATAAAAATCACAGCAGACAGCGATTTGAACTCACCCTGACAAAAACACGTCCAGCGACGGTAAGATCTCGATCGAACCATGTGTTCCATATCCCACCTCCATAAGTCTCTACTCCAACAGACATATATCCATGCTTCTCTATCTTAGAAACAGGCTTTACCTGAGTGTAAGGACACATGGAAGAAGTATATTTAAAAAAATGAAAATGAGAAGTTTCTTAGAAACAAAGAATAAATGTACAAATTGTGCTATCATATATAACATATTTCAAATCTTAAACCATATAATTATCTAAATATCCCTTAGCAAACTTGGTTTAAAAAATACCTGTATGGCAGATTTTCAATTGATAGGTTAAATGGTAGATATTTATTGGTAAATAGCTTCAATAAAGCATGTTTTGAGTCCTGGTATGGCTCAAAACATCAGGAAAATCATTGGAATTATAACCTGGACTCTAAAAACACTATTTTTTATATGGGAAACTTGAGATATCAATCACAATAATAATTACAGTGCCATAGTATATATGGATTCTCAAGATAAGAATCAACACATTTTATATCTGTACCGGGTAGCTCAATATGGATCTACTTTGTAAGATCAACCCCGGAAAGTAGTTAGAGGGAGTTCTTTCTCATGGTATTTCTACTTACTTTTAGACATGGACTGTCTGTGTGTGCTCCTATCATAGAAAAACCATTCCCTGCAGCATACTTTCCTCCAACAGCAAATGCTATCAGGGTGGACTGGTTCCTTGTAAAGAAGTACTGACGACAAAAACATTCAAACAAAAATTTAAAACATTAGATATTTGGAGAATTGTTCAATCTTCACTATTCAGAAATTATTGGTGATGCTGGTGGCAATAGCGGTCTCAACATTAAATAGTGTTGAATATTCCCAATGTTATACAGGTATCTGTATATTTCTTTCTTCAAACATTGTTAAAGGTAATACAAAGTTTTGGTATGGGGTCATGAATTTGGTTTAAATGAGGATATTGGAAGCATACGATTTTACAATATTCGATGATTGTTGTCGCGTTTGAAATCGAGTCTAAAGTGATGACATTGTAAATAATAAACTCTTTATGTTGTATAGCGCCCTCTGAAGACTGATATTACTTCCGCTTTGAAACAATGTTTCTTGACTACATTCGACTGATTTGCTATTCCCGTTTGGAAATTATATATCAGAACTGCATATTCTGAGATTTTCATGATCGCAGTTACCATGGAGTGGCCTTAGGCGCTAATTGAAATATTCAAAATTTACCGGGAGAACCGGTAAATTTTTGATTATTCAATTTCTCAAAAGCAGAAGTGTTTTAGGAGCTACAGTTTTTAGTGCTTATAATACATCCACAGGGGCTTCGAAATATATCAAAATTGTAAAAAACTACTATCCATCCAATTTTCAACATTTCCCAAAACTTTGCATTACCTTTAAGTGCAGTATATCTTATAAGATGGGTACTTTCAGTCAACATAAAAGCCAAATTCATTCTGCTTACATGGCTCATTACATGATTGACTAACTGATTTGTATTTACCATGTATGGCAGATGTTTCTATGCTTTTTCTAAAGTTTGACTTAAAAATGAATTTACACTACTGATATTGATGACGTCTGGAGGGAGATTCTTTGATAAGTTGATCACATGTTGTGAGCAGTGCTGTGAGAAGTCTCTTCACTTAATTCATCATCACTTCTTACTGTTGAATATTTGCTAAACGATCATCTTTAATCTCAATGTTTTCCAATACTTAGATAAACAAGACAACAATAATGAAAACCATGCCCATCTATGCATCTTATTCAAACCTAGGCCCTGTTTCATAAAAATTGTTACCTATAACAAGTCACAATGACTGTTATAAGCTACTGAAATCGTCACATTTTATTTGGCTGAGAGCAAATTTGTCATAGAAATTTAACATTTGTTATTGATATCGATAAAAAGTTTTATGAAACAGCTGGGTCCAGAAACGCTTGATTACCTTCTTCTTTGGATGAAGATACCAGGTATCCTTTTCCTTGAGTTCTTCAAATCCTGCATCCTTCAGTTTTAGTCGACATGCTTGTACAGCTGTATGATGACATAATGTAGGTCATGGTAGATTGCAGGTGTCGGGTGTGTACACAAAGTACATTTACAAACTATATTGGTTAATTTAGAAAATTTCACCTCAAATTTTCACTAGATCAAAGAACAAATATTGAGGCATACACCTACAAATACAGTGCGTCCCAGAAAAAACAAAACCGAGAATCATCAATGTTTTATCATAACTTAATTACAATTATAATTAATAAATGACACATATTTGGAAAGCTTAGATCCTCCTCTTTCATTTGATGTAACTCATATGATGCATATTTCATGCATGAGTGATTAAAAGCAATTTGAAGAGAGGAAACCAAAAAGTCATTTGGCGGGCGGTATCTGAATTTTAAAGGGAAAATTACATTTCTATAAAGTTCAATTTCTCCCCTTTCATATGACACCTCAATCAGGAAAAATGAGCCAGGAATAACAAAGTTCTGTTTGTTTAGAGTAATGCTTGCATTTCCATAATTTGATCAAACAGATTCATTTTTACTGGCTTCTTGCGGTTGCAACGAACAGAGTTGACAGAAGACTTAACTCCGTTTCGTTGACGATCAGCCATGCACAAAGAAGATGAAAGACCTGATGCATGGCTGATCTTCAACGAAACGGAGTTAAGTCTTTTGTCAACTATGTTTGATGCTACGGCCGGGAAACCGCCTACCAATTGATATATTTAGTCGATTAGTTTATCTATTGGTGTGTGAGAGATAAACACACGTGTGCATATAGTCCCATATACATCTTTCTGTGTACAGTGCTTGTAACTTTACGAAGACTAGGCCAAATTTCTTATCATTTTGATGATTCCAGAACCTTGCAGTACACACCAATGCTTATATGCTAGATGATCAACCTTTTCTGATTGATTCCACAACGTTTCTTTCACAAAGCAATCGCATGACCATAACTGGTCTTATTCTTTAAGGGAGGATTTGACTTCCAATATATATAATGAAGATGATGATCGTGATGATAACAAAAAAATGATTAATGTTTAATTCAAAAAAATTAATATGGCACCTTCAAGTGTCTTGTACCTGATCAAAGTTCTAAAAGGTAAAGACCAGTATTGGAAACGCCCCAATTTCAAGAAATGAAATGGAAGCTCTTATTACCAATCATGTGAAAGAATATGTTTTGACCAATGCATGATAAACACTTTGCCGAGAAACTGCCTACTAATTGATATATTTGGTGAATTAGTTTATCTATTGGTACATGTATGTGAAAGATAAACGCACGTGTCGCGCACGTGTGTGTAGTCCCATATACATCTTTCCGTGTACAGTGCTTGTAACTTTACGAAATCTTGGCCCAACTTCTTGTCATTTTGATGATTCCAGAACCTTGCAGTGCACACCAATACTTATATGCTAGATGATCAACCATTTCTGATCGATTCCACAACGTTTCTTTCACAATGCAATCGCATGACCATAACTGGTCTTTATCTTTGACAGGGTGTTGACTTTCACATTTGTCTAAAAAATTGAATGTCAAAATCAAAATCAAATCAAATCATTTATTTCCAAATCCAACATCAATTAAAAACAATGTGAATGTGAACTTGTGAAGACATGCTTACCATGGAATGGTGATGGAGATTTGTTGATGAAAGATACAAGCTGATTGGCAGCGGTCAAAACTTCCTTGGAATTCATGGAGAAATAGTTTCCTATCAGCTGTCAAAATAATAATACCAAGAAAGAAATGTATAGATATTGAATAGGATGATGGTAATGGGGATAAATTCAATAGAATGTGCCAATATTGCTACAAAAATGTGCTGAGGATTTGATAGAAAAAAGATCACTAAATCTTTGCGAACTTCTATTTCTAAATTGGTGCCCGGTTGAGTCACTCCAGCAAAGCATACAGAGTCGATGCTAATGCGTATTGACCTCTTTAGCACTGTACTACGTGCTATAGTAATAGGTAGCTATTGCACACATGAATATTCAATACACACATAACACACAAATGCACACTATGAAGACGATCATGTGGCTGTAACCTGTCACTTGTCAGTTTGACAAAATTGTATTTTACTGCTATTTTACTTGGTGTCATCAATTGTTACTTAACCCTAAAAAAAACGATTTTGAGTGAAATCAGTTGAGTTTTGTACAGTGGTGTTTGAAATGTTGAGAATCAATAGAACAGGTATACACAGCCAGGATAGAAATGCAGCTAGAGTCTATGTGTGGGTTGAGCCATGCTCACTGCAATGGGGCAGCGCCGGGCTGATCGCGAGCTCGCGATGCACCTGGATGCATGCGGAAGTCCCGTGCAGTGCTGCCAGCTAGCTTACCGTAGTGAATTTAGTGGCGTTCTTTTGATGCTTGTCCGTACGAGAATGCTGTTTGAGATCAGCGTGATGAGCTCGAAGTGTGCACCGGCAAAATCGACAAGTAGCTGATTTTTCGTCCCCAACGACAGGCATCAACCACTGAGTAAAATCAGCTTCTTTTTCCCAGGACTTATTGTACCTCCTTGAGTATTTTCCCCAACGTTTGGACTTCGGCGTTTTGGGCGTTTTTCCGTCAATTGATTCTCCACCATCATCATCATGAGCATGAACAATTTCTTCTGCTGGATCAGTCATGCCAGCTTCTTGAACCCACGCAGCAGCTATTACATCTGTTTCCATTCCAGGATTATTTTGAAGCTCATTCTGCATCGTTAAGAAGCCTTAGAAACACTTTTTAGAATACTTGAGGAATTTAGAGGGTTAATAAACTAAACTTTCAAAACAAGCCAGCAAAAGCCAACACTCGCCATGTAAAACAAGATACCGATGGTAAATCACGTGCGAAACGGAGGAAAAATGGGCGAGGAAAACGCGGCAACTGACGTCGGACAACACAAAAGAAAAAGAAACAAAAACAACACGGCTAGTCTAAAAATCTAGACAAAAGTTGTCAAGCTGGTGGGAGGGCCGGGTGAGAGCTGGGGGAAAGGGTTACGTGCTTTATTCAAATTTCCGTTGACCCACCTAAAAAGTAAAAGGGTGCAATTTTTCATGATAAGATTGTTGGTAAAAAACCGTAGGGGTCCACAAATTGAACATAATTATAGACCTATATCTTTAAAAAAGTAATGTATGCAATTCATTTATTTGTGTTGTTCAAACTTATCAACCGTGCAGGTAGTATCTACAGAGATTGACGATCTATAGGGGAGACATGGGCTAAACTTCGCTATACACTGCCCATAAGATTGGAATAGCTTTGTTCTTACCACTGTCCATGAAATGATCGTGACAATATGGAAATCCCGGCCCCCCCCCCCCCACTCAGTGTTATTTAGGGTACGCATATGCTCGTTCCCTCTTTTTGAAAGCACCCCCTATCTGAGGACTGCCAAAATTTCCGAACCCCTTACGCGGGCTTTTTCCTGCCTTGGAGACCCCCCTAAATCATGAAAAATGCTCAATGTACCCCCCTAAATTCGGAATAATTTCTCAGGAGTCCAAAGAGACGAGAGAAAAAAAAAGAAAAAACACCCCCTTTAAAGAAATCTCCGGGTGAAAAGTTAAGACACCCCTTTTTTTACAATTCTCGGGCCGGACTTTGTCGCACAAAAAGTACCCCTTTACCGGACATTTTGGTAACACGCATGGGGTCATTCCGACCCCGGAGTGGGGGGGGGGGGGCGGGATGGAAATATATCACGGGCTAAACTTTGCTACACACTGCCCATATTAGGTGGAATATCTTTTTTCATACCACTTTTCATGAAATTATCGTGAAAATTTGGAAATGTATAACTAATTCTCAGAACTTTATTGATCAATCAATAATTTATTGTCATCATTTCTTTGAAAGAGGCAAGCCGATCTTTATGGGCAACGTTGCATGTTTTGATCTGCGCGCGGAAGAGGATCGGAAGTAGGGGGAGGGGGGGGGGGGGTCACAGGGGCACTTGACTCAAACTTTTGATTTACAATCGTAGGGGTGTGGGGTGTGGCACTGGCATCTGTGTTACGGGTGAAGCTTGGCTTTTATAAATTCTTTTGGTGATACAAATTGAGAAAACGGCATTTTGAATTGAAACTGTACTTTCAATTATATACACTAGGCTATATGATTCAAATAAGATGATGTTTTAAGTTAATGATGTATAACGTATCTGTCGTTTTCTTATGTACACAATACGTAATGATGAAGACAATTCTGAAGCTACATGTTTATACACAGGGGTTTACACCTTGTCATGAGTGTTTTTTTCTCCTTCAGGTTAGTACAGAATATTGAGAATTAAATGAAAGAAATAAAAGAATATTACGAACAAACAAATAACTTGGGAAGTCTTCAAACGGACTGAGCTTCAAAGTAAATTTATAGTCATCGTAATGGGGCGTAGGCCTAGGCCTAGCTTATTCCGAGCCAAGGATATAGTATTCTGCTTTTATATTGGTGGTCCAATGAAATCATCTCCGATAGCTGTCACAGCAGAGGCGGAGCCCCTTTTCCATCGTAAGAAGCGCCCCTTTTACTTTGTAAGAAGTGCCCTTTTTTCGTTGTAAGAAGTGCCCCTTTTACTTTGTAAGAAGTGCCCCTTTTTCGTTGTAAGAAGTGCCCTTTTTTACATAGGAAAGTGCCCCTATTCCTTTGTAAAAGTGCCCCTTTCACCTCTAATAAGAGCTCCTTTTATGTTGACACATGCCCCCTTTCCTTCAACAAGTTCCTATTGAGTTCTTGGCAATAAGTGTCCCCATTCACCTTTGATAATTGCTATTCGAATCTGAGAGGTGCCCCTTTTACTTTGAAAAGTGCCCCTTTTCCTTTGTAAGAAGCTACCCTTTCCCTTTTATTAAATACCCCTTTTAACTTGGATAAGCACACCTTTTATTTTCACATTTGCCCCTTTTCCTGTCTAATGAGTGCCCCTTTTCCTTATGAAATGCCCCCATTTAAAAAGAGCCCCTTTTCACCTATATGAAAAGTATCCTTTTTTCATTCTCATAAGTGCCCCTTTTCATCTGGTAAATGACCCTTTCCATGTACGAGAAGTCACTCCTTTTCAATTCAGATAAGTGCCCACTTCCCTTCCGATAATTGCCCCTATTCAAATGTAAGAGATACTCGTTTTACTTTGACGAGTGCCCCTTCCCCTCCTCATAAGTGCTCTTTTAAAAATCTCTGATGAGTGCACCTTTTCACCTCTGATGTTTCCCTACATGCCCCTTTTTCTTTCTAATAAGAGACCTATCCCCTTTTCCCTTTTCCTTATTGTCCCCCTTTAAACCTCGGACAAATGCCGGCCCTGTATATACGTAAATTTGAATTCAAAACAACTTTGTTATGGTATTCGGTAATAATGGTAAAAACTGACTGATTTGCCTAAATTAAAAAGCAACAACAACAACGACCCTATATTAAAATCTGATGGGTGCTCCTTTTCCGTTGCCAAATGCCCAATTCCTATTCTCATAAATGCCCCACGTTTACCTCTGATAATTACCATTTGTACTTTAATTGACACGTGCTCCTTATCTTTTCTAACTGTATCTTAATTTATCCCTTTCGATTAGTGTCCCCCTTTTCTCTCATCATTAAGGTGCCCATTAATTAAAGCGACTAAGACCAATTTCCCCCAAAGCTTGCTCGCTACACTCGCTCGTATGGCAAGCCGTTTTCAACATTTATTCCTTTTTCTTGATCAAGAATTATCATTGCTTTATACAACAGAAAATAATTTCTTGATATAAAGATCATTTGTTGATCTCAAGAAATAGGAATAAATGTTAAAACGGCTGGCCATACGCTCGCATGTATAGATAATAATATTTTGTTACCTATCAAATATTTGTTTAGTCTTTCGTTATGAGAATGTGTTTATAACCGCAACAGGATTTTTTCTTCTATGTTTGCACTGCGACCTCACAATCGCAAATGAACCATCACACCCAACTGCAAAGTATGATGCTTCAGTGGCGGATCCAGGGGGGGGGGGTTGGGGGGGGTTGCAACCCCCCCCTTGGGCGGCCCAAAAAAAAAAAAAAAAAAAAAAAAAAAGGAAAAAAAAAGAAAAAAAGAAAGAAAAAAAGAAAGAAAAAAGACAAACGCTGGAGAGAAACCCTTTCAAGTGCAAATATTGTGAGAAGATATTCAACTCATCTGGTAACTTAACCAAACACATGATAACTCTGGATATAACTATGTATTAAACTGTTACTTGATTTAAAAAGACGTTATCATGCACTGCTTTTTATGGTCTCCATTGTGTTAATAGATGCCAGGAAAACATCACTTACGGGGTTCAAATAAACACCCCCCAAAAAATCGGCTCGCCGCTTCGCGGCTCGTGGACGATGCTCCGCATCGTCATTATTTTGGTCAAACCCCCCCCCTTAGCAAAAAGCTAGATCCGCCCCTGTGCTTAAGCAATATCTTGTATGATGTATTAAGAAAAACAAATAGTGAAAAAATCCCGGATGTAATGTTATCACAAATATAGGGGTACATTTCGCCTTGATATTTCCCTTTGTATAGCTGCCCTTTTCCCCTCCAGCCTAAGTGCCCTTTTTTGTTGGTGCCCTCCGCACTTTGCGAGTTGCTCCGTCGCCAGGCATGTCCGTCGCCCCTGTGCGAATCTCCCCCACCCCCCTCACATCTAATCCAAAGCTCGCCCCTCCCTATTCCTGCACCTCAGAATCAAAAATGCATGCTGAATATGAATTAGCTGCGCCAAATATATTTCAATCGATGCATTTACCGAGCAGTATATTTATTCCCATTATTTATACATATTTTCTATTCTAGAAATTGGTAATTCCTAGTCATTTTATTTTTGTCCTTGTGAAGAGAAATGGGGGAGGTGCCATAACTTACCCCTCCCTATTCCTGCACCTCAGAATCAAAAATGCATGCTGAATATGAATTAGCTGCGCCAAATATATTTCAATCGATGCATTTACCGAGCAGTATATTTATTCCCATTATTTATACATATTGTGGCGGCCGCCCCCGCCTCCGTCTCCAACCTCGACCTCTACGTCGGGATTATTCTCTTTCCAGCTGGGGAAACTGATTCTTTATATCTGTCAGGATATTCGTCAGCCGACATTATTTATAATGTCCGAGCGGTTAGAGTAATTAGATCTTATCTTTTATTTGAGGAAAGACGGGGGAAGCTACAATACTTATTTACGTTCGTTTCGTCGAAATATACGACTATGAAGGAGTACCAGTCAAGAAGAAAGACAAAGTGTTTATAGACTCATAATTTCAGTTTCAAGACAAAAGAAAATGGTCAATTTTTATTAATGCATGTACTTCAAATATTTACATCTTTATATCACCACTGTCACAAATACCTTGTGCTCATAGTTATACTTAATAAATTTATACGATTGTCGTTATTATATTCGAATACATGTAAAAAGTGAAGGGCAATGATTCATTGGGATTTATGGGACTTGGGAGTTTTCCGTCTTAGTTTAATTCCATAGCATCATAGGGGGAGAGGTGGACTTAGAATATTCCTGCATCTTAATTATAGTGGTTCATTAATTCCAGCATCTTAATTCCAGCGTAGACTTCCTTGTGTACCTTTATATTCCAGGGAGGGAGAGAGATCTTATGTGTGGTACCGGTTCCGACGAGCGCCCAATTCCAATACAAGTCCTTAGGTGGGGGGGATTTCCAGGGAGAGACTAATAGTTCTGATTCCGACGAGCGTCCAATTCCAACTCCTCGCGTTTTAGAAATGTTACGGGTTATAAAGGCATAATGCGGACGTGGGGGAAATCGGTGCGCTAAGCGATCTTGGAAAGTACGCGCGCAGCGAAAATGGACTTAACATGAAGACTGTGCTAGTTCAGAGCAAAATATCTAAGTAAATCTCTTATTTTACCATTAATTAAATACAACACTCTGAATGACCTAGTTGCAGTAAATATTAACAAGTTACATTGTCTAAACAACTTTCCATCCAAATTCATGTGATAGATTGATAAACAATTACAGTATAACATCTTAAAGCATCTCAATAATGGATCCAAATGTCAATCGCTCGTATGCAAATTATTAACGTAAACATTGTGCGTCGGTGTATGATGACGCGCTTGAAAACAACAATCATTTAAGTTAGGCCTCTTTGTTACGTCACGACCGCGGAGCGGATCGTTACACAGCCTTCCTCCTTACAAAATGCGTCCTCGCATTTAAGACATTAGGTTTTCCTGGGCGATAACTTGTTACGATGCAACCTTGTCTAATTTCGATTGCAAGTATATACAAAAACAACAATAACTTCACTCAATATTACCAATAAGGTAGGTGACATTTGGAAGAAAACACTTGTCTTATTTTGCCCACTTTTCTTCTCCTTCTCTGTTACATCACAATCTCTCTATCAACACCAGCATCAATCAAATATACATCTACAACATAACACATCTGCTTTTCTTCCAAAACTTGTCAATTCTCTGTTCCTATGCAACATGGAACGTGCACTTATATATTCTTAAATTTTCATCGCCCTAGATTACCTATCACAAATAAATTCTAATTCTTAAACCTACTCAGTGGTGTTACAATGTCAATAATGTACATGTATATACAATACAAGCAATGGAATCTGTATAAGAAAGAGATATAGATGAGAAAACAGAGTTGAATAGAAGAAAGAAAGAAGTGAGATAGAAAGTTATAGAGAAGGAAAGAGGAGAAGGAAACAGATCCAAAGTAAAACAAATATTATTCTAAACTTTATTTCCACAAAACCATTTCTAATAAAAGAAATTTGCGGGTCTTCTATTCCTCAGTGGATAGCGTCGAGTATCTTCTTGTCTTCTATTTACAGTCACGTCAGGCGTTGAATCTTGATCAACCTCTTCAGAGTTGGACTCCATCTCTCTGGCATCATTTCCAGCGTCTTCCCGTCTAGTATGAGCTGTCTTCCATTCCTTAGGCTCGTCTCCTTCACATGGCTTCAAACGGTCAAAGTGTACAACCTTCATCTTGGTTCCAGGGCTCTTTTGGATTCTGTATGTCACATCAGACAGCTTCGTCTTAATCTTGAATGGGCCATTCCATCTGTAACTTAGTTTGGGACTGATGCCTTTGTGTCTCTGATTATTTCGTAACCAAACGAAATTTCCTTCTTCGTAACTACTTCCAGTAATCTTCTTGTCGTAGTTTCTCTTCTGTCTTCGGAGATTCTTCTGACTGTGCTCAGTAATCCTTGTATAGACTTTATCCATCCTGTCTCGTAGTTCCTCGACGTAGTCTGTTCCAACTTCCATATCTGGTTGGATCATGTACTGATCTGAAAGCATTTTCAGTTCTCTTCCGAACATCATCATGTTTGGCGTTTCTCCTATTGTCTCATGAACTGAACTTCTGTATGCCGTTGTAGCTATATGTACATACTTGTCCCAATCTCGCTGATTCTTTCCAGGCTCTATTAGCGTAACAAGCATATCGAGCAATGTTCTGTTGAAGCGTTCAATCATACCGTCTGATTTAGGGTTATATGCCGTCGTCCTTGTCTTCTTTATTCCCAGGATCTGGCAAACTTCTTTAAACAACTGTGACTCAAAGTTCCTTCCTTGGTCTGTGTGAATCTCAGTTGGAACCCCGTATCTACATATAAACTCTTCAACTAGTTTGGGTGCCACAGTACTTGCTTTCTCATTAGGTATGGGATAAGCTTCTACGAACTTAGTGTAGTAATCAGCTACTACCATTATGTACTTATTTCCGTCATTCGTTTCTGGCAAAGGTCCTAGTATATCAAGAGCGATCCGTTCCATCGGACTTCCACTTCTTCTCTGCTGTAGAGGTGCTCGCCTCTTCTTACCAGCTGACTTCCGTCGAGCACAAGATTCACATTTACGGATGAAAGACCTCACATCTGCCTTCATTCCTACCCAGTAGTATCTCATCTGACTACTCTTCAGTGTCTTAGTTGCTCCCAAATGACCAGCTAAAACACTACCATGAAGTTCTTTCAAAACTTCATCTATTTTCCTTCCAGGTAATACTAGTCGCCACTTCACTTCTTTGCCATCTATTGATTCCCATCTACGGTAGAGTATTCCATCTCTGATTTCAAGTTGTTCCCAATGCTCTAACAAGACTTTAACTTTCTTAGACATTGCGGAAACTTCTTCCTTTGGTGGTGTGGTCTTCCTTTCCATAGCCTCTAGCACAGGCTTTATATTTGGGTCGTCTAGTTGATCTTTCCTCATCTCAGACAGTCTCTTCTCATTTGTCATCATTATTACACGTGCTTTGGCTGTTTCTTCCTTGAACTCGCACTCCAGTCCTCTTCCACACTGGCCACATGGTCTTCTCGACAATGCATCTGCATTCCCATGACTTCTACCAGCCCTGTGAATGATCTCTATATCATAAGCTGCGATGACCTCAAGCCATCTTGCCAGCTGTCCTTCAGGGTTTTTGAAATTTGTTAGCCACCTTAAAGCTCCGTGATCTGTTCTCACCGTTACATGTCGACCGTAGAGATATTGTCTGAAATGCTTCAAGTAAACGACAACTGCAAGTAGTTCCCTTCTTGTAACGCAGTAGTTCCGTTCTGCCTTACTTAGCACTTTACTTCCGTAAGCAATTACTCTTTCCTTTCCATCTTGTACTTGTGACAACACTCCTCCAATCCCATCCTTACTGGCGTCTGTGTCAAGAATGAATGCACCTTCCGTATTTGGGTATCCCAGAATAGGTGCAGTAATCAATCTTCTTTTCAACTCTTCAAACGCATCCTGACAGACAGAGCTCCATTCGAACTGTCCGGCACGGCGCTTTTCCGTGAGTTGATGAAGAGGTTTGGCTATACTAGCAAAACCTTCAACAAAACGTCTGTAGTAGGATGCAAGACCAAGAAAACTTCTAATTTCCGTCACATTCTTCGGCGTCGGCCATGTTTTTACAGACTCAACCTTCTCTGGCTGTGTTGAGACTCCCTTGCTTGATACTTCGTGTCCGAGATAGGACACCTTCTTCCTGAACAGAAAGCATTTCTTTGGTTTTAACTTTAAGTTGGCTTGTCGTAGTCTACAGAATACTTGACGTAACCGTGAAAGTTCCTCTGGTATCGATTTACCAAAGATAATCAAATCATCTAAGTAGACAAGTAATGTCTCCCAATGCAATCCGGTTAGTACTTTATCCATTAATCTCTCAAAAGTGGCTGGGGCGTTACAAAGTCCAAAAGGCATCACGTTCCATGAGTAGAGTCCACCATCAGCTACGAAAGCTGATTTTTCCTTAGCATCTTTGCTTAAGCCTACTTGCCAGTATCCGCTTGCCAAGTCCAGGGTTGAAAACCACTGCGCTCCTGACAAAGCATCCAATGTTTCGTCTATACGAGGTAGGGGGTAGGCGTCCTTGATCGTGGCAGCATTCAGTTGCCGATAATCCACGCAAAATCTCTGAGTTCCGTCCTTTTTCTTTACGAGTACAATGTTTGAAGCCCATGGACTATCAGTTGGTTCAATAAGACCTTTCTGTAGTAGCCCTTCCACTTGCTCCTTGATTTCGTCTCTCTGCCCAAAAGGGTGCTTGCGTGGTCGTTGTCTAATTGGTCGCTGAGTTCCAGTATCTATCTTGTGTTGTACCAAATTAGTCCTTCCAATATCATCATCTCCTCTTGAGAATACATCCTGACATTCCGTCAATAACTTTGCCACGTCTTGGCGATACTGATCTGGTATTCCTTCTGTACTTCTCTTTAGCAAATCCCTCAAATGTTCCGGAACTTTTCCATCACCAACAGTGGTGTACTTGGGGACTTCTTGTACTTCACTTGTATCTATTACGGTCATCATAGCGATTGGTGTGTTCTTCTTTACTACTTTGTTGGAAGTAGATGGGTTGAATACTCTAACAGGCACTAACTCCTCCCCTGTCTTGATTAGAGTTCTAGCTGTAATGAGTCCTTTCTTCACTAATTGTTGTTGAACATTTCCAGCCTCTATTAAACCTAGGGTGTTAGATTTAATTCGATCTCCTTCCTTCATTGATCCAAGTATTACAGCTTCATGTCCTGCGGGGATTGTAGTAGTTTCTGACGCAGTTATGCGGCAGGATAGTCTTTCTCCACTTTCATTCTTGCACTCTACTTTGCCCCATTTTGTGGTGAGTTGGAAATTAGTCAGATCAATGCTAGCCCCCATTCTTGTTAGATTGTCCAAACCGAGGATTCCATCACTACTCACATCTGCTACCAAAACTGTAATTACTCCTTTATTTGGTCCTATCTTCATCTCATGAGTTATTGCTCCATAAATGGCTAATGGTGAACCATCTGCTAACTGTGCACTTATGCTACGATGTTGCAGAGGGGGTCTATCTTTTTCATCTAATTGTTCATATGATCGTCTAGAAATGTAAGAATCTGAAGCACCAGTATCAACTAGAAATTTGTATTCCTTGTCCTGAATATGCACTGGAACATAAAGACCATCAACATTTTGATTTATACTGGGTATGAAACTTGTCTTTGTTTTGCTAGTTTGGGTCTCAATTAATTTTGGACGATTGGCCGCGCCACGACCCTTTGGGGCGACCACTTGTCGTTTGACTGACGCTGATATCTTTGTCTTGACCAGTTAGATTCACCACTTGGATAGTTCCTTCCTCTTCGATCCATTTGTTTCTCACGGCATTCCCTTGCGAAATGGCCAGGTTTCTCACAATAGAAACATTTTTGGGTTTTCACATCAAATCTTCCTTCATGCGCTGTTTGGCTTGGTCTTTGATTAGTTCCTGATTTCTTCACATATCCCTGACATCTTTCCTTGTTAGGTTGACTTTCCATAGCTTGGCCTAGGACTTTGTTGACTTCATCTTTGATCATCTTCTCTAGATCCACTTCAGAGCCGATTCCTCTATTGTAAGTAGGCTTAACCTTCCATCCATTCCTCTCAGTCTCCGTCTGTAGAAATGTCTCAGTGGTTATTGCTGCTTGAATTACCTCATCTAAGCTTGTTGCCTTAGCATGAAATATTCCCATACGAATCTCACTACTACGAATAGCATCAGTAAAATGAATCCTAGCTAGTCTATCGACCCCTTGACTTTCAAAGTTTGGATATGCCTTATCAGTTAGTTCCCTAATATGACGTCCTAGTTCCTGAAGTGATTCTCCTTGTCGTCGCTTACGATTCCTTAGTTCCAACAGATAGCTTTCCGCCTGTTTGGCAGAAGAGAACCTGAATGACAGTTTACTCTTTATTTCTTCAAAGTTCCACTTGGTGCCTCTTTGTTCTTCTAGTAATCTCAGAGCTTGACCTCTCAAGCTAGCAGCTAGATACTTGGCAGATTCCTCATCTTTCCAGTTGTTGATTTCGCAACAAGATTCAAAATGCGAGGCGTAGTCTTTCCAGTCGGTACTTCCATCATACTTGTCCGGCATGATCAGTGGTCGATGAGTAGTTTCCCGAATTCTATCTTCTTTGGCATAGCGAATGTCATCATTCCTCTTTTGTGTTTTCATCTGGTTAGTTTCTTCCTTAAGTTTCCTCGTCTTTGATTCATCGACATGAGATATTCCTTCCTCGTCTCCATGTTGGACTTCCATTCCTATCAGTCGTCTATTTGGTTTGGAGTTGAATTCCACTTCATCATCTGAAGAATCAGATAGTTCTTCCGTGGTGGAGTCTGGGCCAACACTCCTCTTCCTTGGTTTCTTTGTCAACTTCATCATTTGCCCCATTAACTTCGTTAGTTGACTTAATATCCGACTTTGTAATTTCTCTGACCTACTCTTCTTTTTCTTTGAACTTTTTGTACTAGACATTGTCTCATCTGAGGAGCAACTTAGCTCATCTATTTCTTTCTTAGACTCTGGTACCTCCGCCATATTAATAATCCCACTTCTGACACCAAATTTGTGGCGGCCGCCCCCGCCTCCGTCTCCAACCTCGACCTCTACGTCGGGATTATTCTCTTTCCAGCTGGGGAAACTGATTCTTTATATCTGTCAGGATATTCGTCAGCCGACATTATTTATAATGTCCGAGCGGTTAGAGTAATTAGATCTTATCTTTTATTTGAGGAAAGACGGGGGAAGCTACAATACTTATTTACGTTCGTTTCGTCGAAATATACGACTATGAAGGAGTACCAGTCAAGAAGAAAGACAAAGTGTTTATAGACTCATAATTTCAGTTTCAAGACAAAAGAAAATGGTCAATTTTTATTAATGCATGTACTTCAAATATTTACATCTTTATATCACCACTGTCACAAATACCTTGTGCTCATAGTTATACTTAATAAATTTATACGATTGTCGTTATTATATTCGAATACATGTAAAAAGTGAAGGGCAATGATTCATTGGGATTTATGGGACTTGGGAGTTTTCCGTCTTAGTTTAATTCCATAGCATCATAGGGGGAGAGGTGGACTTAGAATATTCCTGCATCTTAATTATAGTGGTTCATTAATTCCAGCATCTTAATTCCAGCGTAGACTTCCTTGTGTACCTTTATATTCCAGGGAGGGAGAGAGATCTTATGTGTGGTACCGGTTCCGACGAGCGCCCAATTCCAATACAAGTCCTTAGGTGGGGGGGATTTCCAGGGAGAGACTAATAGTTCTGATTCCGACGAGCGTCCAATTCCAACTCCTCGCGTTTTAGAAATGTTACGGGTTATAAAGGCATAATGCGGACGTGGGGGAAATCGGTGCGCTAAGCGATCTTGGAAAGTACGCGCGCAGCGAAAATGGACTTAACATGAAGACTGTGCTAGTTCAGAGCAAAATATCTAAGTAAATCTCTTATTTTACCATTAATTAAATACAACACTCTGAATGACCTAGTTGCAGTAAATATTAACAAGTTACATTGTCTAAACAACTTTCCATCCAAATTCATGTGATAGATTGATAAACAATTACAGTATACATCTTAAAGCATCTCAATAATGGATCCAAATGTCAATCGCTCGTATGCAAATTATTAACGTAAACATTGTGCGTCGGTGTATGATGACGCGCTTGAAAACAACAATCATTTAAGTTAGGCCTCTTTGTTACGTCACGACCGCGGAGCGGATCGTTACAATATTTTCTATTCTAGAAATTGGTAATTCCTAGTCATTTTATTTTTGTCCTTGTGAAGAGGAACGGGGAGGTGCCATAACTTACCCCTCCCCCCCCCCCCCCCCCCCCCCCCCCCCCCCCACCATTCTGGCGAGGCGCTCATAATGGGCGTGGCTATGGTATTGGTATTATATCGCATATACGGCTTAGCAACACACAGCTGCACCAGTTACCATCGTCTTGACGTGCGTACTTGTACCGTAAACCCTCGGTCAAGTCTCGGGGCCCCGCTGCGGAAGCAACACGAACGGCTTATATACCTCCTGCTAGCCGACCAATGGCCGTATAGCGTACCGTACCGTATCACTCATACTGGTACTCGTACTGGTGGTAGCTCACTCGTACTCGTAGCCTGATTTATGCAACGACGGTGTCAATAAGCCAGTTCACGGTTGGAGTCTGAGCATGAGCAGATAAAGGTCATTGCAGAACATATTTTGAAATACACGGAGACGAAATACTGGATACTGCTCATGAAAGTTATGTAATCATTATTCATTCATGCACTTTCAGTGCACTCCTTGATACACAGGTGGAAGTATTCTTTGAAAAGGGGAAACAAAGGCTATTTATATAGCACCTCCATCGCTGTAGGAGTGATTATTTCAAAATGTACAAAGTGGGACCTCTTCATATTTTGAAGATCTGTGGATATTCGGGGTCATTGCAGTAATGTGCTAACCGTGAACTGGTCTATAGCTGATGTGATTCAGAATATCAGCTACGTCATTGCAATTAATACTTATATTGACTAAGCTAAGCACTTGTTATTAATAATATGGATGCGTTGAACTAAACTTAGTGCAGTGGCAGTGCGACTGCACTGTGTCTGTGACTCCCCGCGATCCCAAACCGGGCCGGGCCCTTTCACTGTCTTCAGTTTCAAAAGACAAAAGACAAAAGCCAAAGGTAAGTCAACGTCAGGTGTGATTATAATTTATAACCATAGGGCTGGGTCTACATTACATGAATTGACTATGACTATTTATATAGTCGACCTGTTCTGTGTCTTCAATTTCTCAAGATTTGAATCTCCTATTTTTGCTACTTTCAATTTGTTAATGTTTAATCATGCCGCGGTACGTCTAAACTAGTAAAGAGTAACACTATTAATTTATACACATAATACAAAGCTAGCAGTGAGGGTATATATGGCATTGCCATTATTAAGAATTACCCACACAAGGTACCTTTGGAACAGTCTAACACGTACGCCCTAAGCGATGGTTGAGGGTGTTTGGACTGTTAAAAAGGTACCAAGTGTGGGTGATTTTACTATAGCCCGAACGTTCACGAACAAAATTATGTCTATTTATTTTTTTCATATTAGATTTGTGTTATAAGATTATGTTTTATTTGTTACTTTTATAACATGATTTTACTAATGACCGGTCATTATCAAAATTACGTGTTAGGCAAAACAAATGCCTTGTCACGTGTACGCTCTCAACCAATCATTTGATTAGGATCCAAGTTGTATGGCGTCATCATCTTACAAAACCAGATAACAGCAAGCTAGGTTAACTCTAAAAAGTATTAGTAGTAATACTGTAGTAGTACTATTAGCAGAGAATAGTAACTTTGCGGTTACCAGTACCACGATTGTGTGTATGTGTGTAGACCTCTTGAGGTCTAATTTTTCTTTTTTTACAGGTGTGTATCAATCAGATGTGAATTACGTCTGGGACCAACCCTTGGGCTTTAACGTCGCCATTCAAAAGACATGACTCCATTTTGAAACTGGGCTGGATCCGACAGAGAGCTGGCCGTAACACGGACAGTACCGCTAGGCCAACATACTCTTGATCATCTCACTTATTGTGACTCTACTGCTGTAGAATTATCATAGATCTAGATGTTAAACAGTTTGATTGAGCTTGTATTTGTATTCTTCCTTAAATTCTTCTTCTTCTTTCACAGTTCAGAATGGGAAGCAGCATCTTGCCCTTACACCAGACAGCTTGTACTGTGGTTGTTAGAACATTGCTTGATCGCAGCGATCCACATTCCGAAGAGAATCGGAGGACAGGAAAGCATCTCGTAAAGCAGCTAGAGAGCAATGTCTTTACTTCTGTCAGCGGTGATGTGCTGAAGATGTTTGTGAAGAGGTATCCGTCTCGTGTCTCATCGGATCTTGTGCTCCTCCTAGCTCCACCTCATCTTAGAGTTTTGGATCTCACAAGATGCCATAAAATCGGAACGCCTGAAAATGACCTGCAGGTTCTCCGAAAAGCACTCTCAAAGTGAGTTCATGCAGGCCAGAGTCTGAGAGATACCGCCTACTAATTGATATATTTGGTAAATTATTATATCTAATTGGACCTGATAGATATCACGCACGTGTCGCGCACTTGTTGCGTTGTCCCATATACATCTTTCTGTGCAGTGCTTGCAACTTTACCAAGACTGGGCCAAATTTCTTATCATTTAGATGATTCTAGAACCTTGCAGTACACACCAATACCTTGCCGTATATGCTAGATGATCAACCTTTTCTGATCGATTCCACAACGTTTCTTTCACAATGCAATCGCATGACCATGACTGGTCTTTATCTTTAAGGATTAATCCCTTTTATCTAAATGGATTATTTCGCCATTCTTGACCAGTAGTGCGTTTCAAACTCAATAATGTGGGCATCGATCCCATATTGAATGTTGTGTCCGAATAAGATGCGGAATGCATAATCTGAGGGCTTTTCTGTGAAAAAGAGCACACAATAGGGGCAGTGCAATTTAAATTTCAAGGGATGGATTAGAGTTTTTATCGCCTGACTGACTTTCTTTAGATATGCCCACACAACAAATGTTTCCACTGTTTGAATGGGACAGCTGAGGTGCGCATGTTGTGGTAATCCCTTTACTTTTTTCAGTATTGAAATAAGTAAATTATCAGTGCCTATGAAATTCAAACAAAAGAACTGATGACATTACTGTTTTCTTTCCATACAGATGCATGCATCTGAAAACCCTGATTCTGGATAATATAAGGAGAAGTGATGGATACTGCATTGAAACATTGATGGAAGCCATTGTTGATACAGCTCCTCAACTTATGTCAATATCTTTGGAACATATGTCAATAATGGAAGATGAGCATGTTCATGTAAGCGTTTGTACATTGTTTATTTGTGTGGATAATTATGTAGTATTGTTTTGATTAAGTTTCTATTGTCTCATGACTTTTTCACTAATAACTGTTGTTGTTTGTGTCAGAGTGAACCTAAGGAAAACTATTTGAAGTTCCCAAAGGAGAATGGATTATATGAAGGATGAACATGACCCTCAGTTTACAGTTATATTGTTTTACATCGACTGTGAGTCTTTAAAAAAATAAATGTAAACATAGATATTGCCACTAAGAAGTGTAGTTTTGTGTTGTTAAATCTTACCAATGAGACAAATTTGAAGTTCCCATAGAAGAATGGTGTTTCTGCAGGAGAAAGCATGGTCCTGACTTGAAAGAGTTTTCCATTTACTTCCAAAGCTTTTGTAAAATAACAATTATTGGTTTGGTCCTAGATCACTTCAGTGCACCAAGAAAAACAATTTTTTAACCAAACCAATGACAGTGACCAACACTTCTATTCTATACAGTAGGCTTGCGGTTGCACCATGTGAGAGAGAGAGGGGGAGGATTGGGAAGTCCTGAAATCTACATCACCGTGCAAGCTCATACTTATAGGCAATTTGTATTCTACATGAAAGAAGCATGATTTTTAATTGTTCTATTTTCTCCTGTTAGATGTTGTTGAGGGGACTACCTCATCTGACCTCCCTGAAGCTGTCCAAGTGTGCTGGACTGACGGATGATGTCTTCTACCTCGGTCAGAATCAACTTTCAGAGCTCGCGCCATTCAGAGATTTCATTCTTCCCGGGAGTCATCTTGCATCCGTTGACCTCTCTGGGTGTCAGAAGCTGACCAATACCTGTATAAGACATCTGCTGGAGCTCTGTGGACCTAACCTGAGGAATCTCAATGTTTCTTACACAGGAGTAAGTGTTCCTTAATTGACAGGATTCAGAAACAAGAACAATCTTGTTCACTTCATCTAGTTCCATTAACATTAGCTTAATGTCAATTCAAATGTCTTTCAAAACCAAATGCAGAATGGATCTTCCGGTGCAGTTTTCTCACTAAGTGTGTATGGCAGCCTCTTTTTAATGCCTCCCCCCACTGAAGGTGGTGCCGGAGGTATTATGTTTTCGGGTTGTCTGTGAGTCCGTACGTCCATCCTGCTTTCTCGTTAATGCGATATCTCAAGAACCACGTTAGATATGAACTTCAAACTTGATGATAGTATGTATCACCATATGAAGACAAGCTGATAAGATTTTGGAGTAACTAGGTCAAAGGTCACAGGAGTCAACTTTTTAAATTCCATGTATTCGCCTCATCGCAATATCTCAAGAACTAATAGAGATATGAAACTCAAAATTAGTGATAATATGTATCACTATAGGAAGACGATATGAATAGATTTTGGAGTAACTAGGTCAAAGGTCACAGAGGTCAATTTATGAAATTCTAGATATTAGACTTGGTATTGCAAAATTTCTAGAACCACTAGAGGTATGAGGCTCAAACTTGGTGATAAAATGTATTACCATAGGAAGACAATCTGAGTAGATTTTGGAGTAACTAGGTCAAAGGTCACAGGAGTCAACTTTTTAAATTCCATGTATTCGCCTCATCGCAATATCTCAAGAACTAATAGAGATATGAAACTCAAAATTAGTGATAATATGTATCACTATAGGAAGACGATATGAATAGATTTTGGAGTAACTAGGTCAAAGGTCACAGAGGTAAATTTCTGAAATTCAAGATATAGCCTTGTTTTCCCGATATCTCAAAAACCACTAAATATATGAGGCTCAAATTGGTGATAATATGTATCAATATGGGAAGTTGATCTGATTAGATTTTGGGTTCAGAGGTCAATTTCTAAAATAACAGGTTATAGTCAATCAAGTATGATTAAACATAACCTTTTCTGTTTTTCAATCTTAAGTGACATCATCACAGTGAAAGGATAATGTGTTTTTTGTTCCTTCTTCAGATGGACTGCACTGTCCTGTGGTACCTGTCCGGTTATAGTTTGTCCTCAACAGTTCAATTGGCACTAAAGTCAATTAACCAAGTAGAGCCATACACTGTATTGGCCGTCAAACAGCTTCTGCAGACCTTGAACGCATCACAGAAGAGACTAGATGAGATTAAAAGAGGTACCTTGGTTGATGGCCCTCAAGGTGCATCATCTGATGTTGGAACTCTTGTACAGGATAACCCCAGAGAAGTCGGTGGGAACAGAGAGTCATCTGTGACTTCTGAAACAGCTTCAAAAAAGCAGATTGATGGAATGGTTGAATCAAGTACTGTATCAGAAAGTGAAACAGATGAATGCCAGGATGCAGCTGCAGGAAGTAGTTGTCCACCAAGCTTAGCATCAAGTGATACTGATACTGCCGCAGCAAGAGACGAGGTGGAAGACCTTGATTCAGTTGTAACATCACAGCTTGATGCCCTAGATATCAGCTCTGGAGCAAACCTTGTGGTGTCTAGGGACACTGAGGTTGGTCAATCAGGACTGACTTCCGAGTTAGGAATTGACCCAAATATCCAGTTTTCAATGTGCTCTGCAACATATAATGGCCCAAATATGGATACAAGACAAGACAGGAACATATGTGGCATTGAAGATGTCATTCTTGAAATGGATTCTGGAGAACAAACACAAGAAAGGGATGATATGGTAAATACCAATGCCAATGTTAAACTTGGTGAAGCATCAATGGCTCAAGACCAAGCAAACAGTGGTGCATGTGACTTGTTGAATTCAAGTAGATCTGATCAGCTTCATAATTTGGAAGATGAAAACGACAAGGTACATGTAACAGCTGATAGAAACATGAATGTCAAGTATCCGAGCAATGTCAACATGCAATGCCAGTTTTGTTGCCATAACAATAGAACTCACAGATTAGGTAAAACGGGATCAGCAAATGAGATTCTAGAACAAAAAGGTGACTCAGGTGAGACTGGGACTCTGCCAACACAGCCCGATATTCAAGTCGGTATCACAAGTGAAATGTCAGTCAGTGACACACCGGAAAGCAGATGTAGTGGTATAAACCAAAACCAGAGAACAGCTCTGAATTCAAGCTTCCCCAAACCTATGAACAAAGATTCAAGTTCTGCTTTAGGAAGTAATTGTAATCTATGTCATGATACTCCCTCTTCTTGTTTTGGTGTAGAGGATAACACAAACACATCAGCAAGTTCTTTCACTCCTACACAATCCCTTGTGGAATGTAGTGAACATATATCTTGTGGAAAGAGTGGACAAAATGTCTCGCTGGATGCTGTTCCCTTGCCATGTGAAGGTGCTTCTGAATGTTCAGGGTTTTCAGCTTCTTCTACAGCTTCACGTTGCGTGATGGAAACCACAGACTTATGTGGAGATGAAGGAAGCTTACAAATGAATAAGGCAAGTGTTTCAAGTAGTAGCCAAACATTACATGTTGAAGCTACTGCCGTGTGTTGTGCAATCGAAACAAAAGACAGCAATTTAAGTGGAGCTGGGAGTTCATCTCTGAGTGACGGGGTTACAAATACTGCTGGATCTCCTGTCAATATGCAATCCACCATGGAGGTCTCGGATGATGATGACACCCTGCAGGCTGGTACGTCTTCAGAACCTAGAGAAGGCCTTGACCCATCATTGCCAGCTGCTATGCAAACACTACCTCGCCTCTTTGAACCTTACATAGTCTCCCTGGACATTAGTTTCATTGACTGGGACCATGCTGTTGTTGCATCATGTTTGGAAGACTTCTTTTCAGTTAATCGTCATCTGCAGAAATTGGTCCTGTCACAGAAAGGTCTGACAAATGCCACGCTTGAAATCATCTCTAAAAACGTCAAGGAACTTAGACATTACAGTATGGTAAGCATTTTCATACGAGTGACTGTATAGTTTGCATACGCTTGTATGCATACATTTAATATGATATGCAAAAAAATGGAATCAATACCATGCATTTCGCGTACGAACTTTCTTACAATGCAAAAAGCCACCATGCTGGCATTGAAAACAACATACAGAATATTCTAATCTGTCTGATTATCAAGATATTTTTGATTGAAAATCGAAACACAATTTTGTGTTTTCCTAACGGTTTTCATAACACTACAGTCTATTGGGGAAAACGAGTACCGGTATGGTAAAACCGGTCATTCAAAGATTTTTACTTTTTGAGGCATTGATATTGAACAAAGTTTATTGTTTTTGATGATTGTGTGAATTCCATAGGTACACAAATGCAATACAATACCAAAAGACCTGGATCATTTTAGCTGTCCTGAATGATTTTTTTTCTTCATTTCTATTAATTTGCATCTGTTATATTTGTCATGCACAGGGCTAAGCCCTGGCACTGTATGCATGATTATATTTATGCTTCATACTCATAGTTTGACTGTCCTGAAATCAGCAATGAAGGTCTTGCATCATTCCTGAAAGGATGTCCCAAGCTCCAACACCTAGATATCCAAGGTGAGCCACATATTTGATTCTGTGAATTGCATATAAACTACAAAGTTTTTTCTAGACTTTCTGATTTGTATCTTGCTAGTGAGGAAGATACATGGAAAAATGAAAGTCAAGTAGGAGAAACATTTGACAATAGAAACTTTTAGATTCGCACGAAGACAATAGGTCTACGCTACGATCAACGTCCTTGTAATGCACTGCCTTCAATGGACGTCACACGTATCAGTCCACGCAAATCTAAAAGTCCCTATTGTGTGTATATGAAGAACATGTAAGGATTTAATTTTATACTGTCATAATTACAGACTGACATTGCAAACATGACAGGACTGTTTTCCACAGGAGGTTTATTGTTATTGAACAAAGAGTATACCGGTAACAGGCTTGACCAACAGTTTTAGCCAGTATTGTAGGACTACCGGTAATATGTGTTTGCATTACTACAGAGGGTTTGGGCTGGTAATTCTTCAAATCATGAGATTTTGGTCCAATTATGAATGAGTGCATTTGAGTTGAGATTGCAAAAAGGCATGACTTAACAGGGACAGGCCATGTCATTTAAAACCAATAAATAAGTTTTTTTTTAATACATACAAGATGCTGTGGTCAGAAGCTAGATGTCTCTTGTTATTCATAGATAATCACAGGTACAGAAACCTGTAAGGTCAATATCAGGTTGAGAGACAATAACTATAAAAAGACAAGAACAGGTCGCCCTTTCTACTGCCATTATCTCCCTCCCTCCTGTGGAATCGTTTTCATTGGTTACTACTATAGTTTTCACACACTTCTTTAAATTCAGGCCTGAGCCATGTTGGTGATCAAGGAATATACCCCCTCTTTGAAGATGGCGCTAACAGCAGACTGAGCGCCATCAAGCTGGCAGAGAACAGTATCATGGACCTCACCCTGTCAGCGACCTGTATCACTGATATCACCCTGTACAGAATTGCTACAACCGTCGGTCCAAAGGTATGTTCAATGAGTAAAAAAGGAACAATTTGGAAAACCTCTTTAAAGTTGTTTTTGACAATTGTCATTGTTGTCAGTAACATGATTGAGACCCTTTTTTAAACAGGTTTTTCCTCTCCCTGTTATTTCACTTACTAGAAGAGAATACTCTACTATGATATTTGAATTCAGTCGTATTAATTCTGTAGGGCATTACAGATTACTCTTGTGAATAGTCCATTTAGTAATCCTGCATTTTTGGACAACTCTCTATTCTTCTCCCCTCATTTTCAGCTTCAAGAGCTGGTGCTACTATGGTGTGAAGACGTTACAGATGCTGGTCTTGAGAAGATAGCCCTTAACTGCCCATCTCTGAAGACCTTACTCCTAAGGCAGCGCTTCATGCGATCAGAAACGCTTCAGGCATTCGCTGATAATTGTCCAAACCTGGAGGACGTTGGCCTGTCTTCAGTTAGTTGTATAGCAGGGGATCTCATGGAATCTGTAGCACCTAGACTCAAGAGGCTTAAAATCCTGGATGTCAGCTGGAATGCAGGTAGAGCTCACCTCCTAAAATCCTTTGACTTCTTTATAATGTTATTTTCTACCAGCCATGCATCTAGGGTGCGTAAAAATGAAACCTAGCGTTTTTTATCATGTTTGAAACCATTCAGTGTTATATTTATACAGAAAAATGCATAGCATCAATCAGTTGTAAAAACTACGGTACTAGGTAGAGTGTTGGGTCACAAATAGATTGTATGTTTAAAATACCTCTTGATTTTTTTAAGCATATAGTTGTGAGATTCAATTTTTTGTTTCACCCAGATTTAACGAACCAATCTGTGTCAGCCATCTTGTCATCTTGTCCTGTCTTGTCAGAGCTATTACTGTGTGGTGTCAAGCAGATCACTGACAAACCTTTCCTATCCATCATTGCAAGTAAGCTTTTGTTCCTTTCTTTCTGTATAAAAGCTAGCACACACCGGCAGCAATGAAGACTAATATCATGTTATTTTCTAGTGCCAATTACAGTCTTAGTTGTTGCATTGGGCAATATCTAGTGGAGATGGTGCTTCAAAAATAATTGTAGTATACTTTTTGAAAATAATTTGTCCAGTAAGTCATAAAATTAACATTCGTGTGGTTCTCTGTTGCATCTATGTACTTTGAGTACCATTATGGGTCACAGATATTTTTGTCTACTAAGTTTTTGATCTGAACAGTTACAGACAGGAATACAATTTTTATTTTACCAAGATCAATTCTAGTTTCAGTTCATATCACTTGTTCAAATTCCCTTGAAATGTACCAGCCATAGAAAATAACACAGGAGAATATCAACCTTGGTTGCTACTACGCTGTTTGCTGAGCGACTATTGTATTGAAGATGTGTGAAGTTGGATATCATTCATGTTTGTTCTCTTTAGATTACTCAAAGTGGAAGAGGTGCCAGATACTGATTCAGCTTAAAGTGAGGGAACAGAAGTTAAGGAGAGATACAGGGATGGCTCAGCTTTCTAGTGATGAGGTAAGATGTAACCCACGATAGACAGCCTTATGGTGTATGATTGGTTTGTTTTACCCGACTGCTAAGAAAGCATGTGTGTGCTTGAAAGTAACCAACCAGGAGACCGATGGCTTTAAAGGGATTCAGTAACTTTGTCTCAGATTTTGAACTGCTAAGGGGATTCAGTAACTTTGTCTCAGATTTTGAACTAAATCCTGGATTTAGCTCATGCTGTAATGATAATTATAAACTTTTAAGTCGGTCAGGAACCCCATGACTTTTACAAGCCGATCACCTGTCTGATTATCAAGACATTTATGATTGAAAATCAAAACAAAATCTCAGATTTAACATTGTTAAGTCCTCTCTGAGGGACCTGGTAGTTAGGATTAATGCCTTACCAAAAGGCAGTGGTGCATCGACTTGGTTTCAAACCCTGGACCTCTTGTTATGAGACCACTGCTCTACCACTGAGCCATCGCGCACTTTGGTATTCACATGTTTGTAGCCTTTAATGGGGGAAAGGTAGTTAAATCCACTGTTGTTTGACAACATAAATTGCTCCTACCTCTGTCAGTATAAAAGCCAAATGTAATGTGCCATCGATTTAAAAATCATTTTTTTCTCTCCTGTCTCAGTTAGTAACAATAGCGCGCTTTCGCAAACACGACTGTAACGTGAGCGAAAAAAAATCTACGCATGCGTGAACCAGAATTTGCTCTGTCCTGTTGATTTTCACGATTCATGAATGATGGAGCAAATAAGTTTTTATTTAAGATATATTCATGATTATTATTTAAGATATATTCATGATTATTATTTAAGAAACTTTATCAGTTTTGTAGAATTAAACTATACATGTTATCCATTTATTTAACAATATGATCATTATTTACAGGAATTTGAAGATCTGTATGTTCCTCACCGTTCTACCAGTTATGCTCCATCTCTTTGTGATCTCAACTTGAGTTACTGTGACCACGTCAAAGACAACCGTCTGCAGGAAATAGTGGCCGTTTGCAGAGGTACTCTCAACATAGTAGATTATTATGGTGAGGACATTGCTCCAAAGCTTCTGCATTCATTATAGTTTGGACATTGAGGTGATGGAACAAAATATGGATTTCTCCTTATATGGCGAGAGATTTGAAAAGTGTGTTATTCTGTAACAACGCCTTGCTGTTCGTCTAATCAAAGACAGTCACAGATACATTCCCAATCACCTGTTTCAAACAGTTCAGACCAGGGTTTTATTTATTTATTTATTTCTGATATTTAAACAGGGTGACTCATTATCACCAATAATGGTGGTCTTCCACGAGTCCCTGTTGAACTTAATGAGGTACGTTATAGTTTGACAAATATATATATGATAATAATATTAATAATAAAATCTTGAACATAAATTCATAACAGCAATAAACAATAAGTAAGAACATGTTGAAACATATATACAAAGTATTGGGAATCCTAGTAATTTTGCGATTGATTGAAGGATTCAAAAGACTGGGCCTATGGTATGGTTACAGTTGTATGTCACAAGCTTCTTGTAAATGAGACAAGTATGGTTTGAGTGGAAACACAATTCTCTGTACCACTCTGTTTTTGTCACATAATTAAACTGTGGAATCCCAGAAAATAAATGACAATTTATTTTACAAGATCAGTGTACTGATTTAGAAGTTTAGCAGTTAGATTAGTTCAAACAGAGTTTAGGGTTAGTGCTTAAAACTTGAAGTCTGTTAGTAACTTCATTTTGCAGATTTATTTTTATATATATTGATGAAAGGCAAGTTACTGACAATTTTAGTGTGCTAACAAATATGTCTTTCAAAGTGAATTGATGATCAAATAAAGGCTCATAGGTAAGTTGTAGATGATCCAACGAACATCTGAATTACCAGTATTCCTTTGCTACTGAAAGTTATGATGGAGATGGTATGTCTTGGATTGTCTTACTGGGTAGATGTCTATACGTCTTTCTATATTTCATGTTATTTCAGTACCCCAAGAAGTATTTAAGGTGTTAACTTAAAACTTATTACAGAATGCAACATCATTTGCAGCAGGGAAAAGTATGGTAGTCAAATCTTAATTTTTTTGCAATACAATGCTCAGTAGAGATCCTGTTCTCGCTCTGTATTCTAAGAGCCACTTCAAAAATGATTTTGGCACTTTGTATCACTATGCATCATCTCAGGGAATTATTCCTTTTAAAATGCAGATTTCAGTCATGTCAAAGGGAGTATTACGTGATACTATATTTACTGAACGCGTTTTTGGTAGCTCTTGACGCTCCCAGATACGGGTCATGCTGAATACTGAATATATATGTAATACGGCAAGGCATTGTATTTTGTCCTGTACATTTCAGAGAGTTTAGTATTACCATATATCCATGTTCCTGATGATTGTAATGCATTGATAGTCCTACTATAGCTTAGGCATGATCTGACATGATCTTGGCATGATCACGATGTGATCTGACTATGATCAGATTTTGGAAAATTTGCAAAAGCATATTTGATGTGAACATTCAAACTTGTAAAAGATCAAGGATCTGATAATTGCATGACTTACAAAATTAAAACTTTAAGGGATTTCAAGCTTTCTTGGGGGAAGAAAAGCTGAATCTGCCCAGAACGCAGTGACGTCACACCAATATTGCAATTGTCTACTACCTGATGCGGTTTTTATTCTGACTAGAAGGCCTAAATGCAATAAAATTCTGGCTTCTAGTATTCTTATCATTTTATTAGTCGAAAAAATTGTTTTTGCTACAGAAACGTGCAATACAAGCAATTACCAAATCAAACTATTTAGCACATACCCAACAATTATTTAAAAAGTTTAAAATATTGATTTTTTTTTATATAAACAAATTACAACTAGCATCGTTTGTTTTCTTATTCTATACAATTATAATCCCAATAACTTAAAACTTGACTTTTTTGATATAAAGTATAAAACAAGGAATTCCAATAAAATGTATGTACCTTTTTATAATTTCTATCGAAGGGTGGTAATATAGGGGATCAACCTTGACAGGCCAATGGCCTTTGTTGATCCCTCGCATCCACCACCCTTGATCCTTTTTTCACAGTACCATGTCAATGAATGTTTTTATATTTACATTGTTTAATTTATACTGATTTGTTTGTAAATCTTCTTATGTGTTTTTTAAATAGATGTGAAATATAATTAGAATTTCTTTAAAACTTGGATCGCAGGAATGGCCCAATAATAATCATAATATATTACTTACTAATTTTATAGTGGTGAGAGATATTTGTCCTGCTATTCCATGGTATATGTATTATTGTATCCCTGGTAGTATGCTGGAAGGGGAATTAGGATTCAGCAGCATTACGCCGCCGCCGCCGCCACGTCATATTCTTGTGTGCGCTCTATTAACTGCCACATTCCTTGACAGAATCGGTTATAGTAAAATTTACATGTAGATATTACTTAATACAAAACACAAGGGATCAATACAAAATTGGTGTATCCTATACGATTTTCTTCCTTTATTAAATTATTTGCATTTGAATGTATACCAGGTTGATAATGATAAGTACTTGCACATTATAAGATTCTAATAGAGTCAACCTTGCATAAGTCGACCTTCCATGAGTTCAATAATCGTTTAAGTCGAAGCAATAAGTTTGATACCTACAATAAAACCAGGTAATTTTTTACTGATTTAAACATGTATAATTGTAATTAATAGCTATAAGTTAATTATTGATGCAATTATCAATAGGCAGAAGATCGGTTTACCTCAATATGAACTAAGGTTATTCCATCGTAAAACATGTCTATCTTAGATTTGTGATTTTATGAAATTGACTAAGATGCATTTTTAATTTACAACATCGATATGAACATGCAAAAAACTAACTAGTACAACTACCGCAATATTCTATTGTCTTTCGAGACGGACAGATGCTGAGAGAGACTTGTGACTATAGTATGTATATCTATGCAATACATGAATGTAAACTGTTATACAAAGATACTAAATGCAAATTATAACAAAGGGGAGAAAGATCAAATTTTAAAAGTAATAAATTACTATTAATCACATTAAATTCTCAACTGTCTTTTGCTGTCTAAAAAAGTTTTTGAATGTGCAATATGGATGTGATTTGTGGATGTACAACTTGATTGTTTATATTTTGGTTGACAGATCAAGAAAGAGAGAGAGAGAAAATGTTGAAACACTACGCAAGGCCTGATAAAAACCTGATTTAAATCGGTTTCCCAATTTCTTTAATTTTTCTCCAGATTTTTTCTTTTTCTTTTCTTATTCCAGATTTCCCCCTTATTTTTTCTATTTTCCCCTATTTTCCCCAATTTTCTTAATCAAAAGGGGGGAACGTTGTTAGATGCCATCCCCCCCCCCCAATCCTCTTCTTTCTGTTTTTTTACTCAAGGGGGGCATGGTCGAGGGGAGAAAAAAAAAGAATTTGGACTTTGAAAAAAATTCCCTCCTTCGCATAACACGTAATACAATTCAACTCAATGGGAGATAGAACGTACAAGTAAAAACCCAAAATGGCAGATATTGCAGTCTTCATCTTAACCTTCTTTTGACCATGTTCCTGTTTTCTGATCAAAAATTTAATCAAAATACATTTGCAGAGTAAATTCTCAGCTACAACAAAATAAAATATGGGAGACATCAGAGTAGGGATAGGCGAGATATATTCAAACAACAACAGCAAATATTACCTAATCAAATTAAATTCAATTGTTTTCCTTGATTAAAGTGGCACTATGTCAACGTCAAGGTTTTCTAACGGCAGACCTGATACATAAAATCGCATCTCCAATACGTACCTTATCAGAACATGAAGAAAACAAATTGGGGTAACTAGCCATTCTGATGATTTAAAATACAGTAGGTACTTTTTTTACCACTTTTGGAAAATTTTGCAAAAGCGCGTTTGCATCAATTTTAATGTCTATGAGCTAAATTTGCGTCAATGAAGGCAAAAAGTGATTACATGCCCAAAGAAATGGTTGAGACCAAAATGCCCATGACGTCAAGTTTTATGCATATCAAATATCATTCAGAAACGACAAAGTATAAATGAAATATGGTTAAAATTAGAAATTAACAAAATGGCGCCTAGATGACGTCACGATCAGTGATATAAGAAATCTGTTAGGATCAATAATCATGCATATGCCACATGCCATGAAAGATTCATGGTCATTCACCATGAAATTCATGAGATATCCATGGCACAAAATGCATACAGAAAAAATAGATTAAAAAACTTAAAATATTTTGACATAATCAAGAGGTGTTCTGCTAAGCTTGGCAGCAGATCACCTAAATAAAAAAAATTAGCAAATTTTTCACTAATGGACAATGTAGATTACACATCACTGTTATGTATCACTTTCACTATATGAGTTATATTGTGACACATCAGTGTTTTTCCTTCTTGCCGATTGTTTTCTCTAACTCCTCCTCATCGTCATCATGGTCATCATCGGTATCGTGTCCAAAAAGTTGGCGTCGCACAAGTCCAGCATAGAGGCCATTGGAGCTGATGAGTTCCTGGTGCCTGCCCTGCTCGACAACCTGCCCCTGGTCAATGACCACGATGCGATCTGCCTTCTCGATGGTGCTGAGACGATGGGCTACGATGACTACAGTGCGTGTGTCAAAGTTCTTCGTAAGTGCTTGTTGGACCTGTAGTAATATGATAAAATATGTTTCATTGTTACTTTGAAATCCATTAAAGTGTGTAGATGAGTTTATGTCTATGTCTATTCATGCAATGAACTCTACATTTTCATGGACTGAGAAATTTATACCACTAACTTCATCTTTAGTCAGATTTTATCAGCAAAGTTAACCTCAAGTGATCTTTGATCTATAATATCTTGCCTACAATTCATTCTATATAATCTTTGGTGCTCCATAACCCTGTGTCAGTTTTTGGAATTCTGAGTTATTTCAAAATTTGTGACCCAAATGTTTTCATGAACCATTGTTAGAACCCATGTCTCACTCTCAGTATACAAGCAAGCTAACAGTTATTGAATTTAAAAAGATGATTCAAATCATTTCCTTTTTACATCGGGGGGGGGGGGGGGGGGGGGGGGGGAGGGGGAGGGGGAGGGGGGAGGGGGAGGGGGAGGGGGAGGGGGAGGGGGAGGGGGGGGTAGGTGATGTCTGCCTGTACTGAGAGCTACTCAATTACTTACCAAGTGCTCGCTCTCTGCATCTAGAGCACTGGTAGCTTCATCTAGGAGCAACATCTGAGGGTTCCTCACCAACGCTCTGGCTATAGCCACTCTCTGCTTCTGGCCACCTATAACGCAAATCAAAGAAAAACACATTGAATTCTTTCTGTGAATGCACTCCCTTGACACATGAAGATGACATTGAAGAGGGCATCTACAAGTTTGTACTCTTTAAGAAAAATTGATGCCTCTGTTCAGGGACGGATCCAGGGGGGGGGGGCACAGGGGGCATGTGCCCCCCCCCCCTCCCCGCTTATTCAGTGGCTGGCTGAGTCGTTGCGATTTTTTTGGGACCCCCAAAAAAATAAATATATATATGCCCCCCCGGGAAGAAATTCCTGGATCCGCCCCTACCGTTATAGAGACATTTTACAAACCCAAAGAGAAGCAATTTTTAAAATTCAAATTTGATTGTAATCCATGACAGGTTCTCAGATTAAAAGCTATTTTTCAAATACATGTATGAGCCTTTGATATTTGATCTCATAACCCTAAAATCTAATCAGTTCATTATAAAGATAATGCATTCACAAGCTATTTTTGCATACATATTGACATGGAAGCCTTGAACTGCTGTGCCCGAGCCTGTGTGGAGCACTGAACGGGACTTGTGTAGTGACTTGATAGGAAGATACATATTGAGCCCCATGACCTTTGACCTCATGACCCTAAAATCTAATCAGATCATTGGCTCTGCAAGATATATACATGTCCCCAGTTTGATGGTAATTTGGCTATCGGTTCTAATGATAATGCGACTACAAGCTATTTTTGCATACATAATGAGCCCTTTGACCTCGTGACCTCAAAATCCGATCAGTTCATTGACTCTGCAAGATACATAAATGACCCAAGTTCAGCTGGAATCCATCAATCAGTTCTTGAGATAACGCATTCACGAAAACGGACGATGTAAGGACGGACAACCCGAAAACATAATGCCTCCGGCTACTTTGTAGCGGAGGAATAAAAATGGTCATTACCTGATAACTGAAGTCCCTTCTCTCCCGTCTGAGTCTGATAACCCTTATTGAGATGAACGATGAAGTTATGTGCATTGGCTTGCTTGGCAGCACTCTCGATACGTTCCTTAGAGCAGTCCTGCAGGCTGTAGGAGATGTTATCATGGATGGATCTGGCATAGAGTACTGGCTCCTGACCAACAAGGGCAATCTGAAGAAGAAAAACAAAGACAAAGTGATTAGTAATCTGAAAGTAAACGGGAATGAATTACAAAATTGCTTTACCACGTACGTCAAACCCTACAGAATATGTTAGCTTTGATGTATCTGTTGCATGGTGTTCTAAAGAAAATAATAAAGAGCTTAGTTTTCTTGTAGTAAACAGTAGTGCAGATACTTACTCCTGTGTATAGTATGGAGTGGATGTGTATGGAGGACAGACGTAACTTGTAATAATAAGTCCAAAATTTTTCCATGATTGAAAAATACAACAAGGAAATTATTCCACAGCACTTTTCAAGTGCATATGAAATGCACTACAGCGTCGAAGTTATGTAGTGTAGTGTAGTGTATAACTATATCATCACTACCAACATCGACATCATCCTTATCTCCTCCATCATCATTGTCTTTATTATCCCTGTAATAATTTCAATTTTTTTTTTTGACAAGCCTCCATCTCCCATGCTGAGTATGTGATAAAATTGGCAGGAGTTTCAGCCAATATTCACACAAAGTGCAGTCCTCTGCCCATTTGAAGTACACTTTACACCAATGATGTCTTTTATAAACAGATTGTTTTTCCTCATGCCTACCTTCTGATGTAGGAAAGCATGATCATAGTCCTTGACGTTTCTACCGTCTATCAGCACTTCTCCTGATGTGGGCTCATAGAAGTGTTCTATGAGATTGATACAGGAGCTCTTGCCTCCACCACTGGGCCCAACTAGGGCTAGCACTTCACCAGGGGATGCCGTGAAGCTTACATCCTACGCGCAAAGAAGGAAAACAAAAGTTTCAATATCAAACACTAAGTCACTAACCATATAATTATCTTAAAGACAGAATCCACTGCAATAACTTGCTTTTAATATATGCAGAAAAACAGGAGAAACAGAGCAAACAAAGTTTGAAGAAAATCAGATCACTAATAAGATCACTACACAAATTGCCAAATTGGTAATCAGTTTGTGACATCATTGCATCACTATTTATGAATTGCTTTATATATTTTTTATCAAATTACTTTCCCTTTTTATCCTCAAGAACTTGATTTCCCCATGCCTTTGCCCAGGTTATATGATTTGTATCATATCGCATGCATGACATTTCACAATTTTTTTTTGAACTTTGAAAAATTATATTATTTTCAGGATACTGTATATTCATAATTATTAATTTTCATATAGTTTATTAAAATTCAAATATATTGCTTTATTTCTTTATATAATTCTTTATATAGGTCACAGATTACAAAATGATACACTATATGGCCCGAATCAACACTTCTCCTGTTTGCTGTCACAGATCAAAGGGGAGAATTGGTTTAAGGGTTTGAATATCTGTCTCACACAACTCACAAGATGGATTTCCTAGCATGGTGTCTTCTGGGAGCTTTGTTACCATGTAATGATCACTCGTGATAACACTTTGTGAGATTGTCTGGTCTAGATGACAGCACTTTGACACTTATATGAATAAATATCATTAAGAAACCCAAAAGGAAATTTTTATATCAAGAGTGCATAATTTAAAAGTTCATAATATTTGTGCAAAAAACGGCTCTCCAGGATCCCCTTCCCCTTTCAAAATCCAATAATACTCACATCACCTCTGTTTTCTTACTTTGAGTACTGGAATAGACGGTCTGGTTGGATAGGCAAAGGTGACATTTTTGAACTCCAATTGACCCTCAAACTGCCTGGGTGCAACCCTACCTTCATTCATAATGGTGGGCTTCCTGTCAATCAGTTGAAACACTTTCCTAGAAGCACCTGCAGCCCTTATTAGCGCAGTAGACACATCAGCAATTTTCTGATAACATGAAGTACAAAGGTTAAAAAGTAACTAATTGAGATATCAGAAAGACTTAGGTTATGAAAAAGTCCTTCAAGCCCAACAAAATTACATATGTCTTGTAAAAAAAACTCATCACCTCAAACAAAATTCTACCAAAAAGAAACATTTCTCAAATTATCCATAGTGCATATTATGGATGCTAATGATGAATCAGGAACAAGGATCATCCTTTTTTTTATGAAGGATGCTTTTACAAGAAACTGGAATTGGCTATTACATTCAATGATTTTATGAACATAATACTGGGCAGGACAAAAATATCTGTTGTTCGTTAACAATACCAGGAGAATCGTTTTATCACTTATTTTACCTCAAGGCATACTCCAAGCTCAAATTGATAGAGAATAAAAGAAACCAGCATTCCTCCATTCAGCATGCCCTTCAAGACAAGATGGCCTCCGTAGAAGAGCATTAATTCAAACACCATCAATTCACACATCTAGGGGGAAAAGGTAGGTAGGCAGGCATACAGAGTGAGACTGACTTAGGATCTACAAAATGCTTTGTTGATATGCTTTGTCGCAATTGGGAGAAGATTGATAGTTATTGCTATCATGAAATCAATGGAGGTTGATTGATCATCAAATATTAATTCTTAAATTACAATACTATGGCGTAAGAGGCCAAGTTCTTTTTTGGTTTACTAACTATTTACGAGGCAGACAACAATACGTATCTTTCAAATGTCACAAATTACAAAAGTTAACTATTAAATGTGGAGTACCAAAGGATCTATACTGGGTCCCTTGTTATTTGTTATTTATATAAATGATATTATTAAAGGGGAATTGACCTCAAGGAAAACAGTATGTGGTGGTCAATGGTGTCAAAATTGTCTTTACAGTAGAGTTTTTGTTGTGTTACCCAAGGTTCTGTACTGGGTCCTCTCCTCTTTTGTTTCTTATCTACGATATAATATTCATTTTTAAAGTTTTCCCCGTTTGCTGATGATACATGTGCTCGTAATGTACAAATGAATGTTTCAAATTGATGAGTAAACAGGTAAATTTTAAAAGATTCTTTATGGTTTAAAGTAAATAAATTATTTTTGAATGTATATAACTAAAAGAAATGTCATTGTAAGGTCAAGGAGCAGGTAATTGCCCAATAATTTATTACCTGCTGTTATTGATAATCTCGTTTTAAGATTCCTTGGTGTTGCAATTAATAAATCTTCGGATTGGAATGTGCACATATTAGACATTTTTAAAGACACTTGCTAACAGCGCTCAAAATACACGGGGGCGGTGGGCGATTCGCCCCCGTGAGCTACAAACCAAGGCCCGCTCGGCCCCCCCCCTGGATCCGCGCCTGACCCCCGGCCCCCTTGGGCTGCCAAGTGAAAATGTGATATTAAAGCTTAATCCCTTTTAATGACCATGTTTTCTTTTTCGTTTGCAAGGGGAGAAGAAGATATTTCACGTTAAAGACATAAAGATCAGTGTTGTATGCGTATATATTATATACACAGGCAAGTAGCAGCTATGTAGCTTGTAAATTTGTAAGAGGGAAAATGCTGATTGAAATGATAATGATGATATAGCAAATAATTGAGGAGTATCATAGGTACCAATTAAATGGATATTTGTATAAAAAAGAGCCCCCGTCAGTAATAAAAGAGCCCCCGTGAGAAGGCTCACGGGGGCTCTTTTTGGGGGGGAAGAGCCCCCGTGGACAAAAAATTAATTTGAGCCCTGCTTGCTAAATATGTTAGTATCCTCTCTAAATTAAAATTGATATTGCCTATTACTAGGCAACTGCAACTATATATTTGGGGAAATACTTATACATCACATCTGAACAAATTATATATTTTAGAGAAAAATCTTATAGAAGTATAACAAAGTCACAAATGCAAAGTCCAAGTATAACATTCTTAAAAAGATGCAACTCTTGCTTTTATACGATTTGATTACATTCAATACTCTAATTCTAATGTACTCTGTAAAACATAACACTTTTCATGTAGAGTATAGTAATATGTTCGATCAAATATCAAATATGCCACTCATCAAAAAGACCCTTTTCATCAACCCAAAGTAAGAGTTACGTAAAAATGTAAATACCATTTTGACATGGAGTTATCATTGTTTGTATATTTTGTTTTATACCATAAGTTTTATACTCTTTGTTATTCAGTTATTGTATTTGGAAAAATGCACATCTCAGACTTCATATTTTCCATCTTCCGGAAGATCTTCAATTCTGACAATATTTATTCTTCACCATAGAGTTCCTATGTTCCAACTTACCGAGTTGATGACTGAAAAAAAGCCATAAGCTACAGCTTCCTTCTTACGTAGCAGGTAGGTGATGCGGAGCTTATTCCAGTAGGTCTTCCTCTCCCCTTCTTCATTGGCAAAGCTACGTACCGTCTTCAAGCTAGAGACGGTTTCTTCAGCCACAATGTTAGCGTTGGCCAGAGAAGTCTGAACTTTCTTGGACAGTTTCTGTATTTTAAAGAATGATGCAAACAAAAAATATGAATATTCACATCACAACAATGTGCAATAAAAAAAGTTAGTACAGGAATATATGTCCGTAGAAGAACAGAAACATTGGAAGTCTCATTGTGAACGAATGTCAGCTTCATAACAGCTTTCAAAGACATCAGTGATGACGGCAATAAAAGGAAAGAGATGAGTGTAATGAAGGCGAGTCTCAGGAACACAAAGCAGTATACTAACAAAAGTCTCAGGCTCCAGTAAAAAAGCCAATGTTAAACAGGGAATGCTGCATACTGTTGATTGTTCAATCTTGTTCAATCTTGATTATAAAAGTAAGCTCTCACCTCATAATAGCTTCCAAAGACATCAGTGATGACAGCAATAAGAGGGAAAGAGATGAGTGTGATGAACGTCAGTCTCCAGGAAATAATCATCATAAAGATGATATAACCAATCACTTGGAAGATACTACGAAGAAAGATGATGATGCTATTACTCAGTGCTTCACTGATAGTAACTGTGTCAGACGTGAGGCGAGATGTTATAGCACCTAGAAAAGTCAAATGAAAATGTGACATGAAATTGATTAATTAATTCATTTAATCAACAATGTTCCATTTTCAAGAAGAGATCGGAGCTTAAACTTTTCAACATTTATTTGCCCATGAAAAAACTATTCAACCAAAGTATATCTATGGGTGGCCAAGTGAAGTTGGTGAACATACATAGATATATATATATATATATATATATATATATGTATAAAAGTACATCACTTACCAGTCCTGTTCTTATCAAAGAAGCCTAGTTCTTGTTTAAGAATCGACTCAAAGAGATGGTTGGTGACACGTTGGTTGAGTCTGGCCATTGCCATGTTTAAGAATGCACCTCTAACTCCATCGGCAGCAGCACTGTGTATTGAGAGACAAGTCAATATTGTGTAAATGGGTCGTAGCAACACAACAAATGCTGTACATGAATATTTGTTCATGTTTTTTTTCTTTTAATAAACAGATTTCTTGAGCTTTGTGTTTTGAAAGACCTAGTTTTATCTCTGCCCAGTGCCTTTAAGGCATTGCGATTACATGCCTTTATTTTAATACAGCTCCCATTATGGGTACAAATGCTTCATGTATTGATATTGGAATATCACTTTCAATGAACTTGCTCTCCAAAATATTGCCCCCTCTTACACAAACATTCATTAATGACTTTCAGTTTCATGATATACAATTAAGTTATTGCATTTACAATGTACATTCAAATTACAAAACAAAATGCAATCACCTTAAGATCCTACAACAATCTCCTGTCTATGTATATATACCTTCCACCATACATGTAATGATCAGTCATTATAATCACATGATCATAACAAATTCTTTGATGCTGTATCGGGCATATACCGGTACATCTTTTTCTTTCTTTGTGTTGTTAGGGAACATCAAACTTGCTTATACTGAAATCAGATTGAAGAGATGTTAATTTAGGCTCAGATGCGTAATTGGGGAATAAATTGTCATTCCATCTCTTTATCCCCCCTTCCATACACAGAAGTCCAGATTGGCTTCAGCCTTAGTATTGAAACATTAGTGAATACCGTAAAATTGCTATTAGAATTACCACTAAATACCCCCTCTGCTTCTAAATAATTGCATTCAGTATATACTGGTTGATTTGCGACTGACATCAAGTACCATTCTCAGGAAGATTTTATAAGTTTTGTACACATTTAACAGAAAGCAATAAACAGAATAGCATCAGTCTATTTATTAAGCCTACATCATCACTGTATTCAATTAGCCAAGCGCAATGACGCAGATACATCTTTAAACTATTTCAGCGAACATAGAAATTACTTATTCTAAAACAGTTGCATATATGCCCCTTGTATCAGAGATTAAGGCGTATCTCTTTACTGAATTCATGATTGGAAAGTCTCATATTACACTGTTATTAAACTTACACCCCTATTGATATCAGAGTCATCAATATGATACCATTTTTGAACTGGGCCCTCTCTGCCTCTACAACTACTCCATTCAGAACACGGCCTGTTAATAGTGGCCAGATTACTTCACCTGTAATCAAACAATAACAAATGTATATTATCATCATAAATAGTGACATACATGTACATAAGATCACATAATCAGTTTGACCCCCCTATACTCCACCCAAAAGATAATGTGAGATCAAGATAGGTTAAAATTATTGATCACCACAAGAGAAGTTATTATAAAGTCTTGCGAGGCAAACTTATTTATATATATGGAACTTTTTTTTAATTTGAATTTAGCACAATGCACTGTAAATGTAAAATAAAGATTGAATTTCTAATAGATACAAACATAGTTTGCCCTATAATTTGCAAGTATCAACCTAAACTTTTAAGCCCTACCGGCAACTCGACTGAAGGTTGTCCGGGAGCTTCTTAGGAAAATAATTGTAATCATAGTCCTTTGTTAAAAAGTATCCATTAACTGAAATGTACAGCTTTACCATCTATATTTTGCTCATATTTACATCGTTACAAAGCTTTACTTGTTCATGCAGAGTTAATAAAATTAAACTATAAACATGGGCCCCGTTTTATAAAGAGTTGCAATGGATCCCAATTAATTGTTATTTTACAGTCTCCTATCTCTTGCGTACATAGTTGCAATTGATCAATCAAAAATAAGTTGTGATTAATATATACTCTTTATAAGACGGGGCCCTGGAAAGCTAAAATAATGTATAAGCAACTGTTTTTGCATTATTATTTTCTTTCCTAATTTACACATTATTCTGTAAGAGCCTAATCATAAGGATGTGCAATACCGGTTGGCCCTACCTATCTTTACATTTTGTTATTATTAGATTGCTGAGACTTTAAAGGCAGGGTAAGTCCCTTTTGCAGACTTGTGTATACTCCTGAAACTTGGAGAGTATTAGAAATATATCCTTCAGATATCGTGTGTGAAATTTTGTCATTTGGTAAGAGGTTCCTAATAATAGACCTCTTCAATATACCACTGGATTCATGGAACTTCAGGGTTTAGGTCTGCAAAAGGGGCAAATCATCTTTAAGAATTGTTAACACTTACCTGCTGTTGCACACATAAGAGCAATGAAACCCACTAGCAAGAAGGGCCAGTCACCTTTTGAGTAAGCCAATAATCTCATGAACAAAGAATACCACTTGACAGATTTCTTTTTTTTCTTTCCTTCATTGTCATCGTCATCTTCATCATCATCATCATCATCACTAGAGCTGTCGCTACTTTCATTGTCACTACTGTTCTCACTTTCACTACTGCAACTCCTCTCCACATTTTTGTCTTCGTTTATTAGTCCTTGAGTATCACCCTCCAGATTAAAATTACGTTCCTCAGAGGGTCTTGCCTCTTGTAGAATGTATACCCACAGGCCGTACATGGCAAGAGATGCTACCAGTGTCCACACACCTAACGTCAAAAACCATGGGTCATCGTCATGGTTACCATCACTGTACTCCGTATATAACATGATTTTTGCCATGGCATACAGGATCATGACGATATTGATGAAACCGACGGGATACCTGGCTATCTTGATGCCCTTGGCACCATTTTTTGGATTCTTGATGACTCCTATAGTGGCACCCAGGAGGATCACTACCCTCAACATGGAGAAGAGCCATAGTTCAAACGTTGAGTGTGTGAAGTTATAGTCAAATACATCCTTATCGAACAACTCGTAATTGTTCCCATGGAGGTAAAAGACGCAGCCAAAGAAGGCATCCGCAGAGCTGAAGAGCAGCGTCACTGATGCACTTGTGTACAGCTTCATTGCTGCAGTCAACTGCCCCTAGCTATTGTGTTTGAAAGAGCACAAAAAAGCCCTCAGTTTGGGCATTCCATCTCCTTCATCAATAGCCGAACACACCCTTAATACTGGACACAAAATTCAATGGGATAATGCCCCCATTACTGACCTTAAAAACGCATTTCACATCAATAACGGTTGAAGAATCCATCTGGATAAGAAGATTAATCCTTTAATGAATAGGGTTCATTGCTATATATTACCTTTCTTTGCACCAGTGATCTCGTGGGTCAGACAGCAAGAAATTGTGTTAACAATAAAAACTGCATTGGAGTGGTTGTTAGAAGCTCTACATAAAAACACACACTCTCTCAAATTTTATACAACAATGATAAGTAAGAAGTGGAAATACCTAGGATCCATGAACAAAGAATGAGAACAAAGCAGAACAGATGATTACAGATGAGATGGAAGACTTGGTAAGTAGAGGAGATGAACGGAAGGAATAGGCTATTTTGTAATGTTACTAAATTTAATGCATAAGTCTTTGTGAAGTGCCTCAATACAAATTATTTCATTCACCTGATAAGAAAAATAGTATTTCAATAAACAGAATGCAAACTGCATATATAAGTGTTGCTAGGAAGGTCAAGCCATAATGTTTCTCCTACCTGGCAACAATTAATGTATGCAGTTCAGATATTGTCTATTGAAATACTATTATTTCTTATCAGGTGAATGCAATAATTTGTATTGAGGCACTTCACAAAGACTTAAGGTATGCATTAAATTTAGTTACATTACGAAAATGGCCTATTGGGTGGAGTATTTGAAGTAAATGAATATGTAAGCAAATAAGCAAATGATGTAAAATGAATATGTATAGAGGGAAGAGACTAGAGAAATAAATAGTAATTGTAACAAATACAAGTATAGATGAGTCTAATTTTAACTCTTAAAAAATAGAGGGAAGAGACTAGAAAAATAAATAGTAATTGTAACCAATACAAGTATAGATGAGTCTAATTTTAACTCTTAAAATTAGACTCATTCATGGGCGTAAATCCTTACGTAATACCTATTGTTCAAGGGTGGGGGGATGATCTTTTCATTCACCCCCCCCCTGAACAATAGGTATTACGTAGGGATTTACACCCATGGACTCATTCTACACTTGTATTTGTTATTATATTCCACATACTAAGAATCTTGCTCTACGATTGGTCATGAGTAAATCACGTGATCAAAGATAGTTCGCCCATCATTGATGGGAGAAGCAAAAAGTTTGTTGCCCTTTGTAGATAGTACTACTATCTACAAAGGACAACGCACTTTTACTGAAGATAGAGGTACTATCTACAAAGGGCAACGCACTTTCACTGAAGATTATCCAAAAGCGCACTAAAACAGGCGTAATTAAGCGCGCATTACCAATGAGCGCAATTAAAACAAACACATGCGCGCACCGTACCCTACTACCCTCAAGGGGTTGGGTTATAAACTTTTTATTTTTTTTTGGTGTGAATTTGGGCCTAGGTGTCTTTTATGTAGATGCATACACGTCCTTTACTTTTTGTAATTAAATTGTTTTAGATGTGGAATATAAAGCAAATAATCACCTTTTGTTTTCAGGCAATGGCAAACTATCACTTCCTCGTCGATCAGAATGTATACGCTATCTTTCCTCAGCTTCGCTTCGGAAAGATAGCTACATCCATATCGCCTCGGAAGTGATAGTTTGTCCCATCACCTTCACCAACGGTAATTATTTGCTTACTATTACTATTTGTTTCATTGGTAATTCTCTTCTTCTTTTTCCTTTTTAATATTCAGTCTTACTCCTAAATCCCATTTACTTCTTCAAAGTAATCTGAAGAAGTTTACAAGCAATTTATATAAATCTTTTAAGATGGTGTTGGAAATTAGTAATAGAAACAATAAATCAAATCAAATCAAAATCAAAAGACAAATATTTAGGGTCAGTGCTTTTTCTTGCATATATTTTGTTATATACTTATACCCTTTTCTAACTGGCCTGATTTTCATCGGATGCATCCGGACGCCTCCGATGAAATGGCCAGTATGAAAGCAACAGAGGAGAAAAAGGCGATTAAATAGCCGATGAAAAGAAAAGAAATAGGCGATTAAATTCTCATTCTATCGGTGTGACACCGATGAAACAGCCACTGTGAAGCGTTCGGGAGAAAAAGGTGATTAAATCAGCGATTAAAATGATCAAAGGTCGCAGTGTACGCGCGCTTTATCGTAACCAGCTGTGTTTTTTTACTTTTGGTTGAACATGCTGCATGCTAGCTAGATGGAGCGCGGGCTTAATAATTACGCAATAATTCTTCACTTCCGGCAAGGGCTCGCCACAGCGAGTGAATTTCACTGGCAGTATGAAAGCGACAGGGGGGAACTGCGGTTTCACCTTTGTTTACATAAGGAAAATTCAATCAGTATTTTCATCGGTGTGACTCTGATAGAAGCCAGTTTGAAAGCAGTATAAGGCAAAAGAAAAGGCTATATTTCTATTAAGCATCCTCAGACACACAACCCCCTTTGGTCTAAATTGGTAGAGTTTAGCCTCTCTTAACTTCTTAAAGGTTATACAAAGCTTTGGTATGGGGTCATGAAATTGGTTCAAATGAACATATTTAAAGCATATGCAATCCTACAATATTCAATGGTCCTTGTCGCGGTTGAAATAGAGTCTAAAGTGATGAAATTGTAAATAATAAACTGTATATGTTGTATAGCTCCATCTCAAGGTCAAGATATTAATTAATCCTTAAAACAACATTTCTTGACTAAAATCGACCAGTTGGCGATTCCCATTTGGAAATTAAATATCACATCTACATATTCTGAGATTTTCATTGTCGCAGCTCACATGGTATGGCCGTAGGCTCTATTTGAAATTTATGAAAATTTCCAGGGAGCACCGGTAAACTTTGATACCGGTATTAGATTTTTCTCAAAAGCAGAAGTGTTTTAGGGGCTTAATTTTCTAGCGCTTATAATACATCAACAGGGGCATCAAAATATATAAATATTGTAAAGAATCACTATCCATCCCATTTTCAAAATTTCACAAAACTTTGCATAACCTTGAAGGGGATTGCGGTAGGGGGACAAAAGACACGCAGTGCCACGGATGACTTTTAAGGGGCCTCTTTTATCACCATCCATTACAACTCCCTGGTCTTACTCATTTCTTGACATACATAGTACACATGCACACACACTTTTTTTTTTTAATTTAAATTTCATTCATATCAAAACAATAAGAACACAATATATACAAAACAAATGCAAATACAAATAATTTAATATCAAAACAATACAAATAACTCTTACAGCACATGTTGCAGGCGCGGATCCAGGATTTTCCAATGGGGGGGGGGGGGAGGCGCAAATTTGAATATCGCGCAGACCGTTATTTCAACTCAACATATCAATACTGACAAGTTCATAATAGAAGCACCGTACCAGTACCTACAAGCGGGCAAAATTTTGGAAAGGGGGCAGGTTCACGTCACGTCGCCTGTCCGATATCAGCATTCCCTGTTTTTAATATTATGCAACATGTTTATCAGGGGGGGGGGGGGAGGGGGCCTGAAGCCTCTTGCCTGAATATTAATTTTCTTGTTTCACAATTTTCCCAGAATGCCTGACCGGAGCGTAGGTGATTGGACCAAATGAAGCCAAAGCCCGACAGGCTAGCCTGAGCAATGTTCACAATACAAATATTCGCAATCGCATTCATGCAATGGGCATACACAAGTTTTGTAATACCGGTAAAGTATAAAGTAGACAGAACAATTATCAACTCTTACCACGGCCCACTTCCGACCAGTGAATGTTGGCGAATGTAAATACAGCACAAAGTGAACAGCACAATATGTTTACCGTATCTTACCACGGCCCAATGCCCAAATATAGAGAAATAAAAAATTGTATGGAAAAGACTTCTAAATTATCAAAATGATTATTACTGGTATGTTTTCTCCAATCAACTCTACCTCAACACAAGGACTCAGCGCTAGCTGTTTCTGACGCATTTTAGATGAATTTATGACTCAAAAATACTTATGTTGATTTCTGATTATTCTCTGTCCATTGCAAAACACATACTCTTTTGGAATTGTATGGTTTACTTTAGGTTTTAAAGTTTAATAATGAGAAATAACGAATTAATTATACGGACTAGCACAATCTTATGCTCAAGTTGTGGGGTCCAGGGGACATGCAGAGCCCACGGAAGCCCAACGGTTTTTGGTATTCAATTACGGTCAGATGAGCATATTTTGATACCTCATTTCTTTCTCTCTTTCTTTCATTTTCTCTTTAACATACTTTTTCAAAAAAGTGAGGGGGGCTTGAGCCCCGCCGTTTTGCAGGCCCTGATTGTAAATTTTGTAATTTTTAAATGCATGAAAAAGAATATTTTACAAAAGAAATTGAGAAAAAACCCAGAAAATCATGTTTTTTTAGCAACATTTTGTAAATCACTGGTAACGAATTAGAAATAAACCACAATTGAATTTTATGGGGGGGGGGGGCAACTGCCCCCCCCCCCATCAGTACGCTAGTGTTCAGTGGCCCATGTCTTCTCACCCCTATAATAAAAAACACACACACTTTCCTCTCACAATATTTCCACAATATAGGCGTATCGCTATTATAAAATCCTCCATTGATAAATATAGGGGCATGTGGAATGTTTAGGAAATTTAATTCCTTTTTACTCTCCTTTTCTTTGAATGGAATATAACTTTTTGTGATTCGATTCATCTATTATTGTTATTTATTTTCTTTTTGGTTAAAAAAGACAAACCATTTTTACTCCTTTACTGCTGATTTTTTTCTTCGGGGGGGGGGGGGGGGGGAATTTTTTTTTTTTTGGGGGGGGGGGGCTCTACTAGCAACTAGTAATGTATACAATTTGAATTTCGACAATGTGTTTCAGGACATACAGTGAAATTTGTTTTTCGCTTGTATCTTACAAACCATTCTTATTTCTCATTTATCAATTATAAAGACTATAATTACTCTATACAATGCAAACCTTCTCAAAACCACTATATGCAAGTCAAATTCAAAGGAGAAGTTATCATACACATCGGATTTGGATACACAAGGCAACTGGTCCACATAATGTTAAACAGCCAATGAAAAAAAATGTATAGATGTATACTCTCTTTGAAGGGCCATTGGTACAAGAGCATCCGTATAAATGTAATTGGTTTGCAAACATTGCAAACATTTGCAAAGTGCAAACACAAGCTTAAGCTCACACCGAAGCTAGATGCGCAGCCCGTTGGACATGGCCAACGGCAATAACGTGTTGTTGCTATTGGACGCCATGTCACTCTCCATGTCAGGGCCAGAGCGAGTATGGCATGCGTCCAATTGTAGAATAAATGGGAAAATAAAGTCATGAATACACATATAAAGGTCCACAGTCCATGCAATGCCATGTATTTTATTGACATTCATATTTGCCAAAAAACTCACCGATTCTGTCTATTATTCGGATCAAGTCTGGTAAATCCATCCCCTCTCCACTCACACCACCGGCACCGTCAGCCTCTTCCACCCAGGTCACCCGCCCCTCTGGTTCATGCTGGTACGCTTGTGGTAGTGCAGCTCTGCCTCTGTGGCCATCATCACCGTCACTGAGTTCATACTCTATTTCAAATTCTCCTAACTCCCCATCATCGTTGTCACTATCACTACTTGAAGCAGAAGACAAATCTGAACCAACGTCTTCAATCTCAATGTCAAGGTGCAGTTCAGGTGCCGACATTTATGATGATGTTGTACAAGATTGACCTTGTGAGTGAGAATGTTGCATTGCATGCTATATATTCACATCATCATGACGAGCGCTACTCTCCCGATACTGACATCATCATTTGGAGGGTCCATCAGGGTCGAAAGTGGGGGTAGCAAACTCATCATTTTTGTTTTAGAAGACCATTCTGTTTATTTCATTGTCGTAGTTGGGAATTTCGATATATGGGTCCACAACAATGTCATATTTCATTAGATACCAAATACAACCCAGTTAAAAATAAATATAGTTCTACTTTATACAATAGATTTGATATTCATTTCATTTTGGACAAAATCTGTTTCATAATTTGATGTCAATACGTACCATATGCATACCCATTTTAACTTTTATGTTAAATATTTCCAAAAAGGTTCCTCAAATTACAATCCTCAATCTCCCCTAATATCTTGGTGTGAAAAAGAGGATGTACTATAGAAAATACTGACCAAAACTGAATCAGTAAATCAAATAATTGCAAGAAAAATAATTAAGCAAATTTCCACTAATGGCTTGGACATCACTTTAATGTATCACTTTCACTATCAGTACGTGAGCTGGATTGTGACATATTGGTGTCTTTCCTTCTTGCCAAATGTTTTCTCTTCTTCTTTTTATTCTCTAACTTCTCCTCATCATCATCATGGTCATCATCAGTATCATGTCCTAATAGTTGGCGTCGCACAAGTCCAGCATAGAGGCCATTGGATCTGATGAGTTCCTGGTGCGTGCCCTGCTCGACAACCTGCCCCTGGTCAATGACCACGATGCGATCTGCTTTCTCAATGGTGCTGAGACGATGGGCTACGATGACAACAGTATGTGTGCCAAAATTCCTTGAAAGCGCTTGTTGGACCTGTCAAGTAATATGATAAAATATATGTACCGTAATTAACGGTGTATTAACCACACTTTTTTGCCGCCGAAAAAGATTCAAAGTCGGGGGTGCAGCTTATACACATTTTTTTTTTTTTTTAAAGTTTCGATTTATGCCCCTCAACCTGGCGCTATGCCTGGCAATGTCTCCCAGCTCAGTAATTGGTGTGTTGACTCACCACTTGGAAACGAGAACAACACTCAAATTTGTCTGTCATCTTGGTTTGAATGTAATCTTTCTGATAGATCTCAATATGTAGTTTATAATAATAATTCCTACACACTGCGTACCACAAGGTTCTATCCTAGGTTCTCTACTGTTTTTTAATTTACATTAATGATCTTACACATTCAACTGCACCTCGCAGTTAAATGAAAGGCCTTCCCGCGTGGGTTTTTTAACACAGACCTGGCTTGCTGCCGACATTAAGGGCGAAAAAGAGGGGTGCGGTTAATACACGAGGGCGGTTTATATAACGTTAATTAAGGTAATAGTTACTTTGAAATCCATTAAAGTGTGTAGATGAATTTATGTCTATTATGTCTATTCATGCAATGAATTCTATTTCTAAATTTATTTACCAGTGCATTTCCTAATAATTTTCATATGTCACACCACCAGTGTTTCGGACGTTACACACTGTTAACGTCATAACTTTATTCAAGTTAATTGCTTTTCTTTAGGTATTATTGACCTAATTTACATTAATTGTTTGCAGAAAAATATTTCTTTAACATTTATTGAAAAACTTGTGCAGTTTTAATTAGTTTTGCACATATACCTAGTTTGTCTTCATGGACTACTCAATTTATGTAAGGTATACTGTTCATTTCAGGAACGTGTAGTTAAAAATGCTTATGTGATTTTACAAAGTGAAATATGAAGCTAATAGCAATCTTAGTCATCACAACTCCTAGAAAATTCACTTACAAACATACTCTCTTTTACAGGTTATGAACGAAAGTGTACAATATATGCTATAGTTTGTTTCGGATGTTACACGATGTGAACATTTCAATCAGATCATCAATTTCTACAAACTTTACAACATAGATGTTTAATCGGCTTGCTTTGTACTTCATGTAGTGTGTCATTCAATAATATCACTATCACATACATGTACATGTACAGTATGTACAGTGTAAGCAAAACATTACAAAAATACAAAAATACAAAAATATCCCCAGCCATTTAAGTAATAAGAAATATGGGAATCCTAATTCATTGTACATCCCGATATTTTTGCATAAATTTGAGGAAGATACTATATCTTTAGGATCATGAAATGATCACTAACATGTACATTTTGTTATGAGGGTCAAGCATTTGAAAAGTATTTGTACATAAGGCTAGTACATTTGAGGGTAATTCATCAAATTAAAGGAAACTAGATGGAATTTTGACTGCGTGCAGTCGAAAATGATGCCTCCGCCATAGAGCAATTTAAACAAGTTTGGAGTTTAAATCTCCAGTGGTTCTTGAGATATCATGATAACAATCTCAATGTATGGAATTTCATAAGTTGACCTCTGTGACCCTTGACCTTTGACCTACGTGCTCCAAAATTTAATCAGATTGTCTTCCTATGGGGATACACACTATCATTAAGTTTGAAGTTTAAATCTCCAGTGGTTCTTGAGATATTATGATATGGTGATACATACTATCATTAAGTTTGAAGTGAAAATTCTCCAGTGGTTCTTGAGATATCGCGATAACGATCTCAATGTATGGAATTTCATAAGTTGACCTCTGTGACCCTTGACCTTTGACCTACGTGCTCCAAAATCTAATCAGATTGTCTTCCTATGGTGATACACACTATCATTAAGTTTGAAGTTTAAATCTCCAGTGGTTCTTGAGATATTATGATAACAATCTCAATGTATGGAATTTCATAAGTTGACCTCTGTGACCCTTGACCTTTGACCTACGTGCTCCAAAATCTAATCAGATCGCCTTCCTATGGTGATACATACTATCCTTAAGTTTGAAGTTTTTACATCTCCAGTGGTTCTTGAGATATCATGATAACAATCTCAATGTATGGAATTTCATAAGTTGACCTCTATGACCCTTGACCTTCGACCTACGTGCTCCAAAATCTAATCAGATCGTCTTCCTATGGTGATACATACTATCCTTAAGTTTGAAGTTTAAATCTCAAATGGTTCTTGAGATATCATGATAACAATCTCAATGTATGGAATTTCATAAGTTGACCTCTATGACCCTTGACCTTTGACCTACGTGCTCCAAAATGTAATCAGATTGTTTTCCTATAGTGATACACACTATCACTAAGTTTGAAGTTTAAATCTCCAGTGGTTCTTGAGATATCACGATAACAATCTCTATGTATGGAATTTCATAAGTTGACCTCTGTGACCCTTGACCTTTGACATACGTGCTCCAAAATCTAATCAGATCGTCTTCCTATGGTGATACATACTATCCTTAAGTTTGAAGTTTAAATCTCAAATGGTTCTTGAGATATCGCGCTAACAAACTCAATACAAGGAATTTCATAAGTTGACCTCTGTGACCTGTGACCTTTGACCTACGTACTCCAAAATCTAATCAGATCGTCTTCCTATGGTGATCAATACTATTCCCGAGTCTTAAGTTCAAATCTTACATGGTTCTTGAGATATTGTGAGAACGGTCAAAGGGGACGGACGTACGGACGGACAACCCGAAAACATGATGCCTCCGGCACCACCTTCGGTGGCGGAGGCATAAAAATTATGAATTAATTAATTTTGAAGAGGCTACACCTTATTTTCATGTTCATGCTTTAATTACCCCCACAAATTGGTAATCCATTTTCTTGTCATTTGGAAATTTGGCAGATCTACAGCTATATGAACATTATGTTGTACAAGTTTCTATAATAGGAATCAGATACTAATTACTGATTATTGTTTTATAATGGAAGCCTTTGTGCTCATCAATTGTACATGTATGCAACCAATGAGTGTGTCATGTAGTGTGCAAGCCAATTTCATAAAATTGCTTGATAAATTGTTATCATTATTAAGCGTAAATGCCAATTCCAGTTTTGGATAATGGCAGTAGAAATCCTTTCTACATAGATTAGTTACATGTACTGAGTGCCCTTTTAAAATGTATTTTCAGATGAAAATACATATTTCCCATAAATTTTTAGAAAAACATTTTTAATTTGCTTGATTTTATCAACTTCATATACCTGTATCATATCCATGTCATGACCATGTACACTGGGTATTGCTTAAGTGGGTGATTTTGACTTATGTAACCTACCGGATAGTGTAAATTGACCATACAATCTTTGGTTATATGCAGGGCTCAAATTAATTTTTTGTCCACGGGGGCTCTTCCCCCCCAAAAAGAGCCCCGTGAGCCTTCTCACAGGGGCTCTTTTAGTGCTGACGGGGGCTCTTTTAGTACTGACGGGGGCTCTTGTTTATACAAATATCCATACAAGCTACATAGCTGTTACTGACTTTCATCCCCTGATGACTTCTCTTGATTTTTTTCCGTTCTGCACATTATTTCCTCCTCATTATTCGGAGCAACCTTTACATTCTTTCTTTACTGAGCCGCGTAGCGGCGAGGCGATTTTGTGTGTGTGCTATTTTGGACAGGCGCGGATCCACGGGCCGATTCTACCACCCCCCCCCCCCTAGCCTCACCAACCAGTAAAAAATAGGATAGTAACGTACATTTTACCTTAAGAAATAAAATAGAAAACGCCCCCCCCCTGACCTGCCAGTGACACAAATGCGGCATCAAAATATTTGTGCTTCTCTGACCGTAATTAAATGCCTAAAACCTCTGAACCCCCCCCCCCCCCCCCCCCACCAATTTACGTTTGCTACCCTCTACCTGATCGTAAATACTTTAGACCCCCATTTTGATAAACATTCCGCGGGGCCTGTGTATATAATATATACGCATACAACACTGATCTTTAGGATGTCTTTAACTTGACATATCTTCTTCTCCCCTTTCAAACGAGAAAGAAAACAAGGTCATTAAAAGGGATTAAGCGACAAATAATGATTGTGATTCAAATTGATGCGAATATTTGTTTAAATATGAACTGCTATTCACCCGAATCTTCTTTGTAAAAATAACTTTTACAAATCTCTGCCATGCTTACTGAGTTGAGACGTTCCATTCAATGTAAAATACTCATTAAAGAATACATTTCTCCTAATCTGAAAGTGATCTTACAACACAGTGGCAGATTTGCATGGCTGTGATTTGTAAAAGTCGTTTTTTCAAAGAAGATTCTGGTGAAAAGCATTGCTTATTCAAAAAAATCCTTGCAAAAATTTGAATCACAATGATTATTTGTCGTATGATCCTTTTATTAAATAACCTTGTTTTCCTTTTTGTTTGCGGGGGGAGAAGAAGCTATGTCACGTTAAGAAATCATAGAGATCAGTTGTATTATGCGTATATACATATGATACCAGAACAAAATATTGATTATCAGAATGTCATTTTGGAATACCTCTATACAAGTACTTTAGCTCGTATCAGTATTAGTATGAGCCAATATAAAGCTATTATTCTTTATTCAGATCAGTATAATGATTTTCCTCAAAAATAGTTTTGCTATTTTTTTAGGGTTGAGACGCTAAGAAATGGTTTCAAATGTACATTACACAACCCTGAACCATTGCAAAATGATGGTGGTTCCCTCTCTCTCTCTCTCTCTCTCTCTTTATTTTAATCATGCATTATCAACTACATATATAAAGCAGCAACCAAAAACTTAGGGTTATCTGAGATAGGTCAAAGTAAGAGTTAAAAAGAAAGTCATGCTAAAACGGCGCTTCACTCCCCCCCCCCCCCCTTGAAAAAAATAAAATAGATTAGTAGTCCTCCTCTCCAGCATTCCCCCGCTTTAATATTCACCGGCCGGCTTAGTCGGCCCAAAAATGTTCCCAAAAAACAAATATATGCGCATTTATCCAGCCCCCTCACATGTGACGTCCTTTTAAGCACTGGCAGTGCCTTAAAAGGAGGTCACACGTTGCAGTCCACGTTCTCATCGTGCAAATCTAAAAGTCCCTAATATTGATTTACTGGTCGTGGTTCATTATTTGCTGGTCATTTAAAATTACCAGATTTTAGCGGGTTTACGCTTTCACAACGAAAAACTTCTCCATGACCATGTTTCTGCCCTTGCGTGATCGCCTCCAGCTCCAGCAGACATGGCGCGGCAGCGTGCACACGTACCGTTACTAACGGCGCAGTAGGCCTATAACCACTGCTGACGGCGGCACTGCACTGCAAGCTGAATCGGTAATAATTAATAGGCCTACTCATAGAACGGGAAATCTTGCACGCTAATCTAATTTCTGTTTCATTGGTTTAAGGTTTGAAAATTGAAACTAAATATTGTGTTAAAGTTATAACAGAAAAGATAATCTTTATTCTATAATTCCACGGGGGCGATTTTTAATTTTGCAATCGCCCCCGTGAGCAACCTGACGGGGGCGATTATATAGCTCACGAGGGCGAATCGCCAACCGCCCCCGTGTATTTTGAGCGCTGGTTATATGACATCATTCGAAACAACTTCTATAAAAATGTAAACCTCATGATTTGCAAACACACACCAATGTAAATAGCAAACGGAGAGGTTGAACAATTGAAATTTGCCGTTCTCACATCTATCATTGCCCCTCAAGTATGAAAATGTCTGTTAACAGTTTAATGTAACGTACGAAACGTGCTAACAGCATACCAGAAAATGCTGTTAAAGTGGCTGAATATTTGTTATGAGTCACTTTTGTTGAGATTTTTTCTGATAAATTACAATTAAGGATATACTGAAGCAGCCAGCCATGCCTTGCATCACAAAGTGTGGCTTCAATACTTTATGTTTTATAAGTCAATTTTGCAGAAAATTTAGATATTTTACGGATTATTTGATTTTTGGCATCATATTTCTACACATTTTTATATTTAAATCTAAATAAAATCATCAAAATAGTGTTTTTAACAGGAGTGTCTATTGTGAAATGGTAACTTACAGATATGATTTAACTGATTTCTAATTCTTTATCTTTGTAAAGTTTCAGGCTCTCAAAAGGCCATTTAGCTATTTGGTCATAGTTAAAAAAAAACCAGTGCCATAGTTAACCTCAAGTGATCTTTGACCTATGATATCTGACCTACAATTCATACCATATCGTATGCCGGCTGGCAAAAGGGCTGGCAGAAGGGCGTTAGCGCGCAGGCGGCTCGAAAACTACTTTTCGAATTATGCACATTTAAAGATTTGTTTTATATTTAAACTGCTTTCCGTCCCGAAAAAAAAGACTACCGTAATAGAAATGTTATAGTAGAACACGGCCACAATTTTTTTCTCAGAAATAAGTCAGTTTTATAAAAATTTGAGGCAATTTAGTGCTAACGCCCTTCTGCTTAAAGCTTCATTTTTTATCTGAAATTCGAGCTAACGCCCTTCTGTCAGCCAGGCAACGATATACTCTGTGGTGCTCCATAACCCTGTGTCAGTTTTCTGGAATTCAGAGTTATTTTAAAACCTGTGACCTAAATGTTTCCATGCACCATTGTTAGAACCCATTTTTCACTCTCACTATACAAGCAAGACAAAAATGATTAAATAAAAAACTAGATGGATTCAAATCATATCTCTTACCAAGTGCTCGCTCTCTGCATCAAGAGCACTGGTAGCTTCATCTAGGAGCAACATCTGAGGGTTCCTCACCAAAGCTCTGGCTATAGCTACTCTCTGCTTCTGGCCACCTACAAAGCAAATCAAAGAGAAAACATTGAATTCTTTCTGTGAATGCATTCCCTTGAAACATTGAAGAGGGCATCTAAAAGTTGATAACTTGTTGGTGGCTTCTATGTATGTTTTAAACCAAGGCTCAAGTGATGGACCCTCTCCCATAGGAAAGTGAAAAGTATGCCGCAGACCTGCCGCAGACCTGCCGCAGATCTGCCGCAGACCTGCCGCAGACTTTTAGTCTGCGGCAAAGAGTATGCCGAAGTATGCGGCAGAAAGAAATTTTGCTGCAGACTTGCCGCATACCAGTATGCCACAGGAACAGTCTGCAGCAGATCTGCGGCAGGATGAAATTTTGCTGCAGACTTGCCGCATACTAGTATGCCACAGGAACAGTCTGCGGCAGATCTGCGGCAGGATGAAATTTTGCTGCAGACTTGCCGCATACTAGTATGCCACAGGAACAGTCTGCGGCAGATCTGCGGCAGGATGAAACTTTGCTCCAGACTTGCCGCATACTAGTATGCCACAGGAACAGTCTGCGGCAGATCTGCGGCAGGATGAAATTTTGCTGCAGACTTGCCGCATACCAGTACGCCACAGGGACAGTCTGCGGCAGATCTGCGGCAGGATGAAACTTTGCTCCAGACTTGCCGCATACTAGTATGCCACAGGCATAGGCGCCGGAAGTGGGGGGGCAGGGGGGGCAGTTGCCCCCCCAGTCAAAAAAGTGGGGGGGCAAAACGCATTTTTGCCCCCCCAAAACGCCCCCCCCCCCTCCAAAAAAAAACAAAAAAAAACAGTAAAGGCTTGTATTTTTAATCCAAAAGAACGTAACAATAATAAAAACCTGAATTAAATCACATATACAATTCCATTCGAAGAAACGGAAAGTTCACAGGAATTAAATTTCATAAACATTGCGCATGCCACCTATACGGTATTTATCAATGGAGGTCTCTATAATAGCGATACGCGCATATCGTGGACATATTGTGCGAGAATGGGAAAGCGTGCCCGTTTTTTTGTTATAGGGGTGAGAAGACATGAGCCCCTGAACGCTGGCGTACTGATGGGGGGGGGGGGATGATGTATTTCTTATTCGAAACAATTGATTTACAAATGTTGATGTTGTGACATGATTTTCCGGCATTTTTTCTCCATTTCTTTTGTAAGTCATACCTTTTTATGCGTTTGTTGGAAAATAAGAAATTCCCAAATTACAGTCAGGCGAAATACGCTAATTTAGAAGCCTTTATGTCATGGTCTGCAAAGTGGCTGGGCTCGAGCCCCCCCCCCCTCCTTTTTGAAAAAGTATGTTAAAGAAAAAAAGAAAGAAAGACGGAGAAAAAAATAAGTGACCTGCCAATGTCACAAATAAGGTATAAAAAATGCTCATCTGACCGTAATTAAATGCTTAAAACCCCAGAGCTTACGGGGGCTCCGCCCCCGGACGCCACCAAGGGACCTAAGGCGGGCCCCTGGATGCTCATCTGACCGTAATTAAATACCTAAAACCCCCTGGACCCCACCAAGGGCCCTAAGGCGGCCCCCTGGATGCTCATCTGACCTTAATTAAATACCTAAAACCTCTGAGCTTCCGGGGGCTCTGCCCCCTGGACCTCACCAAGGGCCCTAAGGCGTGCCCCTGGATGCTCATCTGACCGTAATTAAATACCTAAAACCCCTGAGCTTCCGGGGGCTCTGCCCCCTGGACCCCACCAAGGGCCCTAAGGCGGCCCCCTGGATGCTCATCTGACCTTAATTAAATACCTAAAACCTCTGAGCTTCCGGGGGCTCTGCCCCCTGGACCCCACCATGGGCCCTAAGGCGGGCCCCTGGATGCTCATCTGACCGTAATTAAATACCTAAAACCCCTGAGCTTCCGGGGGCTCTGCCCCCTGGACCCCACCAAGGGCCCTAAGGCGGTCCCCTGGATGTTCATCTGACCTTAATTAAATACCTAAAACCTCTGAGCTTCCGGGGGCTCTGCCCCCTGGACCCCACCAAGGGCCCTAAGGCGGGCCCCTGGATGCTTATCTGACTGTAATTAAATACCTAAAACCCCTGAGATTCCGGGGGCTCTGCCCCCTGAACCACACCAAGGGCCCTAAGACGGCCCCTGGATGCTCATCTGACCGTAGTTAAATATCAAAACCTCTGAATTTCTGGGGGCTCTCCCCCCCCCCCTTGGAACACGTCAATTGCCTTACAGAGGGCCCCTGGATGCTCATCTAACCGTAAATAAATACCTAAAACCCCTGAGCTTCCGGGGGCTCAGCCCCTTGACCCCCTGCCGAGGCTCATTCCCTGGACCCCACGCCAATTTACGCTCTACCTGATCGATAATACTCCACTTTGAAAAACGTTCCGCGGGACCTGCATGTAACGTGTAAGACTGGTGGTGATGCAGATTTTTCGTGTGCCCCCCCCCCCCTTCCGAACTTTTTTTCTCATTACGTCACTGCCCCTGGAATGTGAGCCCCCTGGAATGTTTGCCCCCCAGTCCCAAACTGCTTCCGGCGCGCCTGGCCACAGGAACAGTCTGCGGCAGATCTGCGGCAGGGCGAAACTTTGCTCCAGACTTGCCGCATACCAGTACGCCACAGGGACAGTCTGCGGCAGGTCTGCCACAGGAAATCCCATTAAAGTCTAATAGGGCCAATTGAAACCAATCATCTCATGCATATTCATTATTACTTTACACGTGTGACAGAAAAATACATTTATCATGATTTGTTAAGCAAATTAAGACAATGCACATCATTTTTGTGATTTCTATTTTCCTTTTGCCATTATTAACCAATAGATAATTTTGTCTGATCATGTTACAATTACATTCACGTTTAAGCAATAGATATATCGATTACTAACCAAGAAACTATGATTACTAACCAAGAAACAATGTACATATTTAGTATATATATGTGTACGAGCCTGTGTCACTTTAAATGTTACTCTTAAATACACTTCAAATGATCAATGTGATGAAGTTAATACAATTGAGAATAGAATATACCTAATCGGTAATATATATATATATATTGGTATTACCTAATTGGTAATATCGATAATGAAGTATCAATCAGTTTATCACTGGTTCTTCTACATGCATACTTTATTGCCACGTACTGGATATGAAAGAGTATGCGGCAGGTCTGCAGCAGGTCTATATGAGATATGAATATTCATGACGAAGAGTCTGCGGCAGGTCTGCAGCAAGTCTGCGGCATGCAGACCTGCTGCAGACTCTTCATCATACTGAAAGAGTATGCGGCAAGTCTGCAGCAAGTCTGTGGCAGACCTGCCGCAGACTCTTCATCATACTGAAAGAGTATGCGGCAAGTCTGCGGCAGACCTGCCGCAGACTCTTCATCATACTGAAAGAGTATGCGGCAAGTCTGCAGCAAGTCTGCGGCAGACCTGCCGCAGACTCTTCATCATACTGAAAGAGTATGCGGCAAGTCTGCGGCAAAACTAATTTGCATGTGAAAAAGATGACTGTCTGCGGCAGGTCTGCTGCAGATCTGCGGCAAGTCTGCCGCAGGAGTATGCGGCAGGCTCATTTCTTTCCTATGGGCTGTTATGGATGGCATCGCATTGAAAAAATAGTAATTGGCAAAAAGGACAGACGACCATTCATGGTTGAATTATTTTCCCTGATGATATTTATGATGATGATGGCGGTGATGATAATGATGATAAAAAATAAGTACAGTGAACTTTGACTGCGTGTAGTCGAAATTGATTGATGCCTCCACTAGAGAGACATTTTACAAACCAAAACAGTAGCAATTTTCAAAATTAAAGTTTGATTGTAATCCATTAACAGGTTCTCAGAATATCGTGATTACAAGCTATTTTTCATATACATGTATGACCCTTTGATCTTTGACCTCATGACTCTAAAATCTAATCAGTTAATTGGCTCTGCCAGATATATACATGTCCTAGCTGAGTTTGATAGTAATTCATCCGTTGCGGTTCTAATGATAATGTGATCACAAGCTGTTTTTGCATACATAATGAGCCCTGTGACCTTTGACATTGTGATCCCAAAATCTAATCAGTTCATTGGCTCTGCTGGATACATACATGTGTCTGGTTTGCTGGTAGTCCGTCAACCAATTCTAATGATATTTTTTACAAGCTATTTTTGCATAATGTGACCTTTGAACTTTGACCTTGTGACCCCAAAATATAATCAGTTCATTGGTTTTGCAAAATACATACATGTCCTAGCTGAGTTTGATAGTAGTCCATCCGTTGCGGTTCTAATGATAATGTGATCACAAGCTATTTTTGCATAATGAGCCCTGTGACCTTTGATCTTATGACCCCCAAATCTAATCAATTCGTTGGCTATGCAAGATACATACATGACCTAAGTTTGGCGGTAATCCATCAATCGTTTCTTGAGATATCACGATCACAAACTAATTTTTCAAACATAATGAGCCCCATGACCATTGACCTTGTGATCCCAAAATCTAATTAATACAACCTTTTACGGTTGCAAGAGAGTGCATGTGCAGACGAGGGCACCATTTTAAAATTAAAATAGTGCCCATGTAAATTTAATGTGAGCCCGTAACGCAGGCAGTGACGCAACAATATATGAGCATCTGAAGACATTGATGACGTAATGTTTACGTGCAAGTTAAAATGGAGGCCTTAACCGTGTAAGGGTGTATTTATTGGCTTTGCAAGATACATACATGACCCTAGTTTGGCAGGAATCCACCAATCAGTTCTTGATATAAGGCTAGCACAAGCTATTTTTGCATACATAATAAGCCCTGTGACCTTTGAACTTTGACCTCATGACCCAAAAATCTAATCAATCTATTAGCTTTGCAAGATATATACATATCCTAAGTTTGGCGGAAATCCATCAATCGGTTCTTGAGAACGGGGCGTACGGACATACAGACAGACAGACGGACGGATGGACTACCAGACAACATAGTGCCTCCGGCAATTTTGTAGCGGAGGCAAAAAAAAAAGTGAAATTCTAACAATTCACTCATGGTCATTACCTGATAACTGAAGTCCCTTCTCTCCCGTCTCAGTCTGATAACCCTTCTTGAGATGAACGATGAAGTTATGTGCATTGGCTTGCTTGGCAGCACTCTCGATACGTTCCTTAGAGCAGTCCTGCAAGCTGTAGGAGATGTTATCATGGATGGATCTGGCATAGAGTACTGGCTCCTGACCAACAAGGGCAATCTGAAGAAGAAAAACAAAGACAGGGTGTTTTAAATTAATCTGAAAGTAAACGGGAATGCATTAAAAAATTGCTTTACCTTGTCAAACCCTACAGGATACATTAGCTTTGATGTATCTGGTGGTCTAAAGAAAATAATAAAGAGCTTAATTTTCTTGTAGTAAACGGTAGTGCAGATACTCCTGCTATGCCACTTGTAACAATAAGTCTGAACATTTTCATGATTGATGAATACAAGGAAAATATTCCACAGCAGTTTTCAAGCGCAGATGAAATGCACTACAGCATAGCAGTGTAGTGCATATAAATATTATCATCATCACCATTATCGACATCATCCTTATATCATATCCACCATCAGTGTCTTTAAAATCCTGATACATACATGTGTGATTATCTCAAAGAAATTTTCTCTATTAGTGTTTCTCCTACTCTGACGAGTCTTCATCCCCCATGCGGACTGAGTATGAGATAAAAATGGCTGGAATTTCAACCAATATTCACACAAAGTACAGTCCTCTGCTCATTTCAAGTACACTTTATACAGCAATGAAGTCTTTTACACAGTTTGTATTCTGTCATGCCTACCTTCTGATGTAGGAAAGCATGATCATAGTCCTTCACGTTTCTACCGTCTATCAGCACTTCTCCTGATGTGGGCTCATAGAAGTGTTCTATAAGACCGATACACGAGCTCTTACCTCCACCGCTGGGCCCAACTAGGGCTAGCACTTCACCTGGGGATGCTGTGAAGCTTACATCCTGGACGCAAAGAAGGAAAGAGAAGGTTTCATAACATATGCTCAGGCAATATCATACTCTAAGTCACTAACCATATAATTCATACCCCCTTCACATACACAGATTTTACTTACGAGTCCTTACAGATTGCCAACTTGTAGTCAATCGCAAGCATCCATTAATAACTCGCCGGTATCCGTAAATAACTCGTTACAACTCGGAACAACTGGTAGACACTCTTTAAGGATCCGTGGACGGAGGCAAATATTTTGACATGTCAAAAATCTTCTTACGATTGTCCACGGATTAATTTTTCTGTAAATAGCTCGTAACAATTTGTAAGTACCGCAAACCGCTCGCAACAACACATAACCATCCGTAAACTGCTCGCAAGAATCCGTAAATGACTCGTAAATATGTTTACAGATTATTACTTAGTGCTCATGTGTTGATTATGATTTCATTTGGATTATGTTACGATGGCTTTACGGATTGTTACAAGTTATCGCAAGCACTTTACGTGTAGTAACGAGTACTTTACAAATAGAAATGTATGCTTACATAAGGTTTACGTTTTTGGGGAATGGTATAAAAGCTGCAAATTTGAACACTTCATTTTCAGTTGTTGTTTTCGCTTAAAAATCGTAAGGACTCGTAAGTACTTGTAACTAACTCGTAACTATTCATAACAATACGTACACAGGTCGTTACTAACACGTAAGTTTCTCGTAGTTATCTATGACAACTCGTGAAATTCTGCCATAAATGTATCGTAATAACTTGTTACTTGTAACACCTCTTAAATTGGTCGTAAAAGTGGCCAAATCATAAGGATCCTTGAAAGATTTGTAAGTACTTGTAAGAAAAATCTGTGTTTGTGAAGGGGGTATAACTTAAAGACCATGTCGGAAATGAAAAGTTAAATAGATGAATTATATATCAATGGAAGGCTTATAGGCCATAGATTACAAAATTATAAATTATGTGGCCCATATCAACAATTCTCCTGTTTGCAATAGCAGGTTATAGTCACAGATCAAACAAGAGAATCGTCTCACACAAGATAGATTTCCTTGGTGTCTTCAGGGAACTTTGTTACCATATAATGATCAATTATGATACACTTTTCAAGATTATCTGGTCTAGAGCAAATCACCTCTGTATTTCTTACTTTGAGTACTGGAATAGATGGTCTGGTCGGATAGGCAAAGGTGACATTTTTGAACTCCAATTGACCCTCAAACTGCCTGGGTGCAAGCCTGCCTTCATTCATAATGGTGGGTTTTCTGTCAATCAGTTGAAACACTTTCGTAGAAGCACCTGCAGCCCTCATTAGCGCAGTATACACATCAGAAATATCCTGATAAAATGAAGTACAAAGGTTAAAAAGTAACTAATTGAGATATTAGAAAGATTTAGGCTATGAAAAAGTCCTTCTAGCCCAACAAAATTTCATATGTCTTGTAAAAAAAACTCATCACCTACCTCAAACAAAATTCTACCAAAAAAAAACCACATTCCTCAATTACTCATATTACATTATGGATGATAATGACGAAAGTGTTAGGTGTAAATTCTCAATCAGGAAATAGGAACAATCCTATTTATGAGGGTTGCTTTTGCAAGAAACTGGAATTATCTATTACATTCAATGATGTGATGAACATCAACACTGAACAGGACAAAAATATCTGGTGTTCGTTAACAATACCCTGGAAATCGTATTTATTACAAATCTTACCTCAAGGCATGCTCCAAGCTCAAATTGATAGAGAATAAAAGAAATCAGCATTCCTCCACTAAGCATGTCCTTCACAACTAGATGGCCTCCGTAGAAGAGCGTTACTACAAACACCATCAATTCACACATCTAGGGGGAAAAGGTAGGCAGACAGGTATACAGAGTGAGACTCATAATCTACACAACACTTATATTGAAATTGGGAGAAAATTATTACAGTCATTACATCAATGGAGGTACTTTGTTTTGTAATATGATAAACAGAGTTTATTATATTATCTTTGTTATAAAAGAGGCAAATTCATACTTGATATTAATAATCAGTACAACGTTTAATGTATCAAATCTAAACGCGAGGTGTAAGGGGTTATCAGGCAAGAGATGGAGAGAAGAGCGGAAGGGTAAAGCTACAGTCCCATATACGTCCCGGACCGTCCCGGACCATGCCGGACCCCATCCGGGGTGATCCGGGATTCGGTCCGTGTTGACACCGTGTTGGCACCGGGGTGGTCCTGGATGGTCCTGGATGGTCCTGGATGGTCCTGGGCGGTCCGGGAGTCGACCCGGATGTTTTTGACGGTCAAAAACTGCCGGGGTGGTCCGGGACGGTCCGGGACAATAGTTTGATCCGGGGTGATCCGTGTAGCCACCGTGCTGGGTCCGGGGTCATCCGTAGTGGCGCCGGGGCGGTCCGTGTTGATCCGTGGCAGTCCGGGAGTGAGTTATTGACCGGCCAGGACCATCCAGGACCATCCAGGACCACCCCGGTGCCAACACGGTGTCAACACGGACCAAATCCCGGATCACCCCGGATGGGGTCCGGGATGGTCCGGGACGGTCCGGGACGTATATGGGACTGTAGCTTAAAAGCATCACACTTTTTTGAACAAAACATCCCGGACCATCCCGGATCACCCCAGACCATGGTCCGGGATGGTCCGGAGTGGTCCGTGCTCGTCCGTGCTGGTCCGGCTTTATATGGGACTGGGGCTTTATATCTACCCAGTCTTACCCAGTCTTGAGGATTTGTTAAGAGTTATATCATTTTCAGAAAATAACCTGCTTCATTGTCCTATTGATATGCATTGACCCTCCTGAACAATCATTGGCTGATGTTCTCATCACAAATTTCATTTTACAGATTCTTCACCAACATAGGGTCCCAATGATCTAGCTTACCGAGCTGATGACTGTGAAGAAGCCATAAGCTACAGCTTCCTTCTTACGTAGTAGGTAGGTGATGCGGAGCTTATTCCAGTAGCTCTTCCTCTCCCCTTCTTCATTGGCAAAGCTACGTACCGTCTTCAGGCTAGAGATGGTTTCTTCAGCCACAATGTTAGCGTTGGCCAGAGAAGTCTGAACTTTCTTGGATAGTTTCTGTTTTTTAAAGAATGATGCAAACAAAAGATATGCATATATATTCACATCACAATAATGTGCAATAAAAAGTTTGTACAGGAATATGGTCAGTAGAAGAACAGAAACATTGGTGGTCTCATTGTGAATGAATGTTACCTAGTTGTCACTCTTGTTCAATCTTGATTATAAAAGTAAGCTCTCACCTCATAATAGCTTCCAAAGACATCAGTGATGACAGCAATAAGAGGGAAAGAGATCAGTGTGATGAAAGTCAGTCTCCAGGAAATAATCATCATAAAGATGATATAACCAATCACTTGGAAGATACTACGAAGACAGATGTTGAGGTTATTACTCAGTGCCTCACTCATAGTGACTGTGTCAGACGTGAGGCGAGATGTTATAGCACCTAGCAAAGTCAAATGAAAATGTGACATGAAATTGATTCATTGATTCATTCATTTAAACCTTTAGTAATGAAACTTATGGAACGTGCTGTACATGAACAGTTGCAATCCTTCTTTGTAGAACATAATATGCTAATACCACAGCAGTCTGGGTTCCGTAAGGGACACAGTACAGATACAGTGCTAACTTACTTCACTGATTATATCCTCAGGAGAATGGATGGAGGATGTCTTACCGGTGTGATCTTTATAGATTTCCGCAAAGCGTTTGACTCCGTAAATCATTAAATATTGCTTGGAAAATTAAAATACTATGGTGTAAACTAGATGGAATTCGACTGCGCGCAGTCGAAAATGATGCCTCCGTCATAGAGCAATTTTACAAACCGAAACGGAAGAAATTTTTCAAATTCAAGTTCAATTGTAATCCATTAACATGTTCTCAGAATATCGTGATTACAAGCAATTTCTCATAAACATATATGACCCTTTGATCTTTGACCTCATGACCCTAAAATCTACTCAGTTCATTGGCTCTGCAAGATTTCCTGAGTTAAATAGTAATCCATCTGTCAGTTCTAATGAGAATGCGTCCACAAGCTATTTTTGCATACATAATGAGCCCATGACCTTTGATCTTATGAACCATTCATTGGCTCTGCAAGACACATAAATGATCTAAGTTTGGCAGGAATCCATCAATCTGTTCTAATGATAATACGATCACAAGCTATTTTTGCATACATAATGAGCCGCATGACCTTGACCTTTACCTCATGACCCCAAAATCTAATCAGTTCATCAGCTCTGCAAGTAACATACATGACCAAAGTTTGGCAGGAATCCATCAATCGGTTGTTCAGATAACGCGATCACGAGCTGTTTTTGCATACATAATGTGCGCTGTGACCTTTGACCTCGTGACCCCAAAATCTAATCAGTTCATTGGCTTTGCAAGATACATACATGACCAAAGTTTGGCAGGAATCCATCAATCGGTTCTTCAGATAACGCGATCACAAGCTGTTTTTGCATACATAATGAGCCCTGTGACCTTTGACCTTTGACCTCGTGACCCCAAAATCTAATCAGTTCATCAGCTCTGCAAGATACATACATGACCAAAGTTTGGCAGGAATCCATCAATCGGTTGTTCAGATAACGCAATCACAAGCTGTTTTTGCATACATAATGAGCCCTGTGACCTTTGACCTTTGACCTACGTGCTCCAAAATATAATCAGATTGTTTTCCTATAGTGATACACACTATCACTAAGTTTGAAGTTTAAATCTCCAGTGGTTCTTGAGATATCATGATAACAATCTCAATGTATGGAATTTCATAAGTTGACCTCTGTGACCCTTGACCTTTGACATACGTGCTCCAAAATCTAATCAGATCGTCTTCCTATGGTGATACATACTATCCTTAAGTTTTAAGTTTAAATCTCAAATGGTTCTTGAGATATCGCGCTAACAAACTCAATACAAGGAATTTCATAAGTTGACCTCTGTGACCTGTGACCTTTGACCTACGTACTCCAAAATCTAATCAGATCGTCTTCCTATGGTGATAAATACTATTCCCGAGTCTTAAGTTTAAATCTTAAATGGTTCTTGAGATATTGTGATAACGGTCAAACGGGACGGACGGACGGACGGACGTACGGACGGACAACCCGAAAACATGATGCCTCCGGCACCACCTTCGGTGGCGGAGGCATAAAAATGTTGAACTGGCTTGGTTTGAGGATTACCTGATGAATCGTAGGCAGAGAACTGTCATAGGGGAAAATAAATCTGAATGGGGCCAAGTAAAATCAGGGGTCCCTCAAGGATCTATCTTAGGGCCCCTTCTTTTTACAATCATGGTCAACGATCTCCCACATGTTATAACTAAATCTCAAATCATGCTTTATGCCGATGATGCAATTATTTTCTACAGTAGCATAAGCCCGCTAGAAATTGAGAGTATCCTAAACTCAGAACTCTAAAAGATACAAGCCTGGGTGCAGACAAACAAATTAGCTATAAATCCGGTTAAAACACAGTTTATGCTCTTTGGATCATCACAGAAACTAGCTACTCTCTCACAACCAACCAAATTACTTTTAGACAATCAACTACTTTCGCAAGTAGACACCTACAAATATTTGGGTGTCTGGTTAGACCCAACTTTAAGTTGGAAAGAACATGTTAGACATACAAGCAAGAAAATTGCATCAAGGATTGCACTACTAAGTCGCGCTAAAAGATTTTTGCCTCTAGACAGTTTGAAGCTACTTGCAAACTCATTGGTAATGCCTCTGTTTGATTACTGCTCCACTGCTTGGTCAAACTGTCCACACAATACAAAAGTTTTATTCATAAACCAACATAAAAGGATGGCCAGAATTATTCTTGGGGCACATCAACTCACACCCACTGTTCAAGTCTTCCGCCGACTTCACTGGGTATCGGTAGAAAGAAGGTGAACGTTTCATAAATGCAAAATGATGTATCATGTACTGAATAACTTTGGCCCATCTTACCTGTCGAACATACTTATAAGATCCCAGACTCTCCACAATCAAAACACCCGGAATGCAACCAATTTTGGACTAGCATTACCTCTGTCACGAACAAAGATGGGTAAACTAGCTTTTTCTCTTGAAGGCGCAGCATTGTGGAACCAACTCCCTTTTTGTGTTAGACAGGCCCAATCAAAACATTCATTTGCAAATCTATATTGGAGAACATTGCGTTTGTGATTATTTTTATTTCATTTTTTGGTACTAAGTGTCAAAATTTAATGAGAGTGGCTCCTATTAATGTATTCCACTCTCATGGAAATAAAGAATAAAAAATGTTTTGTGTGTGGAAGTATAGTCGAACTAGAATGGTATAACTGGGCAGGGCTTAACGTGACCGCACACTCATGATTGGCCCGCTGTCATGTCAACTGATCTTGTCAAAATCAGTTTCTTTATACATTTCTTTATACAATGTTTCTTACCTTGTGTGTGTGGACCCTCTGTTCACTATACAGAGATTCTTTACATGACATTTCTTGTGTGTGGATGCCCTGCTGGCTATAGGATGATTCTTTATACGACGTTTCTTTATAGAGTTTTGGGATAATTTTGTTTGTGTTTGGAAACGCTGATAAATGTATAAAAGTACATCACTTACCGGTCCTGTTTTTATCGAAGAAGCCTAATTCTTGTTTAAGAATCGATTCAAAGAGATTGTTGGTGACACGTTGGTTGAGTCTGGCCATTGCCATGGTCATGAATGCACCTCGAACTCCATTGGCTACAGCACTGTTTATTGAGAGACAAGTCAATATTGTGTAAATGGGTCATAGCAACACAATGAAAGTTGTATTGTACATGAATATTTGTTCAAATAATAATTTTTACAGTCAAATTTCTTGAGCTTTGCATTTTGAAAGACCTTACATTTATCTCCATGCACTACCTTTAATATCCCCTTCACATACAGAGATTTTTCTTACGGATCCCACAAATTCACAGATCTTTTATGGATCCTTACGATTTGGCCAATTTTACGACCGATTTAAGAGTTGTTACAAGTTTTTACGAGCTATTAACGGTTAATCACAGATTATTATGAGTTATTACGATGTATTTACTAATTTCTAATTACTAATTCCACCATTTGTTACGAGTTGTCACGGATAACAACAGGGAACTACCGGGAGTTTTACGACCTGTTTAAGTGTTGTTACGAATAGTTACGAGTTAGTAAGTTAGTAAGTCAAGATTTTGCAGCTTTTGTTCCTTTCCCCAAAATGTAAACAATATGTAAGAATACGTAAATTATACATATCGATCCGTAAAGTGCTTGTAACTACACGTAAAGTGCTCGTAATAACTCTTAACAACCTGTAAAGCCATCGCAACACGATCCGAATGAAATCGTAGACAACATGTAAGCATTCGTATTAATTCGTAAACAAATCATAAACTAACAGTAATAAATGGGTTTTTTTAATTCCTACAAGTAATTTACTGATTCTTGCGAGCAGTTTACGGATAGTTACGTGTTGTTTACAAGCAATTTACGATACTCACCAATTGTTACAAGTTATTTAGGGAAAAATCAATCCCTGGACAATCGTAAGAATATTTTTGTAAATTTGCATCTCCTTTCACGGATCCTTGAGAGTGTCTGCGAGTTGTGACAAGTTATTTACGGATACCAGCGAGTTATTTATGGATGCTTGCAACAACACGTAACTATCCGTAAACCGAGATGGCGATATGTAAGGACTCGTAAGAAAAATCTGTGTATGTGAAGGGGGTATAAGGTAGGGCCATTACATGTCTTTATATATATATATACAGCTTTTCCATTATGGTTACAAATGCTACATGTATTACCTGTCAGTACACAATTATTTAATATTGGGAAATCACTTTCATGAACTTGCTCTCAAAAATTCGCCCTCAATTATACAAACATCCATTAATGAGTTTTAGCTGCACGATACACAAGTTATTGCATTAAATAATGTATATTCAGATTAAAAAACAAAATGCGGTCATCTATTCTTGCCTTAGAATTACTTCCATTAAATATCTCCTCCGAATAAGTGCAATCAGTATGTAAATATGTAAGTACGTGGTGAGCAATGTCAATTTGTGACTTACATCAGGTACCATTCTCAGGAAGATTATATAGTACATGTAAGCAATAAACAGAATAGCATCAGTATATTTATTCAGCCTACATCATCACTGTATTTAGCCAAGCGCAGGACTCAGAATATTGCTCAATACATATTTAAACTAATTCAGTGAATAAAGAAGTTACCTATTCTTCAATTGATACATGCCCTAGTATCAGAGATTTAGGAGTATCCCTTTACTGAATTCATGATTGAAAAGTTTAATATTACACTGTAATTGAACTTACACCCCTAATGATATCAGAGTCATCAATATGATACCATTTTTGAACTGGGCCCTGTGTGCCTCTACTACCACTCCATTTAGAACCTGGCCTGTTAAAAGTGGCAAGAAGACTTCACCTGCAATCAAACAATGAGAAATGTACATAATTATCATAAATAATGACATACCGGCAGCGCTCAAAATACACGGGGGCGGTGGGCGATTCGCCCCCGTGAGCTACATAATCGCCCCCATCAGGTTGCTCACGGGGGCGATTGCAAAATTAAAAATCGCCCCCGTGGAATTATAAAATAAAGATTATCTTTTCTGTTATAACTTATTGAGTTTCAATTTTCAAACCTTAAACCAATGAAATGGAACTTAGATTAGCGAGCAAGATTTCTCGTTTTATGAGTAGGCCTATTATTACCGATTCAGCTCGCAACTGCAGTGCCGCCGTCAGCAGTGGTTATAGGCCTACGCCGCCGTTAGTAGCGGTACGTATGCACGCTGCCGCGCCATGTCTGCTGGAGCTGGAGGCGATCGCGCAAGGACAGAAACATGGTCATGGAGAAGTTTTTCGTTGTGAAAGCGTTAACCCGCTGAAATCTGGTGATTTCAAATGACCAGCAAAAAATGAACCTCGACCAGTAAATCAATATTAGGGACTTTTAGATATGCACGATGAGAACGTGGACTGCAACGTGTGACCTCCTTTTAAGGCAGTGTCAGTGGTTAAAAGGACGTCACATGTGACTGCCTGTGCCTTAAAAGGACGTAACACGTCCACGTCCACGCAAATCTAAAAGTCCCTACTGAGAAGAAGAGGAAGACCAAGATGTCGTGGAATGATATGGTAACATGGGCAGATCTACGGGGGGGGGGGGGGGGGGGGGGGGGTGTTAGGGGGTTTAACCACCTCCTCCTACCCCCCTCCTCCTTGGGCTGCCAAGTGAAAATGTGATATTAAAGCGGGGGGGGGGGGGGATGCTGGAGAGGAGGACTACTAATCTATTTTATTTTTTTCAGGGGGGGGGGGGGAAGTGAAGCGCCGTTTTAGCACGACTTTCTTTTTAACTCTTACTTTCACCTATCTCAGATACCCTAAGTTTTTGGTTGCTGCTTTATATGTAGTTGATAATCCATGATTAAAATAAAGAGAGAGAGAGAGAGAAAGAGAACCACCATCATTTTGCAATGGTTCAGGGTTCGTGTAATGTACATTTGAAACCATTTCTTAGCGTCTCAACCCTAAAAAAAAAGCAAAACTATTTTTGAGGAAAAGCATTATACTGAATAATAGCTTTATATTGGATCATACTAATACTGATACGGGCTAAAGACAATGTGGTATTTGTATAGAGGTATTCCAAAATGACATTCTGATAATCAACATTTGTTCTGGTATCATATACGCATAATACAACTGATCTTTATGATTTCTTAACGTGACATAGCTTCTTCTCCCCCTGCAAACAAAAAAGAAAACAAGGTTATTAAATAAAAGGATCATGCAACAAATAATCATTGTGATTCAAGTTGAAGCAAGGATTTTTTTTGAATAAGCAATGCTTTTCACCAGAATCTTCTTTGTAAAAACGACTTTACAAATCTCAGCCATGCAAATCTGCCACTGTGTTGTAAGATCACTTTCAGATTAGGAGAAGTGTATTCTTTAATGGGTATTTTACATTGAATGGAACGTCTCAACTCAGTAAGCATGGCTGAGATTTGTAAAAGTTGTTTTTACAAAGAAGATTCGGGTGAATAGCAGTGCTTATTCAAACAAATATTCGCATCAATTTGAATCACAATCATTATTTGTCGCTTAATCCCTTTTAATGACCATGTTTTCTTTTTCGTTTGCAAGGGGAGAAGAAGATATGTCACGTTAAAGACATCATAAAGATCAGTGTTGTATGCGTATATATTATATACACAGGCAAGTAGCAGCTATGTAGCTTGTAAATTTGTAAGAGGGAAAATGCTGATTGAAATGATAATGATGATATAGCAAATAATTGAGGAGTATCATAGGTACCAATTAAATGGATATTTGTATAAAAAAGAGCCCCCATCAGTACTAAAAGAGCCCCCGTGAGAAGGCTCACGGGGGCTCCTTTTGGGGGGGGGGGGGGAAGAGCCCCCGTGGACAAAAAATTAATTTGAGCCCTGCATACCGGTACATGTATATAAGATCACAAAATCAGTTTACCCCCTCCCCCCCCCCCCCCCCCCCATTCCCCGCAAAAGATAATGTGAGATCAAGCTAGGTTAAAATTATTGATTGCCATGGGAATTATAAAGTCATGCCAGGCAATTTTATTAATAATATCTGGATTTTTTGTTCATACTTTGCACAATGCACTGTTAATGATATAAACAGATATAAAGATTGAATTTCTTATAGTTATAGGTAAAAAACAAAGGTTGCCCTATTCGCAAGTGGCAACCTAACCTTTTAAAGCTTATCTGTACTAGTTTATAGGAGGGATTAGAGCACCCTGCAAGATCATGGGGGACCAATGGTCACCGATTAGACATTATTTTCTATAAAGAGGGAGCAAGTAGCTACAAGTAGGACAGTGTGGCTTTAAGCCCTACTGGCAACTCAAATACAGGTTACCCAGGAGCTTCGAAGGAAATAATTTAAATCATAGTCCTCTGTCAAAAAGTACCAAAATGTACAGCTTTATCATTTATATTTACGGCATTTCAAAGCTTTACTTGAATGAATATTATACAAATATACAATGACACTGGAGGATCTTGCTAAAACTATTCTCATCGAAGGAACATCAAATAGTATTATTGATTTTCCTGAGCGCGAATAGTATTAGCTTGCTCTGAGAATGAGTCATCATTGTATATTTGTTTAATATCCCTTCCACCTGTATCATTCCTTGGACACTTCTGCACTAACATGTATCGTACTCACATTCACATCATATCCAAAGAAGAAATTTTAAAAAATTGCACGGCTCAAATGAAACATTGAAGGATGTCAACATGTTTAGCTTGCGTTATATAGGTACAATATACTGCAGTAGTGTAGTCCACTTACTGCGTCTCACTGTAGATTGAACGGCGTGAGCGCAGTGACACTGCAGGAGTTCATGGAACTTCAGGGTCTAGGTCTGCAAAAAGGACAAATCATCTTTAAGAATTGTTAACACTTACCTCCTGCTGCACACATAAGAGCAATGAACCCCACCAGCAAGAAGGGCCAGTCACCTTTTGAGTAAGCCAATAGTCTCATGAGCGAAGAATACCACTTGACAGATTTCTTTTTTTTCTTTGCCTTATTGTCATCGTCATCTCCATCATCATCACCATCACTAGAGCTGTCACTACTTTCATCGTCACTGCTGTTCTCACTTTCACTACTGCAACTCGTCTCCACATTTTTGTCTTCGTTGATTAGACCTTGAGTATCATCCAACGGATTAAATTTACTTTCCTTCGAAGGTCTTGTCTCTTGTAGAATGTATACCCACAGGCCGTACATGGCAAGAGATGCAACCATTGTCCACACACCTAACGTCAAAAACCATGGGTCATCGTCATGGTTACCATCACTGTACTCCGTATATAACATGATTTTTGCCATGGCATACAGGATCATGACGATGTTGATGAAACCGACGGGATACCTGGCTACCTTGATGCCCTTGGCACCATCTTTTGGATTCCTGAGGACTCCTACAGTGGCACCCAGGAGGATCACTACCCTCAACATGGAAAAGAGCCATAATTCAAACGTCGAGTGCGTGAAGTTATATTCAAATACATCCTTACCGAACAACTTGTAATTGTTCCCATGGAGGTAAAAGACGCAGCCAAAGAAGGCATCCGCGGAGCTGAAGAGCAGCGTCACCAATGCACTTGTGTACAGCTTCATTGCTGCAGTCAACTTGATTTTCTCTCATGCAGACCTACGAAGTTCTCATGACAACTTCTTCAACATTGAGCCAACTGTTCATGGGTTGAGGCTTTCCTCTTCGATTAAAGATATATGAATACACCGTCACCTGGCAGCATACAGCAACTGGAAAAGAACAGATGGCACAGCGTTTATTTTGCAAATCAGAAAAATCACGACAGAGGTATTCACTGAGAGTGCTGTTCATGATGGTTAAAAGGCAATTCAAGGCTTGTAATAAGTTCATTTGATTGAAAGCGGTAAAATCAGAGAAACCAATAAGACCAATAAGAAAGTTATGCATTTTAAAAATATAAGATCACTATGTCTATGCGATTGGCAGTTTGTTGACTTGGTCAATGGATTTTTTCGTAGCCACGGATATAAACTCTCCCGTTTGCCATGAAGAAAAAATAAAATTAATTTCTTTTTGGGGGGTTTTAAAGGTACTATGTCCCATTTGCAGGCCAAAAAAATGAAAAGGTTAAATTCCAATGGCATTTGAAAGATAGGGTTGCGGTTCGAACAAATTCCTAGCGCTCTTAAGTACACAGAGGCAGCCCAGCAAACATGTTGTACGATTGATAACTACTGGCTAACTCACCAGGTTTTAATGTGTAAAAGCATTACAGCATTCTATTTAGCATTCCACATACATTCCATGCAAAGTAGAAGAAACCAATAAATATTCATATAGTCCCATACAAGTATAAATCAGCATCACAAAGTATTCTTGAATATTCAAACATAAACAAAGGGTATATATTGAATATTCATAGTATATGTAAATTATACTATAAGCTTGACTGCATCAGGTGAACTTTGAAACCAATGAGAGAGAGAGAGAGATAGACAGATGAAAGGATGGTGGATGAAAAGGGTGAATGTGAATGAGGGATGACCTATTAATATGAAAGGGATGAATCATGGATATGAAGAGGAGTTTCAGCAGTTCAAAATAAATCCCTACAATAATACTAATTTAGAACTCCCCTTAAAAAAAGGGGGCTTGAAAATGTCTTTAATTGGGAAAATAACGACTATTAGTTGTCAAATCGACTTAGGAGCTATAGAGCCGATAAGTAATAGTCTTGATTTTCAGACCATTGTACTGCATGGTTGTACGTTTTATGCTGTGCAAAGATTCAATCAGTTTAATTTTGGCCATTACAAGAAGTGGGTTATTGATGTAGACAAATCCTTTACAGCTCATTTTATGTATGTTATTACCAAAGAAGAAAAAAGCCAGTCAGTCACTCAATAGTGTCTGACAGTGAAGTCTAGCAAGTAAACGGGTTTCCTTGCATAATTTGAATATTAGGACACATGCTAACGTTTGAATTTCACAGATAGGACATACATGACATATTCATAATTCCTGCAAAGTTCTACAGAATTTGAGGTTGGCTGCAAGAGGGACATTCTACCTCTAAGTGCCCTCTCTCTTGGGGCACTACATAAAATATATAAACCCTCCTGAGAAAAACAAATTGTCAAAAAGTGAAATTTTTTATCATTTTGTGCCATCTGCTCCCATCTGGAGTAATTTGCTATCAAGGTTAGATTTCCTTTTACTGGTAAGTTCTTATACCCTGTATATATATCCTTGAAGCTGTATAATTTGTATGCTTATTAATAATAATAATATATTTACACACATAATTCATGCACTGAAAGCCAGAATGCGCTACTTGGTAGTTGGTATCCATTTGGAAATTGAATCTATACCCTCATCTTCACCAATAATATGTATTTTGGGAGTGGTATAAATCTACTAAGTCATATCAATAAACTGCAAATAATTAATTCTGTATACTACTACTATAGGCCTATATTTGGCAGACTTGTGTTGGAAAGTATTAGAAAGGACAAATATTTACGGTCAGTGCTTTTTCTTGCATATATTTTGTTAAATCCAAAGGCAAAAGAAAAAGGCTATAATACAAAGTTTTGGTATGGGGTACTGAATTTGGTTCAAATGAACATATGAAAGCATATATATGCAATTCTACAATATTCAATGATTGTTGTTGTGGTTGAGTTCAAGTCTAAAATGATGAAATTGTAAATAATAAACTATCGATGCCTAGCTCCCTCTGTGTTTTAGGGGCTAAATTTTTTAGTGCTTATAAAACTTCCATGTACAGAGGCATCCAAATATATCAAAATTAAAAAAATTACTGCCAATTTTCAAAATTTCCCCAAACTTTGCATTGGCTTTAAGCATCCTCAGACCATGGACCTAGTAGTAGTATGGTCCATGCTCAGACACACAACCCCCTCTAGTCTCAATTGGTAGAGACTACCCTCACACACCACACACACACAAACTTTTTGTTTTTCTGTTATATTGATTTTGATTACATTCATATCATTATTAAAACAATACGTTTTGTACTACAAACAAAACAAGTATAAAACAATGCAAGTAATTTAATATCAAAATACAAATAAATCTTTAAACACACACGAAATGCCACTGCCACTAGATTATTACCATCCATGCATGGTACACAAACTGACATAATACTCCTCCGCCCAGTCAATTAAGGCTCCTTGTATTACCAGTGGTACTGGTAGGCACACCACTTCCGACTTAATCACAGTGCAATGTTGCATCGAAAGCCCGACCGGGTCGCACCGTCGCAGGTGCCGGTGATCGCACCGGGCCGAATGAAGCCAAAGCCCGACAGAGCAACTTTACAATACAAGTTACAACCATTCACAATCACAGCATATATACACATTTGTTCTGTAAATAAGCACAAAGGCGACAGCACAGTTATTCAATCTTACCACGGCCCGCTTCTGAACAGACTATTACATATAAATCAAGGGCTACTCTTTTGAAGTTGGCGAGTTCTTCCACAAGGAGTTTTAAAGAATTTGAACTTCAGCCTTGCCTATGGCGCTGACTGTGGGTGTAGGTATGGAGTACAACACGACCCGGATCTCTACTACTCTACTGTTGTTGTCTTTTGTCAGTCAAGAACTGACTATTAATCACCAATGCCTTTCTTGTTAATATTATGAACGAACTGGGGATCGGTGGGTGTAATCTCTGGTACAACCATGGGTGTCGATCCTTACGTAATACCTATTCATCAGGGGGGGGGGGGGGGTGAATGAATAGATCACCCCCCCCCCCCCTGATGAATAGGTATCAGTTACGGATCGACACCCATGGGTACAACCGTACCATACCAAACTTGTTCACTGTTTCTAGGATTTCACTGAGCTTTGTTTACTTCTATATATTACTGCCCTTTATTACTGTCGTCAACTCGTTATGACTGGCGTACTGATATAGGGGGGGGGGGGGGGGGAGAAGGAGGAGGCTGCCCTAAAATAAAAATGGGGGGGGGGGGGGGGGAGAAGGAGGAGGCTGCCCCAAAATAAAAATGTAGGCCTATGTGTAAGAGTGGTGGTGATGCAAATTTTTGTTCTGCCCCCCCCCCTCCCCCAAACGTTTTTGCTCGTTACGCCACTGGTCGTTATTAGCTACCAACTGAACTGCTAATTGATAACTATAGAAGAGGAAAGAAAAAAAGCTTTCTCTTCAAATAAAAAATAATGCTGCTGGAAAGTATATTTCCATTATTTGTGTACATTAAATTAAATCTTCTTGGGTTTCTTTATGTAGCCTACCGGTACATACTCGATGACTTTAGAGGGTGCAACCGGGATGTTATTTGGTATCGAAGGATAAAATCGCATCGGTTTTTCGAAAGAAGCAAAAGTTTAATCTTTTGCCACACAATCTTTATGATGACTTTCTGACCACCTCCTTGGTTGATGATGCAATCTGTTTCACGTATTAGTGGGGGCAATATCGGACTCAAACCTTATTATGCCAAGATGGATCCCCAATAATAATAATACAGAAAATCATGATATATTCATAGTTGGAATGACGATGAAAGAATTATTAGCGTCGAGTGTTTCTTATGAGTCAACTCGTAGGCCCTATATTATTCACATTCTCAAAATAAACCTTACAAATTTGCGTATTAATGTTTAAGGAAGAACTGCGTTCAAGGCGAAAAAACCTGAAAAACAATGAATAAACCTGCCAGTATCAATCAAGGTAAAAACGACTGAACAGACAAAAACAACAACAAATAAGACTTGTAGGCATATGACACTCATATCAGGACAACTACCACTGGACAATTACCCCCCGGATAATTTCTCCTCCCGGAAAATTACCTCCCTAAGGACAACCTACCCCTCCCCAGGACAATTACCCCCAAAGACATTTACCCTCCACCCCTATTGAAAATTACCCATGTTCATTAAAAGGGAAGTCCACCCTGATAGTAAGTTGGTTTTGATAAATTCAGATTTTTTTCGGGGAGGGTGGGGGGGGGGGGGGCAATTTTCCGGGGGTTAATTTTGTCCTCGGGGTTTTTCCGGGGGTAAGTTGTCCTTGGGGGGGGGGGAGGGGGGAGGGGTACTCAGATTTGGTTTGGACTGGGGTGTACGGCTGAAGCGTCTAAACCCATATCCATTTTAAAGGGTCATTTTGGCAGAAAGTGGTACCCATTATCAGGGACTTCCATGTCGTATTCAATTTGCATGAATGATTTACACTTTCACATACATTAATCCCTTTATTTACATGGTAACATCTTCCAGCTGTTCGTTTTTCCTCTAACTTTTCTTTTAAACATTGCCCTCTTTCTTGTACTTCCCATTCCCGATACATTATTAGTCAGAAGCGGAGCTCAAATAAATGATACTGATACAAATCTGTGCGACTTTCTGCGATGACTTTGAATAAAAAAGCGAAATGATTTCAATTATTTTTGCGGGATTTCGCATTTGGAAAATTCACTTTAGCGAGATTATGAGTAAGATATTGTCCTGAAGAAAGTAGTAACCCATGTTTAAGGCTAAGATCTGAAAAGTAGGGGCAAAATCGGCAAAAAGTAACCCATTAGAGCGGCACATCCCCGTACACCGTATTAGGCAGGTACTATCCCCCCCCTCCCCCGAAAATAATTATCCTTCATCAAAAATTGATTTTTATTTCGAGTCTAATGAATATTTAGCTATTTTACCCCCTAAAACTAAATGTTCATACATACAGATCGAAACAGAGCATTTCCCTTACAGACTTAATTCTCATAAAGAAAAATCTTACTAAAAAAAATATATAAACAAAATAATTATTTAAAAAAATAAATTCTATTTCTTTTTATTGCTTCCAATTTCAAGATATAACAAGACAAGATGACATAAAGAAGAAAAAAAACTAGAATCATAATATGTTTACACATTTAAATAGGGAGAGCACCCCCCCCCCCCCTATTATTTGCATGTACTCAATGTATATAATTATGGAAATGAAAATAGGTATGTACTCGATGGTTTCTAAATTATCAAAAATGATTAACTATGTCTTCTCCAATTTACCTATATAGGCTTATCTTACTCTTACCTTAAGTTTTTTCCTGTTTTGAACATCCTTAGCCTTTTTACTTTTTCCTCTTTAAACTTTAAACCAAAAAGAAATCGTCCACGTTTATGGCCATGGGTTTAGCCCGTTCTCTACCCTTTAAAGACCGTCAATACTACTGGGCCAAAGGAGATTTGACCACACAGCGAGGTCACTGACAGGTGGCTATCTCATTAACTCAGCTCTCAACTAACATAAGAAAAAGAGGATCATGGGGACCAACAGGCACCGATTGGGGAAGTTTTCTATATAGAGGGAGCAAGTAGCTACAAGTAGGACAGTGGGGCTTTAAAATTGGTAAATGATTTATTAACTGTTCTTTGAGCTCTGGTATGGGCATTGTATATCGAGAGAAAATGGCTATAATTCATTCTGGATTGTTCATACTGCAGTAGATTGATGTTTGAACCAGTAGTAAAAAAAAAATTAAAAAAGTAACATGGTGCTGTCGGGCCTTCGTCAGCCTCGATTTCCTTATCTTTTGTTCATTTGTCAGCCCCTATACATTTTCTACCAAATTTTTTTGGTACATGTCATTTAGTTGTAATCATGAACATTCGTTGTATGTTTTGTGGATTCTGTGTGAATTTATTTTCTATCATGACCAGAACTCAAGCTTACTTTTAATCAGTTAACTTTATTCCAAACAATATTTCTTCCAAACTTGAATAACATAACTAAAATTTTGACTAGATTATTACAGCGATTCCACATCAAACAAGCAAAATCATTTGACGAAACGTCTCCTCTTTCTTTTTACAGGAATAACATACGCTATTTTGGACTATTCAAAACGAAACGAATGATGATTTGTGTAAATAATTCCATCTTGTTGACCAGAAATCGATTCGGAAGTGCATCATGCTCAGGACGACGTTTGAAAGTACCCCATCTACGTTTCCATATTCGAAAAAGTTGTCTGGGTCATCGAGATGCAATTAGGATTGGATTTTCCGGAATAGTGTCTTCTATTCTTCTAGTCTTTTATATACAAATGTAGTAATTTATTTACTCCCTGTAACAGTGATTTATACACGTGTAAAGTGAACAAAGTTCACTACCGAAATTCTAATTGGCTCACGTGTTGCCTTTTCATTCAAATGTTAAAGCCTAGAGAAATTCGAACCGCTGGCACTAAAAATCTAGCCACGTCATCTCCTATAGCCTGTACAAAGTTCCAGAGAACGTGGCAGTTGGGCGAACGGTAAACTAAAGATTTAAAATATAATCGTCAAATTTCTTTGAAACCCCAACCTATCATGAATGTTCAGGACTTCATAAAATTACACGGAACAGACATGTATTATTCCTTTTAATCGTCTGAAATAATTGACAAAAGAATTGAATTAAAGAAGATTGCTCTCTTCCGGATCCAGTGTTTTTTTTTTTTAATTCCGTCATAGAAAAAGAAAGTATAATGAAAATAAAATAATGAATATACACATTATACAGTTAACATAAGTAAGAAAAACATGACAAGCAACAATGTACAACGAAATAAACAAAAGCAGAAACAGACGGCTGGGTAGCACACAGTGGCGTACCTGGGGTACTCCGTCAGGGGGGGCAAGCGACCGAAACAAACAAAAAGGGCGATGCTAATTTTCACTTTTGGCGAGCGAGCGAGCAAAAAAAATGTTTAAGTAACGTTTGGTATATAAACTGGTATTGTTGCAAGTTGGGGGTGGGAACATTCACTTGTTAGCGAAGTTAATTTCATTTTTTTTTGCAAACGAGTGTAGTGAGCAAGAAAAAAATCACTTCTTTTTTAATTGCCACTTAAACTTGGTTCAATTGTCCCATGCAGGGCGCGGGAACAATATTGTAGTTTTAGGGTGATTTTATACCCATTTTAGCTAGCGAGCGAAAATACATCTTTCTCTCAATGAATTGCTATATAAAATTTGTTTCATTGTTGCAGGTAGGGGACGGGCACAATCGTGTTTAAGGCAATGTCAATCCCATTTTGGCGGGCAGGCAACCCCCTACATTTCTCTTTTTAATGATATTGTAGCAGGTTAGTGGTGGGCACATAATTCCACGAGCTAGCGAGCGTAGCGAGCGAAAAAAAAAATCACTTCTCTTTTATAGGGAAAATATGGTACATAAAACTTGGGTTCATTGTTCCATGTCAGGGACGTGATTATTAAAAGCGGTGGTATTTCTATTTTGGCGAGCGATCGTAGCGAGCGAGCAAAAAAAAATCACTTCTCTTTTATAGGGAAAATAATGGTATATAAACTTGGGTTCATTGTTCCATGTCAGGGACGTGATTATTAAAAGCGGTGTTATTTCTATTTTGGCGAGCGAGCGTAGCGAGCGAGCAAAAAAAACAAACTTCTCTTTTATAGGGAAAATATGGTATATAAACTTGGGTTCATTGTCCCATGTCAGGAACGTGATTATTAAAAGCGGTGTTATTTCTATTTTGGCGAGCGAGCAAAATTTTTGTAATGATAATTGGTTCATAAATTTCAGATTTTTTTGTTGCAGGGCAGGGCTTACACAATCATGTCTAAGGTGATGTTAATTCCGTTTTGGCGAGCACGAGCACACCAAAACTTCTTTGAATAACGTTTGGAACATAATTATTAACTGGTTGTTGCAGGTTGGGGCGGGCACGTTAGCGGTGTCAATTCCATTTTGGCGAGCGAGCATAGCGAGCAAGCAAAAAAAAAAAAATTCTCTTTAATAGAAATTAATAAATAAACTTGTTTTTATTGGTGCAGGTCAGGATGGACGCAATCGCGTTTAACGCGATTCAATTCCTTTTTGGCGAGAGGGCGAAAAAACTATTCCATTTTTAATGATATTGTTGCAGGTCAAGGGTGGGCACAATTGTTTCCAAAGCAATGTCTATTCATTTTATTCGCGAGCGAGTGTAGCGAGCGAGAAAAATGAATTAGTCTCTTTTAGTAACATTTGGTACATATATTGTGTGTTATTGTTGCCATGGTTGCAGGTCGGGGCCCGTCGGGGCAGGCACAATTGTATTCTAGGCAATACTAATCCTTTTCTTTTTTCAGGGGGACGAGCAAGTGAAAACATTTAATACAAAATAGGCTAGCAAGCAGTTCCCGCCAGCGAAGAGTTTCGAATTTGTTATATCACTTATAATTATTTTCCTATTTTCATTTGTTTTAATTTTTCAGGGCCGTATGCGGGATATTTTTCTGGTGGGGGAGAATCTCAAAAGCAAAATGAGTGAAGGGAGTTCGAGCGACCGAACTGGATTTGGTATAGGCCTACACTACATTTTCAGGAAAAAAACTGTACGTTTTAAAAATATCTGGGGTCAACTGCCCCCCCCCCCCCCTGGTGCGTACGGCCATGGTCTTTTTTTTAAAAATTTCCCCGTTTTTATTCCTTTCCTTTTCTTTTCCCTTTTTCTTCCTTTTCTCTTCTTCTTCCTTTTTCTTTCCTTTTTTTCCTTTTTCTCTTTTTTTCCTTTTTTCTTTTTCTTTCCTTTCCTTTCTTTTCTTTCCCCTTTTTCTTCCCCCCCCCCTGGAGCCCGTCAGGGGGGGGGGGGGGGGCACTCTGCCCCCTGCCCCCCCCCCCAATAGGTACGCCAGTGGTAGCACATTGTCAGCTGCATTTGCATTAGAATAGTGCATTTGGTCTTCCTAAGGGACCAGAAAGAAAAAGAAGTAGTACTAGTACAAAAGATTGACGGGGGAAAAAACGGAATGAAACAAATCAATATATTGGTCCACCTCCAACCCATCTCGGAAGATGAGGAAGCGAGTCAGGGTCTACCATGAGAACTCGGGATTAACCGGCCATATTTATGTCCCATTTGCAGGCCAAAAAAATTGAAAGGTTAAATTCCAACGGCATTCGAAAGACAACACTAAATTGAAACTTCCGTCAAAACCAAAACGATAGCTTGTAAATGTCGTTTAAAGGGAAAATAACGAGTATTAGTTATCGAATCGGCTTAACCCTTACTGTACTGGGGGGGGGGGGGGGGCCTGGGAGGCCCCCCCCCCCCTCGACATTTTCGGAGATCGCGCCGCAACCGCTCAGAATTTTGAATTGTCGTTTCATGACTTTTTCCCCCCAAATCTTACGCACATTTTGATACCATTTTCGTCGAAATCGGATATACCCGTAAGGTGTTACATAACAATTAGTATGCGCATGTCATCAAAAAAGTGCTATAATTGCATATATTCATGTACAAGCAGAAATTTGAAGATATGAATTGATATCAAATTGCTTTTATATGTTTCTCAAAGTAACTTGATGTATTTCAAAACAAAAGAATACATTAGAAATAAAACAATAGATATAATAAGAAATAAAAAAACAATAAAATACATAAGAAAATAAATAGTTGAAAATCGCATCAAATTTGCATAAATTATCATTATTAATTACATCAAATAACTGTTTTGTGTAAGAAAAGAAGTTTTTTATATGAATAATGAGTTTCAACCAAAGGTTTCAACATTCAAAAAGGGGAGTCTGACAATTTTTGTAGTGATTATAGTTATAGTTCCCTATATATATTTCCAGATTTTGATATTCATGAATGCATATTCATAATTTATGCAAATTAACCTATGCATTTTCAAATATCATAAAAATAATGAAACCTTATGAATTTGAGATGAAGGAAACATTTATTCAATACATTTTCAAGATTCTTCACAAGTCTACGGACAAATATGTAGAGTTTTCTGTAAAATGCATAAAATTAGCATTTTGCATAATTAATTAGGCAATAACGACAAAAATTTGCATATTAGGAAAAAACTAATTATACCATCTTGTTCCTTACGTAAATATCTACAAACATGCAAATTTTCGCGTTCATCGGACCTTCAACGGCCGAGATCATAGGGGGGGGGGGGGCCTCCCAGGCCCCCCCCCCCCCCCCAGTCAGAGAGTGCTCGAAATAGCCCAGTACAGTAAGGGTTAAGTGATTGCAATCATTTTAGTAATAGCCTGATTTTGAGACCCTTGTCGAATGGTCGTACGTTTTATGCTGCGCAAAGGTTCAAACGGTTTGATTTTGGCCATTATCAATTTTTAAAAATCAATGCATACATTACTTATTGTTACGTCGGGACAAGTTCGCAAACAAATTGCGGCCACGCCTTCTTAAACATTTTTTTAAAAATAAAAAAAAATCCTCAGAGGGGGTTCGCAAGTCATGAATGAACTGCCCTATTTGAAATCCTACTCAAACTCGTGAATTTCTCATTTTACAAGAACGATTTCCAGCAAATTACAAATAATAATTGAGTACTAATATTGAGTACTGCTATTTTTGTGAAAATAAGAAAATGCAATATTGTTTTTAATATAAGGAAAATAATAACAGCTTTAAATACATGACTTGGTCTAGCCCGAACAAAAATCCAAACAACTAGGATCATTCTCATTTGTTTTCCTTCGTAACATTGGATAACAAATTTCACAAATTCCAACATAGACTACTAAAACATTGATAATTTAGATTATTTAGTGCAAGGGTAAATATGACAATGACCCGGAATATAATACAGTAAAGTACTTGTAATACTTTTTTTTCTCAAATTTTTCCTTTTTTTGGGGGGGGGGGGGGGGGGGGGGGGTCAAATTTCCCTCGAGTCGCGCCACGCCTTTTTAGTTTCTTGGCGAGAGGCCTGGCCGGACAACCATTATGACTTTCCCTACCCTAACAACAAGTAATGTATACACTTCGCATTTCGACAATTGCCTATCAGAAACTTTTTTGGCAAAGTGTATTTTGTTTTTAGAAGAATATTGCAACACATTCTTTTTTCTCATTTATCATCAATCTCTTTAGACGAGGCGAGCCTTTTCGAAATCACTTCACGAAAGTCTAATTAAATCTACCGAGATACTATCATACACACAGGCCCGAAATCACAAAGGTTTGTCGACAAACCTTGGTTTTCGTACGTCATATGACGCGTTTTACGCGTTTTTTACAAACCTGGTTTGTAAAGAACAAAAGGAGGTTTGGCGAAACAAAAGGAGGTTTGAGCTCAAACCTTGCTTTGTGAATTCGGGCCGACATGTTTGAAAAAACAAGGCAACTGGTCCAAAAACGTGCATTTGAGCAACTAATGTTTTTAACAAAAGTATGGATGTATACTCTTTTGAAGAACCTTTGGTATACTTAAGTGCATCCTCATTAATATATCTGGAAAAATAGTAAGAGCATAGGTCCATGGTAAGAGCAACTTTTATTCGAGAAGAATGCATACGAATTTAATAGCTATTACTATTTCTTTATCCATGCCCTATTCTAGTTCTGAGATGAAATTTTTGTTTCGATGGAAATGAGCTCATGACTCTGAATTGTTCATCAAGACATCATGCAGCAGACCACCAACATATAATTGAAATCTACTGACACTCTTACATGTATTTGGACATAATTATATCACGTGATATCAGGGATATCCAAATCGACTTAATTTTTTGCCGTAGGGATAAATTGATTTATTTGGTCGTTCCGTCTTGTCGGTGATGCATAACTAGGATTTATTTTCTTCTCATACAAGTTTGCATCAAACAATTATTCTAACATTCGGTATAGTCTATCCTAAGAATATTTTGATTGATCAAAAATTACTTTTAACGACGACCTTTTCAATAAGTTAAGCTTACATACCATCGCATTATACTAACCTTGTTATTTTCTCCTTGTCCGTTCATTCCGGGATGAAGTGGAGTTCATGAATTTAATACATGGTGACAATTGGCCTTAGAAAAATAGTTCCTTCACCAATGCCGCCTAAGATGTTTTATACCAGATACCCTACTGGCCGGGACGAGTGCAATACTAAGAAAGCTTTAGTTTTGCTCGTCATAAGACGAGCAAGCCACAGCACTGCAAGCATCCTGACCAGCACGATTTGGTTAATGATCACAGCTACGACGTCGGTCTACTCAAACGTTGATTAATTTAAACACTTCAGCATCATTAACGTTATAGTAAAGAGAATGCATGTACTTCGTCGGCGCGGAATATTCACCATCTACCTTGACTACCATCCCCTAATTTGTTTACAGAAGATGCATTTTGCATCGCTGTCGTACATGTTAAGTGCATTAAATTTATCTTTGTGATATGCGCTATATAAGAATGGTTTATCATTACTATTACACAAGTATAAGAACATATTTGGATAACAAAAGTTGCGAGCAGGAAAATTTTGAGTGTGGTAAAAATGTTAATTTTGTAATCAAAACATTAGAAAAGATATAACATTGTGTATGCGGGGCACCGCGCCGCCTAAAACACGAATACCAACAAAATTGTTCGGGTACCCTTACAAAAAAAGAATATTCGGCATCTCGTTAACCAGAATGTTCTCGTTTCTAAATGTTGTGAGCGAGCAAAGAAAGAGACACTTCGTCTTTAAATTGTAATTTCATCATGACAATACACAGCGGTTCCTGATATTCTTTCTCCACAGAATTGACGTTTATTTCAAATTGGATCAATTTCTCTCGCGGCACCCCTAGAGATGTCTTTCGAAAACCCGGTTGTATAACGATGAATTCGACGATAAGATGGGACGCCGTCGGTCTCATGACGACTTTTTCTTTTACATCTAAATGAGACATGCATGATGAGGAGCGAAAAATGATGTCGGAGATTAGAACCTATCCAGTAGGCCGGGACAAGTGCAATATTGATGTGCAGTAACACTGAATATTGGGCACGAGTCACGACCTACAAGACAAGATTCGTTGACAAAAGCTCGTCTCGAAGTCAAGTCACATCCTTTCCCTGCAAGCCTACATCTCCGGAGAGCTGTGGAGGAAGACAAGTAGGAGAAGTGTAATACAATTTAGTGCACATAATTTTGTGTCTTATTAGTCCCTGTGTGAATTGCAAACTTTTAATTATTTCGCTTTGAATTTGATCACATAACGAAAATAGTCTATTACGATAGTGCCAGATCTATACCTGAATGTCCCCGGCCGCCGAAATCCACTAGTTCCTGCAGGGAGATCGTGGTCCACAGCAGCAGTACTTTCACATGAAGATGGATTAAAATTATGCAGATAGGGTGAAACGATTCACTTTCGTTGGTCCTGAGATTGAGGGCAAGCAGGCAGGCCGGGACGAGTGCAATATGATGATTATTATCATGTGGACAAATTGCAACTCCTCACGACCAGCTTGCTGCCCTCTACTGATGATGGAGAGAGAAGAAAAAAAGGCTGTTTCTTTCTGAACTCAACCACTTCTCTCCAAAAGCTGTTGTAGAACCCACGGCCCATCAACTTGGTCGCCGTAGTGTAACATGGAGCATTGTAAAGTAGTCATTACTACAAGCAATGTTGATACTGTAGTCCTTCGCTTTCTAACTTGGTGTACAAGGCCCTGTCACACTTGATTAAGTATTCACAATGCTTATTCAGTGATCAGATTGATTCTAGAGGAACAAATACCTTGAAGGCCTCACGAACCCCCACTCATCCACCCTCCATACAAAAGACTTCCTCGGTTAAAGCTTTACATTGTTCACATTTTAAGCCGCTCCGATGGTCAACATGAATAAGACGGTGGCCATACCCATTGTGTTAGAGCTGGAATTCAAACCGCAGTTGAGCGAAAGAGAGACACACGCAGTGCGGCATAATGTATCACTAGTATTGGAAATGCATTGATCCAGATTCTATTAGTATAGCCATCACATTCAAGAATGCCGGTGGATATACTACCCGAGTTGGTCCATGATATTATAACAAGCAATGGATTATTTCGAAATTAATGCTTTATATTTAAATATTATTTTTAAGAAACATCACAATTTCAGATCGACAAGCATTCATTGTTCACTGTTCTAAACCAGGGCCCTGCCTAACAGAGAGTTGGTATTAATCGCAACTTATTTGCGATTGATATCAATCTGAACTATATACACAATAGATAGGCGACTCCAAACTTGCGATTGAAATAACCAGGCATATTTTAATCTAATGAACCTAGAGTGAGTGATAATTATACGTATTCAATCATATTAAAGAAGTGAAAGAACAAAGCTCCCATTCTTATTCTCCAATGCGTAGTGAAGAAGTTTACACAGCTATGCCATGCAAGCGAGTACATAGGAAGGGCTGTAAACTGCGGGCAATAAACGCAGTACTGTTTACACTGTAACGCCAAGGAATAGCTGGTGGTATGCACACCTTTATCAGGAGATTCCTTGATAAGATACGGGATAGTAAACATCTAAACCACAGCAGGCATACAGAAGCCTGCAAGGAATGTACCTATCATTCAGAGATAGATAGAAACGGTGACTCATATCAACTACGCGTACTGCTAAACACTTGGCGAAGGTTATATCTACTACAGGATGCCTTCTCTTAGGAATAGGACGACGATCCACCCACGCCTCTCGCAACTTAATTGCAAATTATTCCTAATCCAATAATCTAAATACTACAAGAAACGAAACTAGCCCAAACAATAATAGATGATCACGATGAGAGAATAACCCCGATTGCCAAAATGAAACACTCTGTACTTCGTGACTCATTCAAATTGATTTTCATTAAGAAATGCTCATGCAGCATTAGCTATTAACTATCACTATAGTCTACTATGTTCACGTTACATAACAAAAAGAACAAAGGTGACTACCACTTCGCTGATTATATTATAAATTCATAATTTACAATACTGTTTCACACCTTTCTCGGCTTAAATACCATTCCTATTTTTACTTCTCTAAATAAGAATGCCCTTACGTTGCTGCCGATGATTTTGGTGTTGATGAGCAGGCCGGGACAAGTGCAATATTCGAAAAACCTCAATAGAGGAACAACATTGCGCTCGGTCCGACTTGACCATCAATCACCATGGTGATGACCTTGATAAACTGACCTTAGACACTGAGAGGTCAACTCGGGTAAAATCGTTCTTTCAGCTGGTAATTTACATCCCACCGCTGCCACTACCCCCTACGCAAATGTTTGCCATATTTTTAAACGTAGTCGGTAACCATTTACCCGATATCATTTTAAAAAAAAACGCTTCTGTTTATTTTTCAATTATTTCTACATGCGCCTTGAGAACTCCACGGAATGGAGTTAGTGCTATATAAGTTACATTTATATTATATGAAGTACATTTACGAAGTAGGGTGGGTACGAGATAAAATCTGGAACATTAATTTTGTTTGGCTCTCACAATAACAAGTAACATTGTTTGGAGATTTGGGATCGCTCTTAAAAATAATAGCTTGTAGTATGTATCAGCTCTCATGCACAAGTTAAGAAAGAGCACAAACGACTGTCAATGTGAGTCTATCCTACAGACAGGGGAAAATGGCTGTCGATAAGGTTTCCGCATACCATTGTGGGCGTTGCCTTGGAAACGTCCGGCCCATAACTTGTCATCTGTCTCCAGAGGGTGACAGGTCAACCCAAATTTACAGCTGGCTTTCCCCTGGTCACCTATCATAAATGCAAAAGAATACAAGTTGAGAAATAATACAAACGATTGCGACATAATCTACATCTCCTATTTTATTGTTTGCAAATGTAAACCATGTGTAGTAGAAAAGTTCTTCTTTCTACAGCTACTATTGCTAAGAGCTTATTATTGCTTGTCTAACATTCACATTATCATAAAGGCACATTTAAGTAATTCAATAATTTATCTAATTTCCGGCAAACTTGCAATAGCGGTGAATACTGCACACACATCTTATGATGTAAGTATTACCACGGCGGTGACTCGCGACATTCGTCGGAGGCACACAGGCTCCCCATTTCTCCCAGTTCCCACGGTGCAAAGCACTATGGGTAATACTTCCGAAACTGTCGAGGTCAGAGTGCAGCCCACAGGCATCTTGGGTTCATCGCAGTAGCGACCAGGCTATACCACTCCCATTCCCAACCATGCTTGCAACGGGGGAACCGGAGACCTCTACCTCAACTTCTATTGCTCTTTATACCTCAGTATGAAATACCAAGTTTTCAACAAAGGCCGATGCAATTATATCCTAAATAGCAAGCAGAGGACAGTTGCATGTAGAGCATTCAATCAATAATTCTATTCCTTTATCGAATAAAGTCGGATAATGAAGAAAAAAAGGCAATATCGTTTTGAAAGAAAATAAATCAATTGCGGTTATTCTTCACTCTCGCACAGTCGCAGTACCGCGTATTTATTCACTTATGAAGAGATAAATACAAATGGAAGAACTAATGCGTAATTAAATATTGGTATAACACTTATGGCTTGTCCCCGTACCCAGCTGATTCTAATAGCGATTATGATGAATTACTCCTACTTTTAATCAAAACCGGTATCTTGCTTTTTATCTCGGAAGTATCTAAACAGCTCGCCCAAATGAGGAAGGTTGTGTGCGCCTATTTGAAAACCGAAACTAGGACATCTCATTGACTGCGTATTACACTAACTCTGCAAAAACAGAAACGAATAATCTTGCATACAAAAATCGACGTATTTACATGATTGAAACCGCTCATGGCGGCGGACATGGAAACATAAGGGTTAGGGAATGATGAATGTGGCTTCGTATACGTTCTCGTTATTTCACGGTTTTTCACCTAATGAGCTAAAGCAAAGTTGGCGAATATAACGCATACTAATCCTACGTTAATTATCTCCTGTTATCTTCCATTTTTTCAGAAGTGTTGCAAACAAATTGTTAATGAAACAAGGTTTACAAGTATTCCTAAACATGAATAACATAGCAATACACCCCCCCCCACCCCATCCCAACAAAGAAAAGAAAAGCGTCCCCGGCGCTGTCTAAGTGCATAAGTATGGACGCCACACAAAATCAGTGCAGTATGGATGCCTCACAAGCGCAGTGCACCACGGCCCATCAACTTCATTCGACCCTGACAAGTAGGGCAAAGGATCAAAGCAGTATTTAGGATCAAAGTCCGTTCTGAAAAAGCCGAGGTACGCCGATAGGCGCCATATAATTTAGGCATGTATAGCCCAATACTAGTAACAGTCTAACATAACATGTACGAGCAAGGATAACAGGTACGGCATACAGTTTTATAACGGGTGGAAGACTACATGTACATGATGTACAGGACAGGGGAAATAAACTGAACGACAGACATAAATTCGATTGCCCACCCACCAAAGTATCTTTTAAAATAAACGCACAAAATGTGAAACACAAAATCAAAAATGAGTTTCATCTATTCGTTCTTAGAAAACAAGGCTCACCTAAATAACTTGACAAGCTCTCCTGCATACAATTATGAAAATATTCCAGCCTGTATAAGTTCGTATTTCGTTTTGATTAATATTTTTACGATGCAACACAGTTCATTAACATTCTATATACCCATTACCGACAACTCCAATCCCATTAATTTCATGTATTTCTAGAGGGGGTGGGGCATGATTAAAAACACAAAGGTTCATAAATCGTCAGATATTCTTCATCTGCGGTATACCACCTCAACATGGGAACATAATTCTTCTATTCAATATCAGGGCTGGGGTATTTCTAACTAAATTCAAAGATGTATTGTGTGTTCGCTGCGTCCTCTCCTCTGGAGACGGGACTGTGGATCTATATAATCCACATCTGAATAGAGGAAAGTTGGGAGTATTGTGAAGAGTTGAGAGCTCGGGAGCTAAAATGCCCTATTATCCATTGTCATGATTGTGTGCTTCCCACCAATCCTACGGACAATCACAATCAATTACGAGTGTGTACTCTTCAATGGCTGAAGTCGGAGACGCACTCTTCAAGCGAAAACTGGAGATTTCATTAATCAACGACAAGAGACTCAGTCGAAGGGTTTCTACTAATTATCCCTCTTCACATACATCATGCAAACTACATTAAACGAATACAGTTATCAACGCTCCGAATCACACAAAATATGCATGTAGATCAATAATGCCAGGTTTCTGATACATTTCATGAAAATTGTAAAGGGGATCGGGAGCACCCAAAACATATTGATTTAACGCCTTCCCTTGCATTCAGCTCTTCTTTATTTTGTAATGATCGATTGATCATTTCAGTTTTATCACAATTATTAAAAGTAATATAGCCTACAACTTTTCGTCGCTGTTTTCACGAAGTGACGGTAGTGAACAAAAATTGCATTCACTTTGCGTGACGATTTTTCTCACTACCGTCACTTCGTGAAAACAGGGTGCTACACTGCTATTCTATGTATTCAGTGGTTTAGAAATAAAGCTAATTGGTAGAGAGGGCAGGAGGGCGTTTGAAAATAAAATTGTGATGAAATAAATTTGTTGAAAGGATAGACTAGGACTGAGAAAATCGTCTATGAAGGTCATCTTTGGAAAACAGAAGAACAAAAAGTTGCCACTATTGACCAGAGGACTTACTAAAGAGTCCGTGGGTCAAGACTTATTTTCCTTTCATTAAAGATTCAAGATATTATGAGAGACTGGCCTGTACAGGGAGTTGGTTTATAAGACAGGATTGACTATAATAAACTAAACTGAATCAATTATTATTAACTGAAATATTGATGCTTTATTTCAACGAGCTTCACAATTTTAGCATGAATAGACCTCCTGAATGGGAATAGAATCTCCATGAAGAATTGGCGCCAGTCGCACTATCTTATTAATCGTGGACCTGCCAGAGAGTAACATAATCCCATGATTCCTATCCCTGGCCTGACCAGACGGACAAAGGCTCTACAACTACAAGGGAATGTAACAATGGTTGCTCCTCATGAGCACATCGAGAGGGTGGTCACCAAAATCAACCTACCGCTCGCATGTAATGAACCAGGGAGGCGAGTTGACCGTTTCACCTCCCTGAAGCTGAATGAATCAAGACCGGATATATTCAGGCCCCACGTGGTAGCACCTCTCGTTCGCATTCACGGCACTTGTTGAATTAATGCTGTCAGGACACTAACTTTCTCGAAAAGAAGCCTCTTTCTTGTTATTTGCACATAGGTTAAAGTTGATTGCATTCGGACATGAACTGTCTGTTACTCACTATCAAAATACAATTAGTGATCTCTTCCATTGTCAAAAATGTAAAATTCAAATTTCGTTTACATTAGTGAAACGTGCTCTAACTTACATAATGTACATCTGACATGCCAGTACCGGTCGCCGTGACATGAATGGCTAAGTCAATAATTACATTTTTACAACAAAACAAATTACGAGCATTATGAATACACGGAAGTCGGAAGTTTATAAGATCATGACACAAAATAGATAATCGAAAATATATGACATTTACAACTCTTCATATGCATGACAGTGCACGTGTATCGTATATCAATTCGTTATAGTTTTGCGACAAGCGCTTGACTTGTCAACATAGTCAATAAGTTAAAACATGCATGAGTGGGATCGGATAGCAAAAGTAAACAGGTGTACACAAATGACCATGTTATGTAAAGCATATCTAAATACGAATTATGCGTACAATTCAAGAGAGATTTTAAATTAAAGAACCGCACAATACTCACACAATGTATGGAACTCGGGGAAGTCCAATTCTTCGGCTTACCATCTACCAGTGTAGCACCACCACCACCGTCTAGTGACATGTCGCGGTGATTGGAGTCGTTTCAACAGGAAATCACAGCATGTGGGTGAATGAGCGAGTTGAACCGGAGGAGGAAACGTTGGGTGGTTTATGTGGTTGAATTACAATCGCATATGCGAAAGCACCGCCTACACGTTGCGTCGTAGGTTGGACTAACAATCTTGTTCTGTCGAAGTTCACTTCGGCATCAAAGTCCTCGTAAATGCGACGTCCTGAGCATTTGATACATTCTTTCGCGACTTCCATATCGTCACGTAATAATCACGCGAAACTCTTTGAAAGTGGTAGAACTTTGATGAGGACTTCAGCACAAGTGCATGTGAAGTCAATAGTACACACGCACGTACGTATACATGTGAATGCACCTCACAGTCAGCAAACACACTAGACTCCAAGCTCGCTTGGGCTACGATAACGACTTGAATGGAACTCTCAGTAAATGGAGGAAGTTAGGAAGAGGGGTGGGAGACCTGCGTGTTTGATAAAGAACACAATTATTGCAGATAACAGAATGACAACACACGTCTACATACATCGATATTTTTAATAACATTTGTAATGATAGAATAACTATGAAAATGTCACCATAATTAAGGGAATTAAGGTATCAAACTTATTCACTGCGCAAGATAAAAAGCAAAGACCCCTCGAAAGTAAATCGATTCGCCCAAGCGAAGGTTCAATGGCCCAAGTCCTACATTCCATCACAGCTGACCAGTTCCGAACAAAAACCCGCGAAATAAAAGCTGTATTCATCACAATGGCACCTGGGATGAATTCTTTCATCAGTGGAGAAGCCGTTTTCGGGGATTGTGCTCTCACTCCTCTGCATGGGATCTGGCTTGCCCTCCATTCACAGGATACCCTTTTCATACTCTTTAGTTGTTCCATGGACCTACAACACAAATGGTTGTTCATACAAACTATTCACAAAAAAACACTGGGCGTGGATAGAATATGAGAATACGTGCACGAAGACTTCGCGCCAGGATCCACCCCCACTTGTGGAAGCGGCAAACGCATTCATAATGAATGCATACAAATTGGAATGCTTTACATATCTTTCTACAACTAATGGCCTCGAATAAGAGCACGACAGTTCCTTGAAATGGAAGAACGGTTGGGTCGTCAGGTCACATCGCCAAACAATTGCTGCCTTATTAACTCTTTATTAATTAGCACATTCGGTTTCTTTAAAACAAAGGTGGAGGGGAAAAGTTACGACTATGCGTGATTACATAATGTCAAGTCAGCAGTGTGCAGATTAAACACCGGATATGAGGGGGCAATATTTTTTTAAATCACACGGTCCATGGTCATACCAGCGAGTTGGACCTACTATAAATCCGTGGTCAAACAAACTAATCCTATTGGTATGCACAGATGACACATTATAATGAAAAGCCTACTGCCAGATGTTCTACAGGAAGTTCTTCCACCGCTGGGCTCTCGTAGATGTACTTGCAAGTGTCAAATCAGCCCCCCCCCCCATAAAAATTAAATAATAAATAAATAAATAAATAATAATAATAATAATAATGAAGTATACTATAACATTTATGCCTTCACTTTATTTTGTGCATGACAATAAAGAAATTCAATAAGCCAGTTTCGTAATGTAACCAAATTTAATGCATACGTCTTTGTGAAGTGCCTCAATACAAATTATTTCATTCACCTGATAAGAATAATAGTATTTCAATAGTCAGAATGCAACTGCATATATTAAGTTGTTGCCAGGTTGGACAAACATTATGGCTTGACCTACCTAGCAACACTTAATATATGCAGTTGCATTCTGACTATTGAAATACTATTATTCTTATCAGGTGAATGAAATAATTTGTATTGAGGCACTTCACAAAGACGTATGCATTAAATTTGGTTACATTACGAAACTGGCTTATTCAACATGAACTTGAAAGAGGAGTAGTAGGACTATTCAAGTACATGTATTGATTTCAAAATATAAACAGAGAAACTTTGCACAGGCCGCAAAATATTATATTCTCAAATGACTGTTTTTTCAGAAGGCCTAGGATATATAAATGAAGTGACATAACGCATTATTCCAACCAACCTCCAATATTTCAACTAACACAATTATGAGAAATTCACATTGAAAAGAAATTTTATTTTATGTATGTCCAACTATCAGAACCGTGATATTGAAAGTCAAATATCTGTGGCATTTAGCATGAAAAACGCATATGCCTACATTTAAAGTTTATTTTTTTATTTTTATTAGCCTACATATAAAGTTATAACCCCTCCTCCGATTTCAGCCAAAAGAGGTAATACAGAAATTGGCTTTCGTGGTGATTCGGATCAGAGGCCTCAGAAAACAAAATAAATTCCCCTGATCTAATGTGGTTGTTCTATTGTAAGTTCAGAAATCTATGTCGATATATCCCAGGGTAATTATTTGGATCGAAATGGATAAGAACCATGGTCCGTGCATGCGCATGGCTCCTTGCTAGCGTATGGATACACTGCATTTTGACCAAAATACTGGTTTGAGGCACATTTTGGGGAAATTCACAATTTTTATGAAATGATTGACTTTCGTTCAAACGTGAACAAGTACATGTAGTTACTTTACCTGTGATGATATGCAGGCTACGGAAAAAATCCAACCTATAGTATTATCACGGCATTCGCAAAAGATCAATTTTCCTAACTGGATTCATGTTCACGCTTTGGCCTCTGTTATATCTGTAAAATAGAACACCTTGCTTTCATTTAGGGTAGATTTATAAAACAAAATTAAGTAATCTATATAATACTACTAATTATGATATAATAATACTTTTATTATAATACTCCTACTTAATAATAACGAAAATAATAATTTATCTACAAATGTATATCACAAGAGGAAAGTTACCAATTCTCCCAAAATTATGAACCAGAATTTGTAGAACACACTTTGCACATTGAACATTCTTCACATAGACATAGATGAGTATGATCGGTGTAGGCGGATTAAAGAAAGAAAATAAGTGGTTTGTGACTGTTGTTAGGACACCATTTTTCATTAACCTCATCTGATTTTCTATGTGGTTGGTCTATAGTTTTACATTTCAAATGAATACAGCTTTCCATCTCCGTTTACAAAAGTAGAGTTTGTTTTTCCCGTGTCATGTTCAGTGCTAAGCAACACTCAGCTAGCTGGGTTTACGACTGTCATACGAAGAGAGGGAGAGACGATAATCCAGGGTCAAAAGGTGGCCAAGACGAGGAATGTATGCGTAGAGTGCGATCCAGTCGTTCAGACCGAGATGAGTGCAATGCCGAATTGTACAAGCTAACTGCACGGCAGCTGCAAACATCTCTATCTAAGCGTCTGAATCAAGAATAAGTTCCAGCTGAAGTATCCCTGAGATGAAAGGCTAACTTCCAAATTACTTGAAGTGGAAAGGAAGTGAAAGAAGTTAATTTATTTTATTAATGGCTTCTAGGCTATATTCAACTGTTGCATTCTTATCTAAGTGACAGAATAGAGTCTGGCCTGACAGACTACCCGCGAGCATCTGAATGGACTTATTGTTTGCTAGTCTACTCTGTAGGCCTGCATAACGAGTCAAGTTCTCTGAAGTTTGGGCCCGAAAGTCAGATGAGGAAAAATCACCACCTAAAGGGATAGGAGGGGGCGGTGGCTGGCAATCAGCGGTGAACGTAGTTTAGTTCTCCAGTCGCAAATTCCCAAATATGCGACCGTGATAATGGAGGAATATGTCGTATAGTTATACTGTAAGATTTTTCTTGGCTTTTAACAAATATTAACTGGACGAAGATGAGGAATGTACAAAGTGACAACAAACTTGATAAGTAAAACCTAGTCAAAACGCAGCGAGAGCGGATGCTTACATGCCTCCGTCAGGCAAAGATTCGTCTCCACAGAAATCGCCATGGGAATCGGCTAAGGTCACGAAAGGTCAGAAGAAAATCACGGTACCACATGTGGAGTGGGCATTCCCAAGTTCTGTCTAGATTTCTGTATACATTATCGGTGTTCATTCATGAAATCAGGGCGATCGAACAGAAGAAATTGTTTTTTTCCCAGAGATATAAGATAACAGTAAAGAAAGAACTTCGCATCAAAGTTTGATGTAACTACAAATACACTTTTGCGACCATTCAACAATTAACATTACACTTCGCATTTCGATTAAAGGTAATACAAAGTTTTGGGAAATTTTGAAAATTGGGTGGATAGTGAATATCACAATTTTTTATATATTTGGATGCCCCTGTGGATGTATTATAACATTGGAAATTTAGCCCCTAAAGCACTTCTGCTTTCGAGAAAAAATGAATTAAAAAAATTACCGGTGCTCCCGGTAAATGTTGATAAATTTCAATTAGCGCCTACGGCCGTGCAATGGTAGCTGCGACCATGAAAATCTCAGAATATGTGGTTGTGATATATAATTTTCAAAAGAGAATAGTAATTCGGTCGATTTTTGTCAAGAAACATTGTTTTATAGCTTTATTAATATCTTGACCTTGAGAGGGAGCTATACAACATAAAGAGTTTATTATTTACAATTTCATAACTTTAGACTCGATTTCAACCGCGACAACGATCACCGAATATTGTAGGGTCGCATATGCTTCCAAATATGTTCATTTGAACCAAATCCATGACCCCATACCTAAACTTCGTAATACCTTTAACCTTGGGTCCTTCACTAAAGACTCTATTCAGTCTTTCATCTTCCGCTCGATCTGTCCTATCTTTCCTCCCTCCGTTACATAAGAAATGTCCAAAGTGTCTGAAATGGATTTTTATCAGTAATACCCAAACACTGAATGCCTGAATGGAATGCCCCCCCCCCCCCAACAACAAAAAATATCATGGTGGTCGGGGCCACTCACTATTCTTCTCGACTATTAAAATTACGGAGTGTAGGTACTTGAATAGGTAATTCATTAAATATTCAACACGTATGTGAGGTCCATTAGCCCAAATGTGAACGATGATTGAATGCTCCCTGTACAAATCGTCCCAAGTATCGAACAATCGAAAAGTGAAGACACCGTCTCGAGACTTACGCCAACGGACGAGTGTGCTTTCTTTTATCGGCCCTTTCTCTTTGGTTTCTCGTCACAAAATGTGGGCATTTTTAACGCAGTGCGAGTGTTACTGTAAATGTATCGTGAGTATAATGTGGAAAACTGTTACATCACAGAATGCTGCAAATTGTCAAACTTGTTAAGTGACTCCAAGTCTTGATAAAGCCAAATAACTGGTCCCATTAGCATATTTCTTCCAGTAAATAATATTAAATACATTTTTTTTAATCTTCGCATGAAATCAAGGGAGTATCAGTTATTAATCCGGGACACAAACATATGCATCCCACCTGTCACTTCAGCCAGCCTTTTTGCCATCTTGAGTTACCAATTATTCACGAAGGCTTTAGGAATTTCAGCAGTAATATAATATAATACATAAAACGTATTACTGTGTCCCAAATTAATAACGGGTACACACATGTCTTTGATTTGTCAAAAAGGGAAATCCTAATCAAAATCTTGATGCATCATCGCCGAAGAAGAAGAAAATAATTAAGCTGTATTTCCAGTATCGTGAATCATAATTAAATTTGATATAGATTACTTGAAATGAATTAAATGTTCAGAAATAAAATGAACGTAACCTCAGCGCTCGCACGAGGGTGTATCCGCTTCTCGATTGTTACTTACACTGGTTTGTCCCCCTATTTTTGCCCGAGGGATCCCTTTAGTATTATACAAATATGTTGAGGTCACTTCCCACCCATGTTGAGGTCACCTAGGTCAGTATCCGCCCTTGACCTTTGACAAAGAGATTACTTGGTATTATATACTTCCCTAAGTACTATTCGGTGGCAGGTTGGCAGGTGGACGTACAGATTCTGATGTGTAACACAATTTTAATTGTCAAATGTTGATTTTTCAGCAACATATAATATGTATTACGATCATAAAGTAGACCCATCATTACATTACATTCACATGCACGTACAATTCACAAATGAAGACCGCGCCGTCTTCCTTCCCGTCCATTAATAATAACTGAAAAGGAAGAAAAATGCACGTTATACTTGCTCACAACTAACATAAGATTTGAATGATTATTTGCCATTTTCTCTGGCCAAGGTATTCCGTAAGTCTGTTTGCATCAATATTTAAATGAATATTTATCTAGCACTCATTCAAAAAGAGTACCCAAAGTTTCCAAACTTTCCAAAGTAGATCTCGATAAGCCTTTATCTATAACTAAGCACATCGTCAAAATAGATTAGAACCAATAGGCAATACACACGCAGATCAAGCTGAAAACATCTCAACTCTTTATCACTCCCAATTGTATCATCAGGGAGATGCGAGTTTCCATCATTCTTGGCATCTTCCATGTATCCCCTAGGCTATGTGCACGATTGAAAATCGCCTGAAGAAAAAATAAGTTAACAACTATTTTTCTTCGCCACGGTGCACTTGCATTTCAGTTTTATGGACAATTGAATATATTTAAGAATGATTTTCTTACCCATAAAAAGGTGGATCACGCAAGACGATCGTTGCCAAACATAATCCTCAATTTCATTGAAAGTCTTCAATGTTCATCTTCCATGTAATCTGTTGATACATAATAGAAACCGAGGCATATTCACTCGACAATTCTAAAGGAGATTTCGACATATTTCACCTTTGTTTATCCACTCAAAGACATTGTCAAATGGAATGAAGTATACCGACATCGCGACATGCATCTTGCAAGAGAATCTTTACCACTACACTAGTGGAGTCTGAGTTGAGTGGAGATGGACTCCTCCTGCCTCGCTATACCACTTGTTGCTGTGTATTACCCAGGATACAGGGAGGGCTTCAATGATGAAAGGGTACCATCGCAGAGGTCACGTTCACATCATATGAGTAGTTTAAAGTTCAGACCAGAGAAACTCTTTACACATCTGCTTCGTCTCAGTGCGGTAATCGTGAACTTCAGTTGCAATATCTTTAAACAAAAGTACTGCAAATACATGTACATGTAAAGTTGGGACTGACTTAGGAAAGTATGAAAATAGGATTACACATTTCGCCGATACATAAAAAGGAGGATGAGAAGATGAGGATTTTTTTTTTTTTTTTTTTTTTGGGGGGGGGGGGAAGTGTTGTCAACCTACCGCTTCAAATCTTCTTTTATAGAGATTAAAGGGAAGTCCACTCCAAAACTAAATTACTTTCAATATAGAAGCAGAAAATCAGAGTTTGAGCAAAATCGGATAGATGACATGATCAACTTTGAAATCACCAGACAAATTGGCAACCCCCTTTGAGTCTGTGATGTCATTGTCTCACTATCCACTAAATGTTTTCTTTATATGGAATTATTGATAATATCAATTTTGAATTTCACCCCTAAAAAATCTATACTGTAATTTTCCAGCTAAATCATGAACAAGGGAAACGCTCTCGGCGGTCTCGCCTGCATAACGCAATTCTATATGATAAACCAGAACTTCAATGACGTAGCGCTCATCCGCATCTCGCAACAACAAATATCGTAAATTTTATGTGGTACACTTTTAAACTGGTCAAAAAATAAAAATTTGATGCCCTGGAAGGGATATAATTTCATTTCATTTGCATAAAGTACCATAAATAATCAATGGAGCAAAATCTCAAAATTCTGTGTAGAAGTTTAGTGTACCAAAGTTAGCTCTACGATATGAAGCAAACCAAATCAAAATCGGTCGAAATATGAAGAAGCATTTTTTGTGATTTTTAAATTATTTTTGGAATAAATTTGCATAAATTACCATAATTAATCAATGGAGTAAAATCTCAAAATTCTGTGTAGAAGTTCAGTGTTCCAAACTAGCTCTACCAGGCCAGATAAGGCAAACCAAATCAAAATCGGTCAAGAAATGAGGGAGAAGAAGCAATTTTTGTTATTTTTGGAATACATTTGCATAAATTACCATAATTAATGGAGAACAATTTCGAAATTCGGTGTAGAAGTTAAGTGTACCAAAGTTAGCTCTACCAGATAAAGCAAACCAAATCAAAATCGGTTGAGAAATGAAGAAGAAGCATTTTTGTGATTTCGAATAAATTTGCATAAATTAGCATAGATAATGGATTTCACGATTATGTGTAGAATTTTTAAATCCCCCTTCTAGCCCTATCATATGAAACAATCAGAATCAAAATCGGTTGAAAATCTTGATGTTGATGCCACAACAAAGTCTAAGTTTGTTGACCTTAACTTAGTCACCTGAAATTCTACTCACATGATTGAGGAGACTTGATAACCCTATAGTCCAAGTTTCATTGACTAAGAACTTATACTTTTAAAATTATATCAAAATTTCAAAACTGAACTTTAGGTTAAATTTTCGATGATGATGCTACAACATAGTCCAAGTCTGTTGACCTGAAATGACCTTTGACCTTGACTTTGTGATCTGAAATTCTACTCACATGATTGGGGATACTTGATTACCCTTTAGTCAAAGTTTCATTGACTAAGAACTTATACTTTAAAAAGTCAGTCTTAAAAATTCAAAAACTTAACCTAAGGTTAAGTTTTTGATGTTGACGCCGCCGTCGCCGTCACCGGAAAAGCGGCGCCTATGTCTCGCTTTTTGCTACGCAGGCGAGACAAAAATGTGAAATTTGATAAAATATCGATTTACAAATCAAACAGTATTCAGAAAATAGTATCAATTCTTTATAGTTTATAACGTTTATAAAGTTTATAACATATTTTGTGAAAATTAATGTCATGCAACGCAATATGATACAAGTCATAACCTCGACAAAGGCATGGGGAAATCAAGTTTTTGGGGTTAAAAAAGGAAATGGATTGGATAAAATTTCATCTTTCATCTAAACTTCTAGTAATAGTCAATTTTGGAAAAGTTAAGTGTCGTATTTATTTGTATACTGTACATAAGAGTACGATATTATTATTGATATAAAGTATATGAATTATCTATCTAAAAAGTACATTAAAAAAATAATAAATCCGAGAAAAAAAATCAAAACAATATTTCAAAGACATATTTATATTTTGGCATAAATTATGTAAAATATTTCGCAGAGAAAAGAACAGACATAATGCTTTTGACGTGTTGAGCGACAAAACAATTTCGTACGAAGGAAAGGGGTGGTACAGGGTTTATAAACTTAAAGAAAGCACTGAATGAATTTATAATTGTTGTAACATGGGGTTACATGTCCCATGACCAACAACAAGAGCATCAGAAAACAGAGAGAGAAATAATGTACGTAAATTTGAAAAATGTCTCCTGCAAAGTAACCTCGCATGTTTCAGAGCAATTGAAAGTACGAAAACCTCTGTAACCTTTCATTCTGAATAAATATCCCCAACTTGGATCAACCTTGGCCGCCAAGTCTTTGGGTCCACCTTTCATGTTTACCTATCCTAAGACGCGATGATGGCATACTGAACTTGAGGGGGACGGAGGAGGGGGAAGGGGAAGGGGGAGGGGGAGAGGGAGGGGTGGAAGATATACCTCCTGTTTTAAATCTGGCGAATATCGGATGTCCACAAATCTGTAGATGAATGCCTAGAGTTCAAATGTTCGAACTACCATCGGCATTCGGCAACTTTACAATAATACTGCATTTCCCCACGCATACTCTCTAGATATGAATTGAGGGTATTGGTGAGATCTACCAAATTATCCTTGAAAGTTGATGACATACATCCCCGACTACTGGAGCATTTCGGTGAGACCCCACTTGCCAAATATTCTACATGTACATGTATAGGCCTACTGGCAAGACGACAGACGTACAAATGGAATCTATCGGATCTGATAATGATTGCTCTTTATGTCTATTGACACGGGCATTCAGCAAACAACGGCCCTGGGCACACTTCCCGGCTATGGAAATTGAAAGGTACTCAGATCTATAACTTGTTTGGTGATCAAACACACACATTTACATCCACCTTGTGCTTGACTTGCTTGACCACTGATTTTGTATTCCTTATCCCCGTTATGTTAGAAAAGAAGTTTTGGGGTGTGGGCAGCGCGCTTGAATCACCACCAACTCCTATCTTCTTGGTACCGGCTACATCGATGAGCAACGATCCTTCCTACTACGAAAAACAAATGAATACAATAAGGGTATAGCCCTTACAATTAATCATAGAGATGCCCAATGAACTAGATAATCTGTCAAAGGAATTACGATGTTACCATAGCAACCACTTCCGTTGTTAATACGAGAATTAACAGAAACTATTTGAAGAATGCATTAAGTGAAGAGTAACTGAAATGCAATCAAGCAAAGGTCGTGTTTGGTTACATGAACCGAGTTATAATTAGCCCTAGAATGGCGCCTTCAGCAGCATGAACTAGGAACCAAAGCGATTCTAGTAATGGAAACTGCATGGCGAGGACGGAAAAACGAAATCCAATGCATTATTTACGTTTCTTCAAGGTTTTTCAGGGAGGTGGGTCTACGAATAGTACAATACTCAAATTATGTTGCTCGGCTGCTCGCGATCCTTTTAAGGAAACTAACAAAGTAACATGTGAAATTACAATTTGTCATCATGCGCACATTGTACGCAATGATGAATGATGACAATATTAATTAGTTGAACAAGACTAGCATTGAGTTTGAGAGGCTTTTTGGTAAGTTGTTTATTTAAAATTCTGGTCATCAACCCCCTTAATTCTACCAGGGAAGACAGCCCCCCCCCCCCTGATCGAAAAGTTAGCAATACTGACAAGAAGTCAAACTTGAACTCCGAAATACGATATTTTGATTGGCTAGAAGTACGTACTTTGTGATCTTGTCTTTGACATTTTGACCCCCACATTTAGTCTGTTTTTCTTTACAAGTTCACAATTCTTTTAAAGGTTTGATTTTTGAACTCATAATCTTATCACAGTAGACCCTTTAAAATGGTCATAAATTACAAAGTTCGGACAATCTCGCGGTAGCAAAGAAAGCATTAAGAAATATTAAAGAGCGTATGGACGGATGGATAATAGCGGAGGCCCCTATATAATAGATATAGTATATGCCTTACCAGAGTTTCATGAAAACCTGTATTACAAACTTCACTTTTCGTTTATAGTAAATGCGATGCAATACATTACTTTTCACCATCTTCAAGAATAAACGGCCGTCTACATTGACACAATCGCGTTGGTCTCGTCCTTTAATCTGACGATGGTGTCCTGGGGGCAGTATTTTGTTCGAATGAGGTCACAATCAATTGTCAAAAGCCTGTTCAAAAGAGGTATTCATTGTGAGGTAGAATAGACGGCCATTTTTTTTTTACCAGGGTTGTAGCATTTATATTTTAAAAGACCTGTGCTAAACTATAAAACATGTGGTGATAATGGTGAGTGGATAACGTGATGGGAATGAAAAGGAGGCATGCTCCGATGAATACAGGAAATCTTCAATGATTTCCCTCCCATCAATCTTAAATACTTGTTAGACAGTCCTACTTCTTTATGCAAATCACCACCATCTAGTCTGCAAACTCGAACCACTTTATGACACTTGCACAAAATGTCATTGTGTCTTGAACCAAATTACAAGAACAACTTGATGTTTACATCATATTGCATGAACGACTACAGTCCATGGCCCATGCAGTTCTCATGTAACCGAATATTAGTCTGTAATATAACGTGCTCAGACCAAGCTCAATTGGGACTTTTAAAAGGTCTGTTCCTCAATACTAGGTTTATATCCCTTCACTAGTGAAAAGGACACAATGCACTGTTTAGTCCTACAGGTAAATTACCGATGTGCAAAGCTCCTCGAAAAATAATTGGCGCGAAACATGCCCATGAAAACCCAAAACATAGCGAACCAAATATTTGGTTCTTAATCTTATTCCATGTGTAAAAGGAAACATGACAGCTCGATGCCTAGAAATGCAAAATCACTTGAGATGATAAAGTAGATTCGTTCAATTTGACTGTAATGTATGTCCAACCTTGAAAAGGTACATATAATTTAAATATATTTTTCGGAGTGGGAATTCTAAATGAAGAAAATAACGTGTGTGTGTGTGTGTTTTTTTTCCTTCTTCTCCTCTTCCCTTACAGCCACTATATTAATCACATCTTCAATCAATTCATATAAAGGCTGAATCTGAATCCCACCTTTATTTCTTTCCTTACTTCTAATTATATTTGATGAACAAGGACATCTCTATCTGTGTATTTTCTTCTTCTTCCAAATGTGAAAAAGGAAATCAACCGCTGGTTATGGGAATATGCAAAAGGCGAACGCAGATGGCGCAACGTACAAATGCACGCTGGTTTGTAGTTCATACTGTTCACGAGGATCAAACATCATGAAATATAACATCTCAGCTTTGTCGATAAAACTTGCATTGCACTGACTTTTAAAAGAAAAGCACATTTCCCTCAAGAATAACAGACCCCTTTCATTATTGGTCCCCAGCCAGCTTAGTATCAGTCCCATCGGTAACGTTTCTGTTTCAGGCGAAACATACATGTATAGAGAGACTTATACAATCTTATCTTAGTTTGACTTCAGTCGATCTTCAGTCATTATTACATTTTAGTCTACAAGCAAAAAACAAATCCCATTACCCCAATGAACTAACCAACCCGACCCCTTACACCATAAGAGAAAGAAAATTCCGTCAGGTTACAAGAGGACACTGAACTTGGGATATAGTAACCGGTAAGCAACGCCTTCGGCATTTCCATGCTCTCTATGAAAGTATACAGAGGATTATCGAGAGAAAAAATTATTCGGGTACGGTTGGATTAACAGTCTGAACAGGACACTCGTTGGTGGGGGTAAAGATCCCATCAACCATTTAATTTTCTTTTTCTTTCACTCCATTCAATCATTTTAATTCAATATACGTGTACTAACATTGTCAAAATTAATAGACCATTTCATAGTTAAGTCAGTGCCCCGTTGTAAATTATTTCATTAATTGTTGCTACTTGCTAGGTAACTTACCTACATGTAGGTTAGACAAATATTATGGCTTGTCCTACCTAACAACACGTAATGTATGCAATTCGCATTCTAAGTATTGAAATACAATTATTTGTAACAGGTGAATGAATTATTATGTATTATTGAGGCACTGCACAAAGAAGTATGCTTCAAATTTGGTTACGTTACAAAAATTCAGTAAAAATGCTGTACATATATACTAGGCCAATAAATCCTACACACACAATAAAAATGAAATGAATTTCATGAAAGGAGTGTTGCTTTAATTTATTTGTTACCTCATTGGGAATCAAAAGTTGTAAGTCTGATCAGAATCGATATCCACTTAGGAAAATCAAAGATTCTAAAACTTCTTAACACAGGCCCGCCGTCAGTATAGTCTGCAAGCACAAACCCTGGTCAGTCGTAAAAGTGAGTCTGCACTATAAGACTACCATAGGCTATGTACTGTAGCTGCTCCTGACACAACCAGTAGGTAGCTGGGCTAGACTTCTCTCAAGGCACAATGATTTTTTGATTAAGTGTCAAATTAGGGTATGTGCCTGCAGACTACCGTCAGTACTACTATTCGCAATATACGAGTAAACGAGCATTTGGAATCCCAGGAATTCATAGAAATTGAGAAAGACCTTGGAGGTGGATAGGTCCTCTGGTTCACGTCGATTGGGGATTCATGAAGGCGGGTGGGTCTGGAAATTGTAAACCTGGCTATCCTCGAAACCTTGCACGTATTCATAAATTCCGAATTTCCATCGCAAAGGTCGACGAAGTTGATAGTTCTGAATCTCAGACCACTTTCAGATGAACATAAAATTACCTCCTGGAACTTATTATAATAGGGGTCTAAGCAGGGATATACATCCCTGGTCTAAGTATAAAGTGAAAGTAATGCAGATAAGGGATCATTCAAGCTTTTAATTTAAATAATAGAAATCTTAGCTTTGTAAAAAGATAAAATGTTCGAGTGTATCAAACTCGAAAGCTCGGTACAAAAAGAAATATATAATATAGTATCTAGAGGGCGGGGGGGGGGGGCTATCAGGAAACTCGGAAAAAAATATATGGTTTCAGAATTCAGAGAATTTATATGAATTCAATGAAATTAAATAATTTCTTCACAAGTCATCTATTCATCTCAAAACAGAGAAGAAAAAAAATACCCGTCCTGTGTATTTCCAAAGCCTGAGACAGATACTTGGACTGGGGCTCCCAAGAACGAATTGAGGGGAGATGGGTTGGGGAGGGTGGCTGACGCACCCCTAGACTGCTCGCTGTGCCCTAACCTGGAATGACTCTGGCCTGGAATGTGACCTTATTCCGAGTTGACATGACCGAGGTTTCCCGCCGAGGCAAGCAGGATGGGCTAGGGGGGCTGGGAGGCCACGATTGGTGATTAGTACCAGTCTGTACAAACCTGTTGATTTCAACTTCTTCATGCGGACGTTTCGCCTACACAGGTGAAATTGCACATGAACATGACAGATAATACATTGAGAAAATAATTTATAAAAAAAATACTGACATACATAGGACAAGAAAAATCGACAGATTATAAAAAGTATAAGGAAGTTAGGAACATATTTTTGTATATTATTTATGATGATGAACATTGGGGTATATCGTTGATACAGAATACTTTCCATCATCATGTCGATCATTAAAATAATAATTTTATAAGATTATCAAAATTCGGGTATTCTGCAATTAAGCCCAAATTCAATGTAAGCCTACTGGTATCCGATTAGTGCGATTTCAAAACCTTTTCAACGTCCTAAGATTGAATTCACTGTTCATCAGGCAGGATGCTAATAACTGTTATATAACATGCAAGAAAGGCGTATCCAATACTTACATGATTGATATGATGGCTGCTCTGCAGCTAATCGAAGTTGGTCGGCAACATGCCCCTAGACCTGACCAGGAAGCGCTTCCTGCATTCTCTGACTACACTGATGAAGTTGGTTTAACATGAACAGACGAATAGACAAAAAGTTATTCAATTAAAAAAGGCCATCTTTTAGCATGAATGAAACACAAACTAGTAGCACGGCCCTGATGACTAGCATTCTCCGTCTACGGATGTTCCTACCATCGTATAATGGAGCAAATCCTACCATCTGACCATCCCTGGAAGATGGGAGACCAACTCTTAGCCGATTCCAACATGTTAGAAACACGGCAGACATCTGGTTCCAGGATACAAATGGTTGCTAGGTGCATACGAGACGCGCTGTCTAAATCCAATCATGTGGGTATCCATCGACTACATTGCATGGTGTATCTTCAGTCATCGGATCCTAAATTGAATGTAACAATAGCGGTCAAATTTCGAGAGCAAAATCCATGGCAATGGTAGACACAAACATGGTCGACTTTCGGGAGTTCAAATCACTTTCCGCGTTTCGTGTGTGGTGGAAATTAAAATGAGCGGGAAATGCAAGGTTCTTCTGAGGGCTCTACCTTGAGAAAAAAAAAAGAGGCGTAGACAGGCCCTCCTGCCCCGGCGGACTGGGGGAGGGGAGGATGTGTGTGGTGATTGAAGTCGCTTCAACTCAGCTCAGGTCGTATTTTCCCTTTTTTTAATGAGCCGATTATGACTCCCATTGATGCATACTGGAATATCGTATTTCAGCCTGTATGGATTGTGTCATTACATGTATATCATTAAAATTACCTTTCTCGACAAATGTTCCCGTGCTAGCGATGGTTATCCACTGTGAGTTGACATCAATTTGCCCTTTCCAGTGCATGAACCAGCCCCCCCCCCATCAATGGTTCAAGTCAGAAATAAAACACACTGTAGACCACATATCTACGTATGCGTTCCTTTATAACACTCACCAAGATGGAGAAATTTAAAGAAGAAGAAAAGGAAGAAGAAAAGGTAGAAGAAAACTAGGAAGACAAGCCCGATAGAGAATACAGATCATGACAAAGGGTGAATAAAAGGGCAAGCCGGGCAGGGGGCATGCGGCCCCTATTTACTCGCGCTTTTCCTCAATCGCGTGGGGCGGGGTACACACCAATGTCTCTGAGCAGGGTTGGGTAGTATTACATCGGCGGTTTCGTCGACCAAGGGTAAAAAGACCGGGTACAAGCCTCCCTTGGGGACATTTTGGTATGTCATATTTGCACGTAGTCTTTAAAGTTAAACACATCGCCTTCGATAATTTTGTTAGGAAAAATCGCAAACGAATTCATTGTCATGGGCCTGTATACTCTCTAGTAGTAGATCTATCACAATGAACTTTGAGGAGGTAAACCGAAGTAACATGGTTGTAGCCAAGGGGGCGGTGGGGGCGGTCCCCCCCCCAAAAAAAAAAAGAAGAAAGGAAGAGGATGTAGAAAGAAAAGGATTAAGAGTCGAGAACGGTACAACGAATCGTCTTCTGTCTCTAATAATTTAATGAAACGCCTAAGTTCCCGCGCTTCGCGCGGGAGGGGGGGGGGGGGGGACTGAATTCAGACAAGGAATTAGAGTCCAGAACGGAAAAACGAATCGTCTTCTTTCTTTAATAATCTAATGAAACGTCAGAGCTTCCGCGCTTCGCGGGGTGGGGGGACTCCCCCATCCCTGCACCCATTCCCCTAGGGAGCGCGCTAAGCGCGCTCTGTATGTAAGTATTCTGTAAGTACTATAGTCTATACATGTAGTAAGCAAATTATTACCGAGTTCTCTGGCGACGAGACAAAATTATCATCGCAGAGGTGATCTCGGGGCTTTCATTTTCCCGATGCCCACAAAGAAACGAACGATGCTCGTTGCCCCTGGTCAGGCGCGTACGCATGGGGGGGGGGGGGGGGGGGGGGGGGGGGTAACCCCCCTCAATTTTTGTGTTGTTGCTCAAGGGGTGTGGGGTGTTGAGTAAAAAAAAAAAAAAGGCTCCTTACCCCCCCCCCCCCCCTCCCCCACTGAGCGAAACATCGGTCGGCGCGATTTTTACATTTCCAGGGGCAAAAAAAATAAAAAGAACACAATGCTTTCACTACCACCCCCCCCCCCCCCCCCCCCCCCCCCCCCCCCCCCCCCCACTGAGCGAAACATCGGTCGGCGCTGTATTTCATACAGTATTCTAGTCGTCTTTTAAATCTTTTACTTTTTCTCGTTTATTTTCAACTTCAAAGAGTGAAAAATTTCGGCCCCACGTTGCAACGGTGCCAGATCTGGCATAATTTTGACCCTTTTAGTTTTAGTAATAGTATCTGGCATTACGCCTGGCATAATTGGGCTGTTAGCAAAATGTTGGCATAATTTGAGGTTTTTTAAAGCATAATTTGAATACATTTTTCAAAATATTTCCAATAAAATTGAACCAAAAATAATTTTAAAAATTGCTTCTTACAATCCCCCCCCCCCCCCACGGCTTGCTGAGTCGGCGCAAAATATTTCCTAAAATAGACTTCTTACCAACAATAGATCTAGATCTAGGCCTAGAATTCTAGGCCTACAGCCTTTAATATGTTAACCTTTTAGCCTAGATCTAGGCCTTAATGATAAATATAATAACAATTCATAGACTCAGTAAACTCTTGTCTTGGCAAGATCGACATTAAAGTTAAAACATAGATCTAGATCTAGGCCTAGATCTAGATCTAGATCTAAATGGATTGATGGAAAGCACAGTAATAAAAGTAGGTCTACCCTCCCCCCCAAGGAAAAGACACAAGGAAAGGAAAAAACACAATTTAAGAAATAGAATCTAAAGTTAGATCTAGGTCTACATCTAGAAGTAGATCTAAAACTGGTCTAGAAGTCGGAGAACCTAGACTAGATCTAGGTCTAGGCTAGACCCCCTAGACCTATATACAAATTGTAAACCATCTAACACTAACAATAAATAACAGTACTAGTAGGCCTAGATCTAGGCCTAGCCTAGACTAGATCTAGATCTAGTCAGTAGTCTACTAATACTAGATCTAGATCTATATTAGAGTCTACAACTAGCACTAGACCCTAGTACAAAAAGTAGTAGATCTAGCCTAGGGCCTACAGTGACGTATTAAACTGAGTTAGACCTAGGCTAGAGCCTAGAGGCTAGACTGTCTCTCGTCTCGGCGCGGCCTCGATGACGTCTCTTGAAATTTAGAGTCCACTCCAGGACCGGGACCCCGTCTTTAAAAGAGTTGAATTAGGCCTAGGCCTAGATCTAGGCCTAGACACTAGACTAGACTAGATCTAGATCTATATTGATTGCAACTTATTTGCGATTGATATCAATCGCAACTAGACCTAGGCCTAACTTAGATCTATCATCTACACAAGAATTGGAGACAGCAAATTTCCGATTGATTGGTCATGGTTGACTTGCGATTGATTTGCCCGGTTTTATTGGGTCTTGAATCAAGAGTAGACGTGGCCCATAATCTCCGATTGATTGGTCATGGTTGACTTGCGATTGATTTGCCCGGTTTTATTGGGTCTTGAATCAAGAGTAGACGGGGCCCATAATCTCCACTCCAAGACTCTCTCGACGTCTCTATTCTAGGCCTAGACTAGATCTAGACTAGATCTAGCCTATACCAGTACCACACCCTATATTTAGTAGAGGTCTAGGCCCCTATTTAGATCTAGGGCCTACACTGTAATTTTGACTTAATATTTGTTGCTATTAGATCTAACTTGTTAGACAAAAAACAGATGCCAAAGGCAAAGGCTGCTAAAATAGACTTCTCTATAAACGTTTGCTCACAACTTTTGTCTTTAGTAATTTAGTTTTAGTGTTCTTGCCTCTCTGACTGTCATCAGACTCTGCTGCTGCTGAGACGTTTGTACTCACCTGTAGCCTACTGACTGTCTACGGTCAACAAAAATCTCATTGGATATGTCCGGAAATTTGCCGAACATGCCAAAAGGCTTTGGCAGAGATAGATCCATAGACCACAAGGCATATATCTGAATTGGAGTTCAAGTTTTAAGTTCTGGCTCTGTGTAAAAGTCAAACAAGGTAGGCTAGATCTACCACATTATTTTAGAGATCGAGATGTGAAACCATCTTGCATGAATTTTGCGCCCCACGTGGTATGGTGCCGGTGTGATTTGAGCATGCGCAATGCGCGTGTACCTACGTGGCCGTGGTGCGCGTACCGGTACTAAATTAACGCTAAAATTTGATTGGAGGTGACAGCATACTCCCCGTCGAGGTTTTTTTACCCAAACCGTACAGATACCCCCCCCCCCCCCCCCCAAAAAAAAAAAAAAAAAAAAAAAATCAATTTAAACCCGAGCCCAAGGAAGACCATTACGTGTATCATATTTTTTCTTCAAAGGATAGGCTCAACAATCCAGGATTTTCCAATAAGGGCCTGGGGGTTGGGGGTGGGGGGGGGGGGGGGGGGGGGGGGGGGGTGGCCCGGAAATTCGAAAATCGCGCAGACCGTTATTTTGGCTCAACAGGGGAGGGGGTGTGGTACTGAGTATGCTGTCCTCGGGGTGCTCTAACACACACTCCTATCCAGTAGCTAACCTCACAACGGAATAAAGTAATCTTGAAGACGATTGAGTTGAAAGGTTGTACTCTAGTCTTTATTCAAGCCTTACTTCGGCATAACGTCGTGAATGTGGTAAAACTGTAAAATACAATGAATGATAACATCGCATCAATTATACATGTAAAAGATCATAATAGAACAAACTATGTTCTCAACAGTCCAACTAGGCAGATTCAGACTTATGAATCAATCATAATCCAAACAGGTAAGTACATAAAATACTAACGTACATTTACTTTAATAGGTGAATCCCTTTATGTTCAAAGTTTCTACCAGATGCACCTTAAAATCACAACAAACAATAGATTCTCAGTTTCAAGATTTATGGAATAATGCTCAAGTTATAATGAGAATTACTGCAACAATATTTAGTAATGACTGTACCTATACAAAACCTGACCATTTTAGAGGTCTGCAAACGGCTTGCCATACTTAGGAACAAAGCATTGTATATCATACAACATTCTTACAAAGGCAGTTTCCCAGTCTAAAATTATGTAGACTTATATCCTGTCCTTACATGTCTATTCAACAAAATGAACTTACAGACTTGTGCACTTCCAAGCTATCTATCTGACGTAATCGGATTGTAACCCATGAATCTCTGTCGCTTGTCTCCTATAACTGCAAACATAATTTGATAGATTGCAAATAGATATAGGCATCACCACTAGAAACAGATAATGGAAAAGCTGTGCTCATAACTTCAGGTTTCAGCAAAATTAAATAATCCTTTCAATCATTAGAACCGGAACTGTTAGAAAAGCCCTCTAATTGACTGACACAACAATATAAGAATATTCATTCAATACTATAACACAAACTTTAACTAGCAAAGGTAATTTTGACTATAATAGCTAAACTTCCAAATATCTGACGATGTTTCCCAGAATACAAAACATGCTGTAATTTATGTAGACATAGTGTACCGTACAGTGTATGCTGTAGCTGTCAGAACTACTCAATCACGCTTATGACCATTTGCACACAAAACGTATCGAATTCTGTCCAGACTATTGATTATGATAAAAATAAGAGCATTGAACTTACACGAAATCATCAGGCAGTAGACCTCGATCCTAAACCTTCAAGAACCAGTTTAAACATGATATAATAACCATACTTTAAGAAACTTTACGAAACTTGTGGCTTGAGAAAATAGGATAGTTCGCTCAAAAGGAGCGCCATTGTTTCTGACTATGGAAAGCCAAGTGAACAGATTATATTTAATCGCGTGCAGCACACTCCCCCCAACGTCCAATAGACGTTAAAACTGACAGAGCAATAATTGCTAAAATATCACCGCCCATAAACTGTAAAATTGTACAAGATTTTCCACAAATAACTTAAGTCCAAGCATGCCAAGATTGGAGTGAGAACAGGTATCTATTCCGCCTCGACCAACAAAATCAACTCATGAATCGGTCTGCAAAAGGTTTTTCCAGTCGAGGGCAGACGAACTTGCACTTGACGAACCAAACCATCATCTCCAGGACTAACACTCTCAATGATGCCCAAAGGCCAAAGGTTTCTTTTGACCTCCTTGTCTCTCAACAACACTATGTCACCTTTCTTGACATTCCTTTCCGTGCTTATCCATTTGCGCCTCTGCTGAAGACTTTGCAGGTAGCGCAGTCTCCACTGTTTCCAAAACCGGTCGGCTAGAATTTGCACTCTTTTCCATTGAGCCTTGTACATGTTACGGGTGCAATCTTCGACAAGTACCTCTTCTATGCTCCCATGCTTCTGAGTCAAAAGCATAGATGGTGAGAGGAAGGAAGTGTCTTCTGGATCAGAGCTCAATGGGACGAGAGGTCGAGCATTGACAATAGCCATAGCTTCCATCATGAAGGTGGCCAAAGTCTCGTGTGTAAGGTCCCTCTGTTTTGCCTCGAGTAAGATACCATTAAGAATTCCCTTGAACAAACCAATCATTCTCTCCCAGACTCCTCCCATGTGAGGGGCATGGGGAGGATTTAGCTTCCATTCGGTGTCGTTCCTCTCCAGATAAGTATGAAACACCTTGTCGTTCAACACTCCCACAAAGTTTGATCCTCTATCGGACCAAAAAGTCTCAACCTTGCCTCGTACAGCCATAAATCGTCGAAGTGCGTTGATGCATGACGAAGTGCTCATTTCCTCAAGAACTTCGATATGAATAGCCCTAGAAGTGAGACAGGAGAATATCATTCCCCACCTCTTGCTTTGAGCAGCACCTCCTCTGGTCTTTCTGGTGACCACTTCCCAAGGCCCGAAACAGTCTACGCCAACCTGTGAAAAAGGAGGTCCAGCCTTCAGACGCTCCTGGGGAAGATCAGCCATGCGTTGGAGCGCGGTCTTACCTCTGAGTTTACGGCAGTTCACACAACGATGGATAACAGACGATATAACTCTCTTGCCCCCAGTTATCCAAAAGCCCGCGTCCCGCAAAGCACCTTCTGTCAACTGTCTGCCAGAATGCCCATTATTGTGATAGTGTAGTACAAGAAGTTTGGCAATGTGACTCTTTCCTGGTATCAGCACCGGATGCTTCATCACCACTGGAAGCGAGGACTTCCTCAAGCGCCCACCAACGCATATCAAACCGTCTTGATTCAAGATGGGTGATAAGTCCCGGATAGTGGAGTTAGAGGGTAGAGGCACACCCTCTCTGAGACATTCATATTCTTCGTGAAAGAACTGCTCCTGTACTTCCTTCACTATCATTGTCTTGACACGACGTACGAGCTCTACGTCTGTAGCACCACAAACGTGCCAGCCATGGCACCGACCGTTGCCGCTCCTAGAGCTGAACGAACAAGCAATGTGTACAAGTAGACCGAAAGCTCTAACTAGGCTGTTCCATGTTGAGAACTTTTCAAACCGTGAAACAAGTCTTCGCAACTCCAAATTGGTTTTTGTGACCTGGATTTTCACATCATGTCTTATTTCTTCATCTCGGTCGGGATCTACCAGTGGGAATTCCGATACAGGATCCTCTACTTCTTGAGTAGCTGGCTTCTGCGGACCAATAAGCCATGGAGAGTCTTTCAGAGACCGAGCTGAAACCGGACGGGTACCAAAGTCAGCAGGGTTATTGGATGTAGGCACATACCTCCATTGTGAGGGTTGGGAGAAACTAAGAACCTTGTGAACCCGGTTCGCTATATAGGTATGGAATCTTCTGACTGTGTTATTCAAATACCCAAGAACAATCCTACTGTCGGAGTGAAAAACCACAGTCGAAGCCTGAATATTCAACTCTCTACACACAATTCTGGCTATTTCTGTTCCTAAGACTGCAGCGCAGAGCTCCAGTCTTGGTATGGTGTGACCTAATCTTGGAGCTAGCTTCGACTTTCCAAAGACAAAACTCGCACTGGGTTTCTCTTGGTCCACATCTATCAAGTATGCGACGGCAGCAACCGCGACTTCGGATGCATCACAATAGACATTCAAGACACCATTCTCTAGGCAGATGGGGTAGTTGCGAGGAACTGACACTGATTGCAGCTCAGATAGCCCAGAGGTCCAAGACTCCCAGACGGACTTGTACATTTCAGGGAGCTTGTCATCCCAATCCACCTGGTGAGTAGTCATTTCTCTGAACAGGACTCTTGCTTGTACCATGACCGGGGCAAGGAAACCCAGAGGATCAAACACGCCATTGATCATAGACAGAACTCCTCGTTTTGTGTAGGGTCTTGCCGCTAACTCGATTTGGAAAATGAAGGTGTCGTCCTTCAAATTCCACTGAACACCCAAACTCCTTTGTGTAGGGGCCCCATCACTCAGCGTGAGGTTCCTAATATCCTTCTGAACCTCCTCTGGCTCAAAGGCATCGAGTACTACTTGAGAGTTGGATGCAATTTTGTGCAGGCGAATACCAGCTTTCTCCTTTAGCTTGGCTCGTGTTCGTTCCATGAGTGAAACAGCTGTGTTGCTGTCATCACATGTAGACCGCGGGCCATAGATCAAATATGTGGCTTATTTTTCATTTTCGTGCCTCAACTCTTGTATATACCTAAATTTTTGTTACTCAATAGAACAAAAATCATTGAATAACAATTGATAACTCGTCAGTGCAATAAGTTGCACATTAATTAATTATGCTAATTTAAAAAAGTTACAGCGCCCTCTTGTGTTCAAATCTTGAGATCTGTGTTGTGCTAATGGGTTCCACAGGATTTTATTGGACTTGGAGGTTTTGTTTCACCCAGGGAATAACACCCAAGTCTGTCTTGGAATGGTTGGTGTTATATTTTTCTTTATTTAAAGGTTAAGTCCATCCTAACAAATATTTTAGTTTAAATAAAGTCAGAAAAATGAAAGGAAGACGACAGTGAAAGTTTTCAGCAAGTTTTGAAAGTAAGCAAGTTATCAATTTTTGAAGGTGTGATTAATGAAACACAACTCGACAACTCCACAATGTAACTTTTTTCTGCTTCTATTCAGGATGGACTTCCCCCTTTGATTAAACAACAAACAAAAACAATCTTGAAAATAAATAGAGATAAATAAAGAGAGAGATTAATAGAGAGGGGAGAGAAGGGGAAAAGAGGGGGGGGGGGGTCAGGAGATAATGGGGACTTTGGTAGACTGTGGTACTTTTATTTATGTATTTATTCATTTTTGTTTTTATTTCTTTGGGGGGATATCGATGTGTGCACATGAGGATGCACATCTTTTAATGAGTATAATCATGGTTTCAATGCATTTTGACTACCAGTATTCATCACTTACTACACAACTTGAACCATCCTTCGGTATCCCATCACAAATATAGCACCCCCCACACTTATACTGAAAACTTCACCCTCTCTCTCTCTCTGGCTGTATGTCTGCCCCCCTCTCTCTCTCTCTCTCTCTCTCTCTCTCTATATATATATACAGTGCATACACACACACACACAAACAATCCAATAAATTAATTTACATTAAAACACAATTTGAACAGGTGTCAAGATAGATAAGCCAAAATTTCCATATTCAATCAATATTTTTAATCATCTTTTAACTACATGTATCTCAAATACATTGCAAAATCACAGGAAGTTTTGACAATGGGGTGGGGGGGGGGCAGTAGACGTAATGCATAGTATGAAGTAGATTCATTGTAAGAAAAATAAATTGTATTCATGATGAGGTACACTTTTCTGGCTCTTAAAGGAAATTTCCAGGCAGTTTTGTTTTTGTTTTTTTCATAACAATGATCAAACTCATTCCTTAATACCAAATCTATTAAACTGCCCCAACAGATTTTGAACAAGTATAAGTCTACTGTACTAGCAATACAGAGAATTAATTCATACAATGACTTTCAAATGTTCAATATCATTGTGTACTGTTAGAGGGAGAAAATCCATTATTGATTCATACAAGGCATGGAAACCAGACATAAATCAACTTCCTTGCTACTTGCCTTTGATGATTTGATGATTTAATTATATTTTTAACAATATTTTCCCTCCATTACGTTGATGACAAAAACAAGAATTGCCAGATACCCACATTTGTACAGCATAAAACATAAACTTAAACGTGAATACATTTCAATTACTAATCATGGTATTTACAAAATTGTGAACTACTTAATCTCAATCCTCCGATAGTGCACAATTAGAATATTTTTTCACAATGGAACAAAATACTTACATGTCCAGTTCAAATCTATACCTACAATGGTACAATGTATTTATTTAGCAGTGAATAGAGGCAAAAAACACATTTATCTCCCGACATCTACAAGTATTTTCTTCCCTTACATTAACATATTGAGAAACAACTTTCAGTGTCAAGTCATGATGAAAAAAAAATACATGAAGAACAAATACTTTCCAGAATGACAAAGGGAATGACCATTACTCAACATGTATCAGGAATTTTCAAAATAAAATATTGGTTCCTGTTTATAGAGCACTTGTTATGCTTTATGACACTTCTCTTTACCTGCATGTAGTAATACCTAGCAACAAAATATGTACTGCTCTGGTTAGATGGGTACCCATTTACATGTACATGTACACCTGAGTGAAACATGGTAACAATGGATTCATGTTATGTTTGTCTAAATGACTATGTACCATAAACAATTGAATGTGCAGTGCAGTCAATAAACCACTACTAGACTTGGGCATCAAAAACATTTTGCTGGAAGTATATACATTTACCTCACAAATACTGTAAATGACTATATATTCAAAGTGGTTATAAATTTTTAAGCCTCATCAATCTCTAAAGTTTTCATATAAATCACATGAACAGTAAAATACAACATCATACAAGTGTGACCTTAGTTGTCCCAAACAACTGTGTTTGAACAGAAATTGGTATATTCATATCTTTACCCTGTTTTTGCATGGAAGGATAACTATCATATAGGTATTGGCGTATTGATGTTACAATGCTACAAACTCTTGTCATCACAATATACATGTGCATGTATATTTTACTGCAATGGAGAAGTGAGACAACAGGTTTTCTTCAAATTAGCAAATCAGGAATAATAAACCTACAGATTTCTGACAATAGGAAAATTTGAATTTCTTGTCCTTTAAAAAAATATATGTATGTATTTGTTTTAGTTTTAATTTTGATTTGGCTAATGAATGATTCAAAGTTGTGTTAATCAGCTCAGGGGTCAATAATAACTGTGACATATTGAATAGAGTATAACAAAAGAACATAAATGACACATTAATGCTTAAATCACTTTGTTTTGTGATCTTGTCATTTTTCAGAAGGCAAGTATATCCATCCTGTGTTTACACTCTTTTTATTTAAAGGAAAAAAAACATATGAAAGTAAGCAAAGAATAAAGAGAAATCATCACGGGTGTCATGACAGATTTAATGATTATTTTGCAAGTAATACACATTTTCCTTTTTCATTTTGTAAGCATTTTGCCTTTCATCAACTACAACACACAGAGTGTAATCATCCAGGATACAAACTTAAATCTAACATGGGTGTAGTTCAAGAATCATTTTGAAATTCTAGCTTTTTCTTCTTTATTCAATGTGAAATACAAATTGCATTGCTAGGGGAATGCTTATTCTCCATCTGAATCTTCTTCATCTGATTCAACCTCCTTTGCAGAGATAGAGTTCCTGCAATTGACACATCTACACAACTCTGTACATGGAATGCCATGCTGTTGACATGAGCAACGTGACCGTCCTTTCCCTGACGCTGATTTTTCAGCTTAGTCAGCCTAAGGATCTCCTTATTTTTCATTATCCTTTCCTCAATTACCTTTTTGCAGAAACTAGAGTATGACTTATCATATATTACTGTTTGCTGAGTATCCTGTTTATAAGTATTACATCTCTTCACAACTTTTGTATACCTGTAATAGCACGATTTATGGTACCTTACTTCTATTGCAACAAGATCTTTCCCACGTATGTGTAAAAGCAATTGTTCATCTTGCTTTAATAAAGCGGCCTCTAACAGATGCCCCCCATCTTTTCTTTCACAAAGAATTAATTTTTCTACCTTCCGTTTACCAGAAGACTGTTCGCGGATATACTTAGCTCCTTTGCAGATAATGCAATGGACTGGCAATACATGCGGCTTATCAAAGTCATGGCTGGTAGAGGGTTGATTTTCATGGGATACTCTCGACCGCAGCAGTCTCTTGGGTGCAGGGGCATCCTCACTTGCTGACACTTCCTCTGGATCTTCTGTAGATGTCTTCTCAGCATCTGTGGGTTTAACAAGAAAAAGAGAAGGAAGAAAGGAACAGACAGGGGAAAAAATACTGATTAAAACCAATTTTATCAAAATCATTCTGATTTTCTGAATATATAACTCAATGTGGTGTTGGTGTTGAAAGTGTGGATCAAGCTGCTGAACCAAGCTCCAACACTGACTGTACTTGAGAAATAGCTCAATACTGAGTGATGTCACGCCTTTTATGTGATCCACTCACGATTTCAAGCGAAAAGGCTATACAACGAAAGTGAAATCAGTGAGAAATGGCATTCAAATTTCATCAAACAGGATGTAAAATCTAAAATCGTATTTTCAAATCAAAAGAGAAAATGTTATTAATCTTTAGAAAATAGACACATATATAGCTCTGATGATTTGTAAAACATTTTGACTGTAAATTGGATTTCGCTTAACTTTGCTGTGACGTTATCATTTGGTTCATGATCTTAAGATCACCAACACCAACACCGAACTTCAAATCACAAATTTCCCAATCTCTAGGCGATTTGTGTTGGGGAATAGGGAAATAACAAATAAATCGTCAAAGCGAACCATGATACTCGGTTCAGCAGACAACATTCAACAACATATTTTCCGAGGTCAATTCCAACACCAGCCGCATTTCAAGTTCAGTGTTGTGGCTTTTGACACTGAACTTGAAATCGCCAGTAGATCTAAATGTGTAGATGCAGAACAATTATTGCACAATTGCACCTACCGGTGTCTTCTTTTGCACTGCCTCACACACGCACAGATCAAACACTCTCCTTCTCTTCTTTGTCTTTGTACTGTACTGTTTAAATTATTTTAGCAGCATTTAATCATTGTTTATTACCTCTCTTCTTCTGAAGTCTTGTCAATGCTCTACTGATTGTCGTTACGTTGCAAAAGTGTCGGTAACATTCAGCATGATATCCTCGAAGCCGAGTATGGTGCTCCCTAGTAAAAGAAAATGTGAGAGATGTAGACTAATAAATAATTTCTATTAAAGTTCAATCTGCTAAAATACAAGAACTGCTGGACCTAGTTTAAGTAGTTAGGCCTATGTAAATGGCTTAATTTCTTGACACAAGCAAGAGTCAAGAATTAGACTATTTTATAATTTATCTGTAGACGAAAAAAAGTAGAGGGTCTAGACAGTAGTAGTAGGGACAGGGTCTAGTAGTAGTAGATCTAGACCTAGAAAATCTATCCTGTAATCCAGGACCATAGACATAGTAGATGAGAGGTCTAGATCTAGTCTGTTCTCTACTACTCTAGACCAAATTTGTAATTTCTGCTCTTTTTTCAAGTGCAATTTTTATTTTCGGGGAAAATGTGAACACTTTTCATTTCATGCAGGCCTAGATATCTAGATCTATACCAATATATTAGGTGATAACTTACCTGCTTGTTGTCGATGACTGAAGACCGACTTGTCCCACACCTTCACTTTCGTGTACGTGTTCTTGCAACTTCTCTGCAACTTCACTTTCTAAACTCTCTTCCACGATTACCCACTTAGCTGCACACTCCTTACACTTTTGATAGCTTTTATCACTAAATGGTATAATCTTGCTCTGAGTATCGATGACATGTATGGAACAGAAAGCGGATTCACCAGCCTCAGAATTGTCCGTCTCACTGGCATCAAACGACGCAGAAGTCGCCATAGTACACAGTGAAAGTCGCAGTGCACAGTAAAAGTCGCATAGGCGTGCGCATAAAACAAAGAATATGATTGGCCAAAAGCCAGTCACTCCACACATCATGCTATCAGCAACGTATTGTGATTGGTCATTCTTACCGTAGAAAGTGAAAAATTGTCTCAAATTTGTTTTGTGTTTTTTGATATTTTCAGAAAATGTGCAAGTTTTGTTACTGACGAGTTTCAGATGTGACTGTAATAAATATTTTTAAACATGTTGACCAAAATACAGCTAGATACAAATTTGAGGCACGAGATGAAAAGAAAATGCACCTCGGCCCGCGGTCTAATGCAGCGAGTCCATCATCCACATAGAAATTGTTGTGAACAAAGTCCCTAACGTCTGGTTCAGCGTCACTGGTTAGGTCCCTCAGACCATAATTCGCTACAGCTGGAGATGGAGTGTTGCCAAACACATGCTTCAGCATACGATACTCCGTGAGGGGTTTGGCAAAATCATTGTCTTCGTGCCAGAAGAATCTGAGAAAATTCCTGTGTTCTTCGGATACTGAAAAACAGTAGAACATCGACTCAATGTCCCCGCAGACTGCAACCGGTCCTTGCCGAAACCTCATCAACACCCCAACCAAATCGTTGGTAAGGTCTGGACCTTTCAACAGAACCTTGTTCAAAGAGTGTCCCATGAACTCCGCCGAAGAATCAAAGACGCCTCTGATTTTGTCTTTCTTTCTTGGGTGATACACCCCAAACATTGGCAGGTACCAGCACTCTTCGTTTTCTTGCAGAGAGGGAGCCACCTCCGCGTGGCCTTCAGATAAGACCTTTGCCATGAATGTGGTCATGTGCTCTCTTTTGAGGTGATTCTTTTCCATGCTCGCTTTGAGAATCTGCGCTCTTTTGAAAGCTTGTTGACGATTGTTAGGCAGACGATCTCTCGGCTGCTTGAAGGGCAACGGAGCTGTCCATTTTCCATTCTTTAGGCCTGCCTCTTCCACCATAAGATCTACAAACCGTTGCTCCTCTATAGCCAGACTCATGGTATCGTCCTCATTGTCAAACAAGTGTTTCATTTGGAACTCATTTGGACAGGGTTCCAGGTATGTAGGCCGTCCTGTAGAGAGCACCTGAGTACGCAACAGGGAAATCCTATTCGAGTGCTTGTCACTCCGATGAATCCCTTGAAGGCATACGTCACCAATGATAACCCAGCCAAGCTTCAGCCTTTGTGCGAACGGCGAGTTAGGAGGCCCAATCCTTTGATCTAGGACATGGTGTGCTTCCATCACGTCCCTTCCTATCAAAAGAGTTGCTGTGCATTCATGATCAATCTCTGGAATCTCAATGCCTTTTAGATGATCATATGCTTGAACTATCTCAGGTGTTGGAATATCATCTTTGAAATCAGGGATGTAAGCACACTCAGTGACCGTTGGCAAACTCAAACAGACAGTGCCATTTAGATCCTCTACCACAAATTCATCAGCATACCTTCCTTGAGCTGACACTTCTCCACTGCAAGTGCGTAGAGTGTAACTTACCCTACCATAGTCAATATCAAACTTGTCTAAAAGTTGCGATGTAGCTATGGTCTTGTTGCTTTGATCATCTATGATGGCGTACGTCTTGACAACCTTCTGATCCCTCTTTGACCTGACGAAGACAGGAACAATCTTCGCACAAGATCTGCTACCGATGCATCTTGTACCCTGCACTTTGGAGCATGCATTGGTAATTTGGGATGGAGGGGTGTCTACAGCTTTCTGCGAACTCTTTGGTGAGTCATTGCGATACTCATAGTGTAGAATTGTTTGGTGGCGTTGGCTACCACACGAGTCGCATTTAACCTCAGCTTTACACTCTCGTGCTGCGTGTCCTGGAAAACAGCACCTATAACAAAGTTGGTATTGTTTGAGGACAGTCTTCTTGTCAGGAACTGTTTTCGCAAGAAATGCCTTGCACTCTAAGATTGAGTGATTCTTCTTGTGAATGGGGCAAAAGACCTTTGATGCTGTAGAACTAACAGTCTTTACATCCGTAGCTCTGACACTGACCATTCTTCTTGTAACATCCTGTTGCTTTGTGTCACGAGGCATTATGAAGCTAGGGTCATTCCGAATCTTTGCCTGATAGCGGACAAACTCGCTGAAGACCTTGAAAGGCGGGAAGGTCACATGGTTCCTCTCCTTGTACCGAGAGCCCTCCATTACCCATCTCTCTTGGAGGCTATGTGGCAGCTTCTGGACCAATCCATGTAACCCTCTTGCCGAGTCCAAATGCAACAACCCTGGGAAATTTCCATTATCTTTGGCATACTCAATCTCTAAGAGCAAATGACCATACTGCTCTAGCTTTTCATAGTCCTTTTGTGTTAGTTTGGGAAAGTCTTCAATCCTTTGATGAAGATCCTGTTCAATTGCCTCTGGGGACCCATACTTCCTGTCTAAGAGTTCCCACATTCTATCAAGACCAATCTTTGGCTTATCAACATGTATGTCATAGATAGCTGAGACCAACTGGGAAGACTCCTTGCCCAACCACCTAATTATCAAATCCATCTCTTGAAAGGGCTTCAACTTAAGCTCTGTGGTTACTTGTTTGAGAGAGGCTTTCCAAGACCTGTAACTAAATGCATGATCATTAAATTTTCTCAAGCCACTAGTTATCAATTCTTTCTTCAGCAACATGTTACTTAAATCAGAAATTCCAACTACAGTTTCTACATGTGAAGGAGTAGTAAGAACTACATTAGAGGCATTATCTACAACCTTTGATCCCTTTTGACCATTTTCCATTTCAAGAGGCAGAGGGGAGCAAGTAGGAACAACATTAGGGGATGTATTACATTCTGTTTGCATTTCACCTTCTTGATCCATTACCATTTCTTCGGGATGTTGGGAGGAAATAGGGTGTGTCTTGTGGGAGATTTTGTTAATATTTGCTTGAACATTACCATCTACATTCTTAATTGCATCACAAGATAACAAAAATTCTTCCACACGTTCCCTAGAGTCCTTTTGTGGAAGAACTAAATCCACACTCTTCACAGACTCCCCGAAGTCTTCAAGTCCTTCTTCAAAAACCGAGACTTGTACTTCGGCCATAGCAGCATCTCTTTCTGCTCCCAATACAAAAAGCTCGGCATCCTGAGCAGCCCTTTGTTTCTGTAGTTCGGCTTCTTTACGTGCGAACTCTAACCTTACCTTACTTGCCTCAGCGTTGGCACGGGCACGCAGTGCCTCTGAGACAACAGAAGAATGTTTACTAGATTGAGACCGTCGCGAAGCCACGCTTTTGGTCTCGTAATTGGCACTTTGGGTAGAGGGTGAAGGCGTCTCGCTAGAGTCCTTTTCTTGAAGCGGATGTTCCGATGTCGTTGACATGATGGGTCCTTGCGTAGTCTGGTTGAAGTCGTTTAAGTCTTTTTACTATGCTGTCCTCGGGGTGCTCTAACACACACTCCTATCCAGTAGCTAACCTCACAACGGAATAAAGTAATCTTGAAGACGATTGAGTTGAAAGGTTGTACTCTAGTCTTTATTCAAGCCTTACTTCGGCATAACGTCGTGAATGTGGTAAACTGTAAAATACAATGAATGATAACATCGCATCAATTATACATGTAAAAGATCATAATAGAACAAACTATGTTCTCAACAGTCCAACTAGGCAGATTCAGACTTATGAATCAATCATAATCCAAACAGGTAAGTACATAAAATACTAACGTACATTTACTTTAATAGGTGAATCCCTTTATGTTCAAAGTTTCTACCAGATGCACCTTAAAATCACAACAAACAATAGATTCTCAGTTTCAAGATTTATGGAATAATGCTCAAGTTATAATGAGAATTACTGCAACAATATTTAGTAATGACTGTACCTATACAAAACCTGACCATTTTAGAGGTCTGCAAACGGCTTGCCATACTTAGGAACAAAGCATTGTATATCATACAACATTCTTACAAGGCAGTTTCCCAGTCTAAAATTATGTAGACTTATATCCTGTCCTTACATGTCTATTCAACAAAATGAACTTACAGACTTGTGCACTTCCAAGCTATCTATCTGACGTAATCGGATTGTAACCCATGAATCTCTGTCGCTTGTCTCCTATAACTGCAAACATAATTTGATAGATTGCAAATAGATATAGGCATCACCACTAGAAACAGATAATGGAAAAGCTGTGCTCATAACTTCAGGTTTCAGCAAAATTAAATAATCCTTTCAATCATTAGAACCGGAACTGTTAGAAAAGCCCTCTAATTGACTGACACAACAATATAAGAATATTCATTCAATACTATAACACAAACTTTAACTAGCAAAGGTAATTTTGACTATAATAGCTAAACTTCCAAATATCTGACGATGTTTCCCAGAATACAAAACATGCTGTAATTTATGTAGACATAGTGTACCGTACAGTGTATGCTGTAGCTGTCAGAACTACTCAATCACGCTTATGACCATTTGCACACAAAACGTATCGAATTCTGTCCAGACTATTGATTATGATAAAAATAAGAGCATTGAACTTACACGAAATCATCAGGCAGTAGACCTCGATCCTAAACCTTCAAGAACCAGTTTAAACATGATATAATAACCATACTTTAAGAAACTTTACGAAACTTGTGGCTTGAGAAAATAGGATAGTTCGCTCAAAAGGAGCGCCATTGTTTCTGACTATGGAAAGCCAAGTGAACAGATTATATTTAATCGCGTGCAGCACACTGAGCACTAAGTGCCGGAGTAGGATCCCGGAGAAGGATACAAGGATTCCCATGTGAGGGGGAGGGTGGGGGGGGGTGGGGGGGGGGGTTCCTTTTTGGGGCCGCATGAAAGATAGAGCGGATGTGAGGGGTTTGTCTGATGAACTTGCCTTCTGCTCCTTTCCTTTCTATCTCCTCCGAGTCTGTCTCCCCCTCTCCCCCCCCCCTGTCCCTCTCTCTCTCTCTCTTTCTCGGCATTTTTAACAGGGGTGGGGCGGGGACGTGCGAGGTGGGAGCTTGTGAAATCCGGGGGACGGGGGTGGGATCAGACTTGGGTTGAACTGAGGTGCGCCGCTCAAGCCTCGAAACCCTTACCCATTTTTAAGGGTCATTAAGGCATTTTTTTCAGAAATATAGGCTCCGAATTCAAAATTTTGTAAAAAGGACCCATGTTTAAGGATTTTTGTGTGAAAAAGCAACCCAAGAGCGGCACATCCCCTTATGTATTAATATGTGAGTACACCCCCCCCCCCCCCCCGGCCCCCCCCTCCTCTGCCTCAGTCAAACTCGGGCTCAAACTACTATGGCAATCATAAACCTATTATGGCTTGAAAGCTATACTCCGTGAAAATTGTTTATTGATAGGATTCGTTGTAATCAGTGGCGTAGGCTAATGAGCCAAACACATAGAGATGGTCTTATTAAGTATATATCTCTATGGCCAAACATGATTTAAACCAAATGGTTGCCTGTGCATTTTTAATCCATGCCGGGTCTAAAAAGGCATTATTCACATTTTGTTTGGTTTGCCATTATTACAGCGTAATATGCTAACTGTATGACAAGGAGACCTATAAACCACTTGGCTTTAGGCATACTGCTTAATAACCCAATAGTTTGCAATAATAAAATACAAAAAAAAACTAGACATATAATACTTGTTTGGAACAAGTATAGGTGGCTGGTCAACTAACATTTGAGACAAAATAGAGCAAAAATAAGCGAAATACTGCTTACAAATTCTTAAAACAATATCATGTAGATTCATAACGTGAACTAAATTCACCTTCTATAGGCATAACACGCAAATTATGAAGTTTTTGACATGAGGCCTTTAATCAAAATTTTCACTATGATGACGTCATCAAAATGAAAAATGGTTATTACTGCGCTTGTAGAGAATTGTCTTAGCTACAACATATCGAAATTTTGAAGAAAATTGATTAATATTTACAGAGATACAATCAATTTTACATAAATATGCTGACGTCATAATATGCAAATTCGTATTTTGAGTTCCAAGGCCATTGTGATGATGTCACGATACACTTAATGGCCAAACTAGACATGGAATCATATTTCCGACTCATACTCTATCTTAATATGAAAAAAATTGAGGATCCCGGTGCATTCCAAAGAGCTATAACGGATTTTGTATAGGTATGTTTTTGCCCATATATGCTATGTATTAAAAGACCTCGCGCGCACTGACAATTATCTTGAATTTACGCTCATCTTGTTAATAATGGTCATAAAGAGATAAACATGGAATCAAATTCCTTGAAAAAATATGAGAAATATCATGAAAGAAAAAAAAATGGCGATTCTATGTTTTTTAATGGTGTTACGCGCGAAAACGCGCGCGCATGCTCGTACGCGCGATTTTTATAAAATGCTTAAAATGACCTGAAACGTAATGCAAAATAAATTTAAGACGAATTTGAGCATTTAAAAATTTTGCGCGCGCACTGACGCGCGGACGTACGCGCACGCGCGCGTTTTTTGACCTGAAATTGACCGGACTGATATTGACCTTGATCGTGATAAATATGAATGAGAAATGAATTACCGTTATGAAACTATGATCATGAGTAAATTTTCAGAAAATTTCACAAAATGGCGCCTAGATGACGTCATCAGTCAAGGTCAAGGTTGAAAACTTTGCTGTGCCTTGTTCATATGCCTATACATATGTGTGGCAATTTTAAGATATTTGATTGAGCCATTTTCAAATTATCTTGCTCACAAAAAAGTGGGTCGAAATAAGAAAAATAAACTAACATATAATACTTGTTTGGAACAAGTATAGGTGGGCTGGTCAACTAACATTTGAGACAAAATAGAGCAAAAATAAGCGACATACTGCTTACAAATTCTTAAGCAAATATCATGTAGATTCATAACGTGAACTAAATTCACCTTCTATAGGCATAACCGCAAATTATGAAGTTTTTGACATGAGGCCTTTAATCAAATTTTACTATGATGACGTCATCAAAATGAAAAATGTTATTACTGGCGCTGTAGAGAATTGTCTTAGCTACAACATATCAAAATTTTGAAGAAAATTGATCAATATTTACAGAGATACAATCAATTTACATAAATATGCTGACGTCATAATATGCAAATTCGTATTTGAGTTCCAAGGCCATTGTGATGATGTCACGATACACTTAATGGCCAAACTAGAATGGAATCATATTTCCGACTCATACTCTATCTTAATATGAAAAAAATTGAGGATCCCGTGCATTCCAAAGAGCTATAACGGATTTTGTATAGGCATGTTTTTGCCCATATATGCTATGTATTAAAAGACCTCGCGCGCACTGACAATTATCTTGAATTTACGCTCATCTTGTTAATAATGGTCATAAAGAGATAAACATGGAATCAAATTCCTTGAAAAAATTATGAGAAAATATCATGAAAGAAAAAAAATGGCGATTCTATGTTTTTTAATGGTGTTACGCGCGAAAACGCGCGCGCATGCTCGTACGCGCGATTTTTTATAAAATGCTTAAAATGACCTGAAACGTATGCAAAATAATTTAAGACGAATTTGAGCATTTAAAAATTTTGCGCGCGCACTGACGCGCGGACGTACGCGCACGCGCGCGTTTTTTTGACCTGAAATTGACCGGACTGATATTGACCTTGATCGTGATAAATATGAATGAGAAATGAATTACCGTTATGAAAATATGATCATGAGTAAATTTTCAGAAAATTTCACAAAATGGCGCTAGATGACGTCATCAGTCAAGGTCAAGGTTGAAAACTTTGCTGTGCCTTGTTCATATGCCTATACATATGTGTGCCAAATTTTAAGATATTTGATTGAGCCATTTTCAAATTATCTTGCTCACAAAAAAGTGGGTCGAAAAAGAAAAATAAACTAGACATATAATACTTGTTGGAACAGAGTTAGGTGGGCTGGTCAACTAACATTTGAGACAAAATAGAGCAAAAATAAGCGACATACTGCTTACAAATTCTTAAAAGACAATATCATGTAGATTCATAACGTGAACTAAATTCACCTTCTATAGGCATAACACGCAAATTATGAAGTTTTTGACATGAGGCCTTTAATCAAAATTTTCACTATGATGACGTCATCAAAATGAACAATAGTTATTACTGCGCTTGTAGAGAATTGTCTTAGCTACAACATATCGAAATTTGAAGAAATTGATCAATATTTACAGAGATACAATCATTTTACATAAATATGCTGACGTCATAATATGCAAATTCGTATTTTGAGTTCCAGGCCATTGTGATGATGTCACGATACACTTAATGGCCAAACTAGACATGGAATCATATTTCCGACTCATACTCTATCTTAATATGAAAAAAATTGAGGATCCTGGTGCATTCCAAAGAGCTATAACGGATTTTGTATAGGCATGTTTTTGCCCATATATGCTATGTATTAAAAGACCTCGCGCGCACTGACATTTATCTTGAAATTACGCTCATCTGTTAATAATGGTCATAAAGAGATAAACATGGAATCAAATTCCTTGAAAAAATATGAGAAATATCATGAAAGAAAAAAAAATGGCGATTCTATGTTTTTTAATGGTGTTACGCGCGAAAAACGCGCGCGCATGCTCGTACGCGCGATTTTTTATAAAATGCTGAAAATGACCTGAAACGTATGCAAAATAAATTTGAGACGAATTTGAGCATTTAAAAATTTTGCGCGCGCACTGACGCGCGGACGTACGCGCACGCGCGCGTTTTTTGACCTGAAATGACGGACTGATATTGACCTTGATCGTGATAAATATGAATGAGAAATGAATTACCGTTATGAAAATATGATCATGAGTAAATTTTCAGAAAATTTCACAAAATGGCGCCTAGATGACGTCATCAGTCAAGGTCAAGGTTGAAAACTTTGCTGTGCCTTGTTCATATGCCTATACATATGTGTGCCAAATTTTAAGATATTTGATTGAGCCATTTTCAAATTATCTTGCTCACAAAAAAGTGGGTCGAAATAAGAAAAATAAATAATAAAGAAATAATAAAGGCAATTTTAACAAAATTATAAGGTGGTCTGTATTAGATACAGCCCACCTAATAATAAAGAAATAATAAAGGCAATTTTAACAAAATTATAAGGTGGTCTGTATTAGATACAGCCACCTAATAATAAAGAAATAATAAAGGCAATTTTAACAAAATTATAAGGTGGTCTGTATTAGATACAGCCCACCTAATAATAAAGAAATAATAAAGGCAATTTTAACAAAATTATAAGGTGGTCTGTATTAGATACAGCCCACCTAAAAAATTGTTTTCGACTAATCATAATTATACTATTTTTTCTTCCGATCAGATATTGGAACTATAATGCAAGCGCGAAGCGATACTGAAAATATAGCTCTTGAAATCAAAGGTGTCTCATTTTCTATAATAAAAGTACAAGGAATCATGACTCTGGGGTGGAAACTGTTTTGGACATTGAATGGCAAGGTTATCAACTCCCTGAACATAAAACATATAGTTCCATGAAAGCATGGTAGAGATACCACGCCCCGCCCCCCCCCCCAACTCCGGGTCGGAATGACCCCATGCGTGTTACCAAAATGTCCGGTAAAGGGGTACTTTTCGTGCGACAAAGTCCGGCCCGAGAATTGTAAAAAAAAAAAAAGGGGTGTATTAACTTTTCACCCGGAGATTTCTTTTAGAAGGGGGTGTTTTTTCGTTTTTTCTCTGTCTCTTTGGACTCCTGAGAAATTATTCCGAATTTAGGGGGTACTTTGAGCATTTTTCATGATTTAGGGGGTCTCCAAGGCAGGAAAAGCCCACAAAAAGCCCGCGAAAGGGGGGTTCGGAAATGTTGGCACTCCCAATAGGGGGTGCTTTCAAAAAGAGGGAACGAGCATAAATTATGCGTACCCTAAATAACACTGAGTGGGGGGGGGGGGGGGGGGGGTACCACGCTAATCATGATGATTGACGATGTGCACAGTTTCTTTTGATCCAGCAGCAGAAAGCATATAGTTCATTTATTTTCACATCTCTTAAAAATACGATGCATGCAGAAATAAACAATAATTTTAGGAATAACATTGGACAGAACATAGAAATGTCATACGAAAAAAAGATGAGTATACGTCACAAATCAAACGTTAATATAAAACACGAAACATTACACCAATATAGAAGAAGGGGAACAAAATAATATAGGGAAAAAATTATGGAAGAAAAAAAAAATCTCATGAGACACTTTAGTAGAGTACCCTTTAAAAGACGCGTAAAATGTTAAGAGAAAGTAATATCTGGCTTAGACAATGGTAGAAAATAAATAGCTGCTTCCACTTGGTTTCGGAATATTACCAGAATAAGTCATTTTTTTAAATATAATTTTGGTCAAGGGGATTTAAATATTAATACAAAGTCATGTTCTTACACACAAATATACAATAAACACACGCACCTGCTCATCAATGAAAAAAGGCTCAATATTTTGATTTGGGGGTAATATCAAGTGTCATACGCAGGTATGATTTGAGAAGTGAATATCCGCAATATTTACATGGGCATTTTGCTTTATGTCCCTACTTCTGAAGAAAATTATTGCACTCTACACATAATTTAAAGTTCCACAATAAATGGATATCATTTTTTTTATTTAGAGCTATCAAAAACAATATGAAATGTGAAGAATCATTTTGTGAACTATCCCTCTTTCTATTGACTGTTTGAAAGAAATTATCAAGACTTGTCCTCTGACTCCTCTATTCCCATATAAATTATTGTTATCATATACAAAAATGGAGAAAAAAAGTGAAAAGTATCATCTTGAGAAATTCCGAAGTCAAACAAACCATATCATATTTCTCTAGAAGATACTTCGGACATAATGCATAGAATAAGCATAAACCTGGAAAAATTCAATTCAACTTCAATAATTTTCAAGCAAGAATTGGTGTTGCCCCATGCATTAAGAAACATGCGATGAAACTGGTCCAGGCGAGGGCCATGTAACCATGGTAACACAAAACGTTACAATTGATTGTATTTCCCCATACCCAGCATATTTCCTTCTATCAATAGTAACTTACAATTTATTTTCATGTTACAGATAGAAACAATACATGGTCAGACGCAGGCGCGTACGCAGGGGGGGGGGGGGGGGGGGGGGGCGGGTTGGGGTTAACCCCCCCCCCTAACTTGACTTTTTTTTATGTGTATGTTTTGTGTATGATTTTTTGGAGAAAAAAAAACCCTTTTGATTTTATTTTTTTTGTAATAAAAAAAAAAGGAAACAAAAATTATGCCAATGGCTGAGCTAAAAAAAAGGTGACCTTACCGCCCCCCCCCCCACGGATAAAAATGTCAAATGTTCAAATTTCGAGACCAAAAAATAAAAAAGGTTCCCCCCCCCCCCCCCTCCGCTTATTCAGCGGCTGGCTGAGTCGTTGCGATTTTTTGGGGACAAAAAAAAGAAAAAAGAAAGGGTCCTCTTAACCCCCCCCCCCCCCAATCCCCCTCCCGCTTATTCAGCGGCTGGCTGAGTCGTCGCGAAATTTCTGGCCTGATTTTAAACCCCCCCCCCCCTTGAAAAAATTCTGCGTACGCCACTGGTCAGACGTTTAATGGCAGCAAGAGTGGGCATAGATTTACGATAGAGGTTTACAATAGATTGCAATTCGAATTTCATGTTACATACCGATGTCACATTAGGAACAAAATACCGAAATCTCCTTTCTCTCGAGTCTTGACCAGAGATTTTCGGCGAACGTTTTTTTAGAATGAACGTCTATACTTTTAACTGCGACGCGGCGGTAGTGGTTTTTGAAGGAGGTTGGGGGCTCAGGTCCCCTCGAAAACCTCGGATTATAGATTAATTCAAGCGAGGCAAGTTATGAATGCAAAAACTCGCAAGTCCCCAAGGCCACAAACCCCCCCCCCATTATTCCTATAGAACCGCGCCTACGACATGGAGCTCATTTTTATTGGTTCGTGTAATATTTTTTATTTTTATTTAATGTCTCCTTCATTCCTCGAAAGATCTCCTGGTTAGATTTCATTTATCAGGTAAAGATGGTGGTGCCTTTTGATGAGAAGCCATTTGAGTAGCTTGACAGAACTGTAGGCCTAGTTCCTGACATCGTTACTCTTATTTGAAGCTCTTTCTGTGCCTGGTCCTTCTACGATCACCACTGGTTATGTATTAGGTGGTTTAGCAGATGCTCCCTTGGACTTCCAAAGATGAAGTTTGTTGGCGAACGACATCATGAAATTCCCTAACGAAAGTTGTATGTGGAAAATTGAACATGCAGGTCATTACATCTCAGATTAATTTGAATAGTGCCATAATATTTAAAATTTTTCGTATTTTGACAGCAAATTGTAGCATTTCTACATGAGGCTTCAATCCTCATGAATTTTTTCAATGAGCCTAACAAGTCATCGTCATAACCTAATAGAATCTTTGAAGGTAATGTTTTGCATTATCCTTCTTTAGACGTTCTCCAAATCAATGATCGCTTCTGAGGAGATCAAATAAAATGATTTACATGAGTATCGAAATTCCAAATATCATAATAGAAAAACATATATCATTGTAAACTTCTGACCAAACATGAGTATCCCATTAACGAAAAGTTAATAGTCTGACATGAAAGGAGAAAGTGTACCTCCTGGAAGCTCAGCAGGTTTATTTCTATCCTGCTGAGCTGAGAGTTCTTCACTGTTGAATGAACTCGACATCGGTGAGGATGTTGATGCACCTTCTTCAGTAGACTCTCCTTCTAACTCAGTCGTGGCTTCATCCTGCAAGAGCCAACACAGATACAAGCCAACACTAGATGATGAGAAGTGTATTTTGTTCTAATATCATTCTGTCTAACGCTCAAGCTCCCTTTAGAAGCCATGTTACTAGTATGATGTTTCATATCGCTTGATCGCTTTGCTCCCTATATTTGTTCCTTCCTGTATATATCACGAAGATCTTTTTTGTTGCAGCGCCCTTCGTCTTAGGGCAAAGGTATATACATTAATGATCATTAATTGCAAATAGAAGAAAACGTTTTTTTTCTTCTTCTTTTATCACAAGAAATTAATTTCATGTAGTATAGTACCAGACGGTCAGGAAGTGAACTTACCTCAAGAAACATCGACATTGATGGTCGACGACTTCTCTCTCCTCTTGCTCTGACTTGAATTCCTTTGATCAGAAGTAAAATGGAGAAAAAATAAAGTTGGTAAGTTTTGGTTGTAGGAAGAAATTCCTTGAATGCTCGTGCACTTTGGCACCTGCAACCGTGCTAAAGCCGGGGGTAATAAAAAAAATGGTTGCAGGGCCCTCAGAGAGAACGGCATTAATACTGGTGAGGCTACCCTGGGTAAACAAGCCATATATCATCATAATGTCTCGGAGTGTAGCCTTATGCGATAAAAAATACATAAGAATAGTAACATATTTCAATATAATTGTGTCTGACTATCCCTAAATGATCAATAGGGTGTGTCATATCGATCATTTAAAAAAATACTCTCAAAATATTGGACGAGAGACCTTTTCAGAAAAATGATACTTCTATAGCACCACATCGATGGGGACACGTGCGTAACTATTATATGCCAACATAAAAATGACGAAAAGGTGACGAACATGTAGGTCTACTCTTGACTGTTGATAAACACCAGTTACACCGCTGTCGTACTGATGGGGGGGGGGGGTGGGCAATTGAAACGTGGTTTATTTCTAATTCGATACCAGTGATTTATAAATGTAGCTGTAATGACATGATTTTCCATGTTTTTTTTTTCTGCCCCCCAAAAAGTTTTTGTTCATTACGCCATTGATAAACACAATAATTGTCAACTGTAATTAGCTAATTCATATGATATTCTACAAACCTGGGGCATTAGCGAGGAAGTTGCTGAGCTCTGGAACATCAGTGACACTCACGTGATCGTCATCCTCACCGTACGCCTGCTCCTCTGGGGCGGCTACCTGATCCAAATCTGGTAGGGCCGCAGTCCCGGGTCGTGCTTGAGCATCCTTGTTTTGGTCATCCTGAACGATTCGTAACGAATGAGATGGGTGGCAAGGAGGAGGATGAAAAGCATGATTGTTACAACAATATTAAGGGGCATGAACGGGAATTTCGAGATATTTGCTGTTTTGTCATTTTACTTCTTGGTAATCAAAAGCCCTTATTTAACATGATAACATGATAACATGATATCATAAATTGCAGTGTATTATCATCACAAAGTAAAGTACTCACATGTTTTTTTTTTATAATTCGTATATATAGAGAACAGAACCTCATCAAGCACATCCCTCAAATAATAATAATAATATTCTGCGTTTATATAATATAGCGCCTAATACGACGATGTCGCTCTATAAAGCGCTTTACAGATTTATTACCCCGTCATCGGATTCAAACTCACCCGCACAAAATAATGTGCACATTCTCTACTCCTTTGGGAGTATTCCAGCCAGGTGCCATTTTATAGACGCTCATAATGCTGAGCAAACTATAATGTTCGAAACCTACGCATCACAGCACAGAAAACGGTGAAATCACGATTTTTTTAGGATCCTATAAATAGAGGATAGAAAACTTCGAACAAAAAAAAAATCCAATTAAGGAAGAAGAAAGAGACAACATTCAGGAAAGAAAATAATTTTATTAGAATGTTAATCAAATTGTTGTCATCATACTTCAATATTTTTACCTGTTTTTTAGTGTCGTCTACCTGACGAAGTATTAGTTTCTCCAGAAATTTCTTTCGCTGTTGTCTGCTGGTCAGCATACCAAAATCACCTTGAATCTTCTGCAATCTAGAATGCAGAAACAAGGGATTAATATTTTGCATTTGCAATGTATCAATTTTTTTCGCAAAATGAAATAATAAAAAAGATGAAATAGAAAAGTTAGTTTAAACACTAAAGTTATTAATATACTTCATTAATTTGAATTTATTGTAAGTTCATGATTGTACACCTTCCTTCCCCGTCTGTTCGACCTCATTGCAGACATGCCTCAATATCTTGTCTAAATGTTCCCAAACCCTATGCGCTCTATCCGTGATAATGCCTACCGCAAGAGGACTGGTTCTTCCAATCCTATTAATTTTGGCTGTTGCTGTTTGTTCTTGTGGATATGAGTTTACAGCCTATAATTATACTGTGGACTATAATTTCTTGTAAAACTCGCTTATTTCAACTTAATATTTTGTTTTTATTCGGGTAGTTTTTGTTCTAATGTAACTTCTTTTTTTAATTAACAACAACCGTTGTGAGAAGAAGAAGCTGCGGAGATAATGTGGAATCATACCTTCGCCTCATAGTTCTTGCTAAAATCACTGGCTCATGTTTATCAAGATCGGCAAAGACATCCATATCGTATTTGCTGTATCTGTCGGCTGGAAAGTTCAATAAAATCACATAACATAGTAATGCTCTTATTATATACTTTCTAAATATTTCCAAGTTCATTATTTTTTCTGACCATTGTGTGAAACACAGATAGTTAAGTTTAAGATTTAACACTAAGACATAATTATAACCCATGCTGTAATCCCAACTTAACACCAAGTCGTAACCCTATCTTGATCTTCACGTATTCTGGAGGGAATGTTCCCGGAGCTGTCGAAACCTCCTTCTAGCACGAGTCTTGAGACTAATTAACAAACTGACTCTCATTTCCCTTTCATATTTTGCAAGGCTTACCCAGCATTTCTCTGACTGCAGGTGAACCGATCTGTACCTCCTTAGTAAATGAAATGAGGTCTGGATGTTCCATTGGAACTGGCGCCATGGTGACACTATACATAGGGAAGTAAATCATAGACTGATTGTTATTTTTGTAACAAAAATGGTGTAAAAATGGTGTAAAATGTTAAAATGTCATGAAAGGATTATTTGTTTATGTCTCTCTTTCTCTTTCTCCATGTTCTTCTATCTAACTCCCACTTTCTCTCTTTTCAATGTCAAGCACTCTATGCTTTCTATGGCAGCTTCTATAATCAGTCTACTAACTTAACATCTTCATAAGATACCACGAGACAACTTCTTAGAAAGAATACGAAATGTCAATATTGCTCTACCAGTACCCTTATACAGGGGCGGATCCAGCCGGCGGCAAGGGGGGGGGGGGGGGGGATTAAGAGCACTCTTTTTTTTGCCCAATTCGCGGATGCCTCTTGGATCCGCGCCTGCCCGTATACCTTTCTGATTGCTTCCTGCTAGGTGGTGGCTCTGACCGGTAAAGGTACGAGTGACTCACGATGTCTTTAATCTTCTTTTGTCGATTTTGTAGCTGATGTGAATGGCCATAACCGAAAATACCGTATGCAAAGGAGATCTCAAAGTCCAGCAGGGCGATGGTCTATAATGGAAAAAACAAACAGCGGTGATCCCATCCAAATTATAAACAGGACGGGGGGGGGGGGTGGGGTGATGTTATGCTACCTCTATCCCTTCCCATATCTCTCTCTTCCCTCTTTTTCACTATTCACCTTATACGATTCGACAGAAGAGAGCTCGTACCTGCATGTATATAGGCCTACGCCAGTGACTGCAATGTATTATCATTATTATCCAATGCAGCTATACATGATTATTTCGGTCTTCAGAAATATATAGTAATAGCCAGGCGCGTACGCAGGGGGGGGGGGGGGGGGGGGGGGGTGTTTGGGGGGTTAACCCCCCCCTTTGGTATTTTTATATGTATAAACCCGCCTAAAAAAAAAAAAAATAAATAAAAATTATTCCCATGGCTGACCTAAAAAAGGCGACCTTACCCCCCCCCCCCCCACCCCCCCCCCCCCCCCCCCCAACGGAGCAAAATGTCAAATTTTCAAATTTTGAGACCAAAAAAAAAAAAAAAAAAAATTGTCCTCTTACACCCCCCCCCCCCCATCCCCGCGACTGGCTGAGTCGATGCGAAATTTTCGGCCCGATTTAAAAATGTTACCCCCCCCCCACCCCCTTGAAAAAATCCTGCGTACGCGCCTGGTAATAGCTCCAATGTTGACACAAAAAGTGATGAAAATACTCTTAATTTCATGGAGATAATTATTGAATGGTTCAGACCAGGGACGGCGATTTCTTCTCGTGACGGGGGGGGGGGGGTGAAATCGAGGGACAAGGGAGCATAGTGTAAACTTTGCTTACGTGATACCAACGCAATTCAGATTTTCTACAATACAGTCTTGCTTGTACGCTGTGAAGAATATTATGCGAGGGAGCGTAGCAAACCGAGCGAGAAGATTTTTTCATTTTTATTAGACTAAACGGTGTACTCTTGGGCGCCTAAAAATGTGTCGCACTTTTCAAATTTTCCGGGGATAGGGGGGGGGGGGACGGGGGACGGGGGACGTGTCCCCTCCCGTCCCCGGTATCGCAGCCCTGGCTCAGACAGAGAGGAGTTTCATTATTAACAAAGAACTTACATTTTGTCGAAATTGAAGTTCGTAAGTGCCTGCCAAGTAGAGGTTCTGAAAGTTAAAAACACAGGAACAGATCGTAATGTCCCGACTGCTTTATCCTAAAAAAAAAAATTAAAATTAACGTTGAACAAAGTATGGACAAATCATTACTCGAATTAGCAATTGCAGTCGCGTATATACCGGTGTATGAGTATATTTATTAACACGTGCTATTTTGGTTGAAACATGGTTTATTTTGCAATTGAATTGTAAAAGGAAGTCTTATTGGCGTTGCAGCAGATAATGTATTGGAAAAAGATGGGGGAAAAACCCCTAGTATGGACAAATCATTAAAGTATGGACATATCATTACTCGAATTAGCAATTGCAGTCGCGTACCGGTGTATGAGTATATTTATTAACACGTGCTATTTTGGTTGAAAACATGATTTATTTTGCAATTGAATTGTAAAAGGAAGTCTTATTGGCGTTGCAGCAGATAATGTATTGGAAAAAGATGGGGAAAAAACCCCTATTTATTACTGCAATTAATATTCACTATTCAATCCAAGCGCGGAATGTTTGGAAAAATATCTTCTTTACCATACCGTTAACAAGGAATCGGACAAAATTTCGAATAGACCTACGAAAGCTATAAGAGCTCTTGAGAGGTTAAGAAATGAAACGTTGAACATACCTTTATCATATCGTAGAGATGAATTTCTTTATGACCAATCATACGGTGGACGTGTGCTGTTTCAACCATCACCAAATCAATGCGAATATCATTGGAGGGGTCATTTCTGCTTTGAGACACCTGTTTATAACAATATTATGAGGAAAATGTAAGAAACAAATGCACTTGAACCTGTTTCATATTGTGAAGATAAGGGCATATTTTTCTTCTTTTGCGCAATAAAGGGATTCATGCTGCTGTACTAGTATTCAAGAAAGATATATAATGGCAGTAATCACTTTATCGATTGAGGCCAAAAAAAAAAGAATATAATTATTAGTGTAAATATTTATGGTAATTCTGTACTGGTTTGGGGGAAAAGTAGAAAAAAATGAAGCAAAAACCTATGAGCAAAATAAATGGAGAAGAAGATTTAGAAAGACAGAACGTATTGAGTATAGATAGAGAGAATGAAAGAGAGAAAAGGAAAGAAAGAATGAGAGATAGATAGATAGAGAGAGAGAGAGAGAGGGGGGGGGGGGGGCTAGCAAACGTTTTAAAGTAGATGTAGCTGGCGGACCACTCCGCAGACAAATTCGATATTCAACCGACGATCACCTCATTATTATTAGGGCAGGGAGGCGATGATGTGTATCCTTTCTTGGACTCATTTACGATACAAAAAAGACGTGTCCAAATTTTGATACTTCATGGAAAGTGAATATTAGGGCAAAAGGAGTGAGGGCCATTGCTGTTCCCTTACACCCATGGCAGTGGAAGAGTACCATAGAACAACTGAACAAAAGTTAGCCAATAACGACTTACCATGAGAGAGAAATGTTTGATTTCGTGAACCAAAAAATCCTTGGATCCCGGTGTCCAATGGAAGTTCTTGGTGCATTTTATATTGGCTCCGACGCGTATACGCAGGTAGAGCTCAGGTTCGGCTACAGCTACATCTGTGGCAGGTTGTCAATAAAAACTTTCCAATTCTATATAATCGCATTATTTTTTAACCATTTACAGATATTTGCAGACCATGAGACCATACTTATCCCATAAGAGGTTAAAAATTATTCACAGCCTAAACCCCAATAATACTTCAAATCCCTGTGCAACGGAACTGAATAAAATGAAACACAAGAACACGACATGTAAAAGAATATTTTTGTTTGTGTCCGTTTTGTTTTATTTTTGTTTTTTGTTTGTCTTTTGCACCTAAGACACCATGGGGAGGAGAAAAGTAATTTATAAGCCTATCAACAAGCGTACGGACATCGTTAAAATATAGGGTATGGCGGAAGTGTGTGGTAGCCCCTGGTTTCAACGTAGCAAAGTCATCTTTAATGATAGGAATTTTTTCCGGCTAGTTTTAATGAGACGAAAGGTTATAGACTACCTCGATGTCACGATTCGAACAAAATCAAATTTTTGAATAAAAAGATATGGAAGGATACGATTTCATCAAGGTTTTTATCTTCTTGCAATGCACACTGAGGACTCCACTCTGCAATAAAAAAAAAAAGATAAAAAAAGAAAGAAACAAATAAAAAGAGAAACAAAGAGAGAAAGCACAAGGTTTTGGATAAATTTTCTCCTTTTTTAGTGTCCAGACAGAATAATTCTCAAAAAAATAATCAAACACATTTCCTTCTTTCCAAATTTAAAGAATTTCGTTAAAATGTATGCTGATAATAATCTGAATACCAAATGACATACGTGTATGATCGAATCTCTTTGCAAATATACATGAAGTGTAACAGTATACGGTAAGAGTGCCCAGGCGCGTACGCAGGGAGGGGGGGGGGGGGGGGGGGGAGGGGGGAGGGGGTGTTTGGGGGGGGGGGTTTAAACACCCCCCTTTGGTATTTTTTATGTGTATAACCCCCCCCCCCCCCCCCCCCCCCCCCCCTAAAAAAAAAAACCAAAACCCCCTTTGGTTTTAATTTTTTTTTTTTTTTTTTAATAATAATAACAAAAAAAAAAAAAAAATAAATAAATAAATATTACCATGACTGACCTAAAAAAGGTGACCTTACCCCCCCCCCAACGGAGAAAAATGTCAAATTTCAAATTCGAGACCCAAAAAAAAAAAGTGTTCTCTTACCCCCCCCCCCCCCCCCCCCCCCCCCCCCCCCCCCCCCCCCCCCCCCCCCCACCGCTTATTCAGCGGCTGGCTGAGTCGTTGCGAAATTTTCGGCCCGATTTAAAAATGTTAACCCCCCCCCCCTTGAAAAAATCCTGCGTACGCGCCTGAGAGTGCCCATGTCCGCGCATCAAACTTTGTCTGTGCATAATACCAAAAAACTGCTCGATTCTGATAAAACGGATCAAACAACCAACACAAAATATCTGACTTTAATATAGCGAAACGATATCATTAAAAAAGAAGAGTAAAAAATGCTGAGAAATTTGTAATATTAGTATACTTTCATGCACAAGTCTATCATCTTTCACGTTGAAAATCCCGAACTGCGTATTCAAAGCAAATGAGTTGGCAGGCATGGGAACCTTTGTTTTTACAATCTGTCAAAATTAAACCGAGTGGCCAACGTGTGCTGTTCCCTTAGCCCAACGTCGCCAACATGGCGTTGGGCTAACTTCTTTTAGGCCGACGGGCTATGGCTTGTTCGACAACGACAAATTGACGTTTAGCCAACGTTGGCCCAACGTCGGATAGCCAACCAATATCCACCGTTTATGAGTGAAAATGGCGACAATTGCCCAACGTTTAGCCAACGTTGACTCGCCGACTGCGACCGTGCCTACCATGGCCGACGTATTACCCCACCCCTAAAATTACCCCCTATGACAATTACCCCCCCCCCCTCCCACGAAAATTACCCCCTGTTCATTAGAGGGGAAGTCCACCCTGAAAATAATTTGGTGTTAATAAATGCAGAATTTTGTCGGGTGGTAATTGTCCTCGGGGGGGGGGGGCGTAATTTTCAAGGAGTAATTATCCTCACGGGGTGGCTGTCCTCGAGGGGGGGGGGGGGGTAATTGCCCTAGAACCTTCTTTGATGTATAGTTATTGGTTAAATCCAAATCGGGCCCAATCGAGCCCCCGAGCCCACCGTTCTGCAGACATTAAGGCTTCTATATAAGTATATTTTTTTGCCTGATTGTAATTTGGGATTGTGAATTTAAGACAGAAGCAATTAAGAAGAAGAATAAAAACATTGCACCACCAGCGAAATAATGACTCATCACCAAATGGGTGAGAAAACGAACACACCAAAAACAACTTACTGGAGGAGCTGTCACATAATGAGAACTGTTAGCGTTGAAACCATCTTCGTCAGTTTCCTCCTCTTCTGAATATGTTGATTCTGATGACATTTTTCCTTCTTTTGTTCAGTTACATACACACAGTAAAAGCCACAGGTATGTTTAGGCTATATTGGCAGCGCAAGTTTTAGTGTTAATAATCCACATGTGACTTTTTCTAGCCATCGGAATTTTTTTTATGTATGCGCATGGACAACGCACAAAGCGCAATATACGCGAGCAAAGTAAGTCTTGAGGGGGGCGGTATTCTGAAAATTGTTGAAGTGACTTATCTTTTCTTCTATCTTCCGGACATAATAGAGCGTTTTCTTGTTGTAAGTTGGTATTCTGAAAATTATCATAGATCTCTATTGATCTCTTGAAGAACCGCCTCTTTACGAACATTTTAGTGGACCCTACCAATCAAGATCTATTTTATATAAGCATGATACGTAGAAGTAAGTACGTATAGCCAACCAATAGGAGTACTTTATTTATGCCATTATCTGAAGATGCGTTCCGCGCATTTTAATGTTGGGCGTAATTAGTTAATTAAGCGCCTATTATGCGTCATAATAATTAAAATATAGTGTACGCGATGTGGCCCTTCCCATTAATAAATTCCCCCATTTTCACCTCTGATGCGGAATGCCCCTATCACAATCTAAAAGGTGTCCCTTTTACTCTGGCAACCCCTTTCCTTTGTACCAAGTGCATTTTAATGACTGCCACTTTTTAGGTAGTGAGAAATGCCCCTTTTCATATCTGATAATGAAAAATTGCCCCTTTTACTTTGACAGGTGCCCACTTTACCTTCTTATTATTGCCCATTTCCCCTTTATTATAAGTTCTACTCGTTCTTATCAATGCCCCTTTTCACATTTGATAAGTTAACTATATATCAAATATGATTATTGATATAATCATTTAATTATCCTTTGAGAAATGTCAATTTTTACCCGACATTTCCCACGGCGCTTGCAAATCGTGCCCTTTTTCCGGTCATATAATTACTATAAATTATGTGCTATAATAAAAAGATGTTCTTATCATCCCTCATCTCCCCAGAAACAATAATTTTCTCATAGCCACAACGTCTTTAATGTGTGCCCCTAATTTAAAGCGGCTGAGTGCTCACTCATTTTTTTTTGGCCGGGAGGGGGGGGGGGGGCACGTCCCTGTTTGTCAGTACATTTTGGCGAATTTGGGGCTGATTTTTTAACATTATTTTTGGCCGGGGGGGGGGGGGGCCGGGGCACGTGTCCCCTGTGCCCCCCTGTATCCGTCACTGAGTATCAATAAGTACAAGTCACAATTCGTATCAGGACAATTACCCCCAGGACAATCACCCCGAGGACAATTACCCCCTGTAGGACAATTCACCCAAAATTCATTGCATTTCCCCCCGGCCCCCAACAGAAAAAAATTCTCTGTAGGGCCATGCATTATGGTTCAAGGCATGGCCACATAGAGGAATTTTTCCTGTTGGGGGCCGGGGGAAAATGCAATGAATTTTTGACAATTTATTGCATTTTCTTCGTTTTGGGGGATTTGTGGAAGGGGCCGCGTACCCTAGCAAACACTGCGTACAGTCATGATTCAGGGGCTAAGCAATGGCCTCGTTTCTGTGAGGCCCCAGGATAAAAATCGTGTCGATCAGCTATATATTAGTGCCCTTTTGTGAGGCATTAATCCTCATTACTGTCAATTATGATTTAAGGACGTAGGTTCCCTAGCTGATTAGCATAGTAGCACACATATGATTTAGCAGTCACGCAAAACAAACACTCGCAAATTAATATTCAATAAAATCTGAGAATGTATGCCATTATTGAGATCTATTAGAAATATATATATTTGTTTTAATCCTACCCTAAACTGGGGTAAAAGTAATTATTCCACCATTATGACCAACAGTGTATATCTCGGGGGGGGGGGGGGGTCATAAAGGAGGAAACTGAGTGCGGACACGAACACGAAACCTCACCATAGCTTTAACCTTACTTAATATTTTCCCAATTACAAATCTAACCCTAACACTGACGATATAAGCCCGAAGCAGCTTCCCTACACATGATAATTATTATTTTTTGTATAAATAATAAGTTTGTACCGTACCTAGACCTTGTTCTACCTAGCAAGCTCTATAGCTAGTACGCGGCGGAAGCCTGGCCTAGCTGGCGCCTAAAGCGCTCGCGTATTAACCAGCTCATGGTCAATCATGGCGACCAAACTTGACGTAAAGGGAAAAGCAGCTACCGAACTCCCTTCTAAATGGCCAGTGGTCGTCAATAAAAATCTAAAAGACACTGATATTTCAAGACTTCTGCTACAAAGGCATAAAGTTAGATGTAAGTAGTATTTAGCTCAACAAATATAATATCAGAGACTGAAGCTTTCGGTCTAGAATTGATCTACCGTAGATGTTAAACCAGTGAGTGGGTGTGGCACAAAAGCAGAGGGACTTCACTTTTCTGTTGTCTTATGATCCGTGTCAAGAGTTTGATGCAGCGATGATTATCATGATGATTTAAAACTTGTCTAGGAGAAAATTCTTGTCCATGTAATGTAGCCTTTACCAACTGGTCTGCCTCTGCTCTGAGATAGATTGTTACATTGTAATTTGTAGTCGATAGCGCCATTGCCTTGGCATTGCTTCCTATCTACTGCCGGCCTGGGCCTAGGGCAAGGCTATGTCTGCCCCCCCCTGTGGCTGCCGCCAGAATTTGTCATTAGTATTTTTAATTTTTGTTCATAGCACCACCTATTTTACATGTGCATCGCCCTTTAAGTAATTTCTCTTTGTTACTTAAGAAAGATTTACAGCGCATGCCTAGCGCGGGTCAATGTCAATAAAAGGCCTACAAACACATTTTTAGTACGCACGAGAAAATAGTTCCATACATTCAAGCATAAGAAATAAGTTATTATCATTAATTATGTACTGAAATGTAAAGTAATGTTCATTGAAATGCGAATAACATTAGTAAATTCTGTCAAAACTAAATCGTTGGTCGTTTTAAGTAAAATTCCAGTTGGACAAATTATTTGATATCCGTGTGCCGATAAGTTCGGTGAACGCGTTGACCCTTGGCTTTTCTGAATTACGACCTGGCCCAAGCAATACGTGTTTTGTGGGGTCTTCAAGAAACGCCAAAGTTTCAAGGTATATTTTGCTGCCCAAGGATGGAAAAGTCCTGCCAACGAGGTATGTTATGGCAGAAATGTATTTAGAACAATTTCATATTACTTACATGATCTATCAGTTTGTAATTTTGATACATTATAAGTGTTTTTTCATGTTGTGATTAGTAGCGTTCAGTGAGCTAGTTTTCCACACACGTGAGATTGTTTACATCTAACGCTAAATTATGGAAAGCCATTTGAATATTTCATGTTTGAGTAATTATTCATGAATAAGAATTCTCTGTAAATCAGTAGCATATAAAACTTGCTTTTATATTCATAGTCTTAACTAGTATGCTCTTAATGCATGTTTATCAAATTTCTCGTAAGAGACTTGTAGCTCATATCATAAATGTTTTATCATGAACCCTTTTATACTCATTCTGACAAATCATATCTGTATGAACAACTCTCGTTAAGAACATCTATCTGGTTTATCAACTCTTTAAATTGACAAGTAATCTGTATATTTACTTGTGTACATATATTTGTATCTTTCGCACGGTATTTATTATTCTGTGCTATTTTATACTTTTTATGTTCACAGTTTTCACGGCACTGTTCATCACTGTTACTTTGTTTTGACAATCGTTAAGTCAAATAAAGACATTCGTCACCAGAAAATGAACATCCGTTTCAACGTTGAGTTATTTTGATCCTGCGGCAGCAACAGTGAAAACTCGGATGGACATGACACCTGAGAAATCCATAATTGGATCAACTACTCAAGCCAAATATTTGATGTGATGTCTGGAACTGCATTCGTCCTCACCTGGCCACTAAGGAAGCTGACGAGGAACTCGGCAAGACACGGGCAATCAAACGGCTTGGAGGTTGATCATCGCTCAAGGATGTCAGGTTCATTTTCATCAAAATAATTGAAGATTGAAATCAAAGAAAGAACACTAGAACATTTATATGCGATTGAAATTTCTCGTTTGGAAACTTAAGCAATAAACAAGCTAAAGATTGATTTAGGCTTGCATATCAACTTCTCGAGAGAATTTCAGATTTAAAACCTTTAAGATCTCTAACAGAGTCTTGGTTCGTATCCCAGAATTGTAACAGCTATTTATTCTGATTTGTTTGGATAACGTAATTTAAAACAACATAAGACTTGATTCCCTTATGATGTTTGGGATTTAAATTTTCAGCTAAGATTATAATTTTCTTAAAATACTTATCTAACGAGTGGAGATAAGTTTACAGAATTTGTTATGTGTATGTAACATCTCATCAAGAATAACCTTGTGTGTGCACTTATAGATGATTTTGAGACAAAATAACATGATCAAGTTCATTTGAAAGGATATTTTTTTATTAAGATTGAAAAAATTTCTAAACTAAAAAGAAACTGATTACCGATAGTGTTTTCCTTTAAGAACAAGGGAACAAAAGGTCATAATAATTTGAAATTGATTAGAAATCGGGTTACCTTGTTGATATTGGAATTGATTTGGATTCATGATAATATCATTAATTCTATGCTACGTTTGATATTTTTATTATTTCAAAGCTTGAATGTATCGAATTGTATGTCCTGCGTAGCGCTGTGTTTTTATCGTGCCCGAATTGAGATTTGGGTTAAAGCAGTTATCTTTGCTATTTGTTATCAGCTACTGCCATTTGCTGTTACCAGCCCACTCCCACACGCCCATTTCTATTTCACTTCCAAACTTTGATTCAAATTCAAACTTCAAATTTCGGTCAAGATTATTTAAATTTGATCTCAAATACTGATTTTCTCGTTGGTTTATTTACCTCAAAAATATATCGTTCAATATGGAAGGGCAACAACCAACTGAAAATAACTTGACTACTGACTCGACTAACTTACCTCCTGAAACACTTCGCCGCTCCACTCGTCCTGTCAAATTGACAGAGAAAGCATTGCAGAATAAAGAAGACGACCTTCAAGGTAAGTTTTTTGTTGAACATATAGATTTGCATTCGATCATACAATCTACTCGAAATAGCTTATTGTCTCAAAACATTGATGGTGATAGCTTAGCAGTGAATAAGCTTGACATTACTGCTAGGCTCAATTCTTTGAAGGAGATATTTGTTGAGCTAAAAAGGCTCAATGAAGACTCCATTGATGATGAGGTTATTGAGGCAATGGATGAATCTTCTATTTCTGTTCGTAATATCTTATCGGATATTGATAAGGTATCCAACATGTCTTCTTCTAGACAACCATCAATTCGGTTGGCGCACTCAACACAATCACGACTCTCGAGGACATCTTCCAGATCGTCACGACGAGTTGCAGTCGCAGCAGAAGCCGCTGCATTACAAGAAGAGCTTACAGCCCAGAAGCTTCAAAATGAACGGGAAAAGGAGCTCGAAAGAATGGAACTTGAGGAAGAAATGAGGAGGAAGCAAGTAGTTTTCAAAATGTCCGAGCTGAAAAGACAACTAGAAGAGGAAAGACTACAAGGCAAGCTCAAGGCACAAGAAGCAATTATGAGAGTCTACGATGAAGAAGATGGAACCAGCACAGTCTCTTCTTCATCCTCGCGTGGAGGTAAAACTGTTGTCAAAAAGATCGAAGATCAGCCAAATCCAACTGATGTGATCCCAAGGGCATCTCCCAAGTTAGAAAGCAAATTGATTGATGAACCAGCCTCCATCGTGTCACAGCAAGCGCAAGTAGTGCTTGATCCCCAAGCTCCGATGTTCCAGCCAAGATCACCAGTTTTAGATCTCGCTGATGCCTTGGCTCAGAGTCGTCTACCCGTTCCGGAGCCGCCAATATTCACTGGAGACCCACTCCAATATCCAGATTGGGTGTCGGCTTTCACTACTCTGGTAGAGCGAAGAGGCATCCCTCCTGGTGAAAAAATTCACTACCTTCGAAGGTATCTTGGTGGTCCAGCAAAGGAGGCAGTCAGTGGCTACTTTCTCCTGAGGTCAGAAAATGCATTTGAGCAAGCAAAGAGCACCCTTCAAAAGAGGTTTGGCAATCCATTTGCTATTGCTGAAGCCTTTCGGACAAAGTTGGATGTGTGGCCCAAGATAACCAGCAAGGATCACAATGGGCTGCAGCGGTTTGCAGACTTCCTTCAACAGTGTCTGGTAGCCAAGGCTGAGATTGTCGATCTCAACATTCTGGATGATATACGAGAGATCAACCGAATGGTTGCTCGACTACCAGATCATATCGTCCATAGATGGAATCGCTCGGTGGCACAGACAAAAAGGGAGCGACTTTGTTATCCTAGGTTTGCTGACTTCGTTTCTTTCATTGGGAACGAAGCAGACATTGCTAATGATCCTCTGCTCACTGTGGATGTTGGCAAGACTAGAGAGAGAAAACAGGAAACCGCAGTCTCAAAACGGGTAACCCTCTCTACGTCTGGCTCAACTTCACAGAAGCAATGTCTGTTGTGCAAGAGACAACATCATTCCCTGAATGACTGTCGGGAATTCCTTCGGAAAGACATGTCCCAGAGAAAGGATTTCATCAAAAATGAAAGACTTTGCTATGGCTGTCTTGAAAAAGGCCATATGTCTAAATATTGCCAAAGCAGACTGGTCTGCAAGAAGTGCAGTAAAAGGCATCCAAGCTGCCTTCATGAGGACCAAAGAGATTCGAACAAGGCCAACTTGGCATCAAGCCAACCGAAGGAAGCTCAAACCGCATCGACCTCAAATCCTCAAGCTGTAACGCACAAAGTACAAGGCGATGAACGTAGTGACCTTACATCAATGATTGTGCCTGTGTACCTTTCTAGTACAGAGAGGCCTGACAAGGAGGTTCTAGTGTATGCACTACTAGACTCCATGTCAAACACCACCTTCCTTTCCGAAGATGTCGGCCAAGACCTGGATGTACAATCCCAGCCTGCCACATTGTCGTTGACAACTTTGACAGATGAGATATCGATCTCAACCTTCAAGTATGACAATCTTCGTGTCAGAGGTTTTTATTCCTCGGAGAAAATTCGTCTACCCTCCACATTTACTAGGCAGTCTATCCCTCTGGACGACAGTCATATCCCGACTCCAGAAACTGCCTCCAAGTGGCCTCATCTCGTGTGTGTGCAGGATATGATAGCGCCAAAACAAGACTGTCCTGTCGGTCTTCTGATTGGCTACAATTGTGCACAAGCCCTTGCTCCTCTGACGTCAGTCCGAGGCCAAAATGGTGAGCCGTATGCTGTCCAAACAGACCTTGGTTGGAGTATTGTTGGAGGTCAGTCTGACTTGTCCAACAGCTTCGATTCGTTTGGCCACACATACAGGACAGTCAGCATGAAGGTAGAGGCCCCGATCGATATCAAGAAGGTGACATTCGCTTACCAGTCTCCCTTAAAGGAAGCGACTGCATCGGATTTCCTTCAGCTCATGGAAAGGGACTTCCAAGAAGCTGAACAAGCTGATGCAATGTCACAAAATGACAAAAAATTCATTCAAGTTGTCACCGAAGGTTTACGCCAGAGAGAGGATGGGTTCTATGAGATGCCTCTTCCATTCAAGAAAGGACCGCCATCTCTTCCGAACAATCGACAGGCTGCTTTGGGTCGATTAGCAGGTCTCAAGAAACAGTTCCTAAAGAAACCTGAATATCACAGTCACTACAAGGTATTCATGAAGGAGATCTTGGCACGCGGTGATGCAGAGATGGTCGGTGATAGTAGTGACAAAGGCTTGTGGTATATTCCTCACCATGGGGTATATCACCCTAAGAAGCCTGGCAAGGTCAGGGTTGTATTCGATTGTAGCGCCAGGTATCTTGGGACAAGCCTCAATGACCATCTCCTGCAAGGCCCTGACTTGATTAATCCTCTCATCGGTGTCCTGTTGAGATTTCGCCAAGGTCCTGTGGCATTCATGTGCGATGTGGAGAAGATGTACCACCAGTTTAAGGTTGCAGATCCACATCAAAACTATCTGCGTTTCTTGTGGTGGGAGGATGGGGATCTCTCCAAGACCCCAGTAGATCATAGGATGAAGGTTCACCTCTTTGGGGCAACCTCATCTCCGGGCTGTGCCAACTTTGGCTTAAAACAGATTGCGGAGGACCACAAGAAACTCGGTGACCGTGCAGCCAACTTCCTCAAGAGGAACTTTTATGTCGATGATGGCCTAAAAAGCATGTCTTCTGAACAGGAAGCAGCTGTGCTAATCAAGGACGCAACTCAAATGTGTGCTAAAGGCAATCTACGTCTGCACAAATTTGTGTGCAATAGCAAGGACGTAACCAGCACCATTCCAAAATCGGAACGTGCCACTGTCACGAATGCAAGTGTTCAGCTAGGTGAACAAACCTCACCAATCGAAAGAGCTCTTGGGCTTCAGTGGTGCGTCAGTTCTGATGAGTTCTCCTTCCGACTTACTCTGAAGGATCAACCCCTCACTCGACGAGGTATTCTAGCTACAGTTGCGTCTGTATATGATCCCCTTGGTCTCATTGCACCAGTTGTCCTTGCTGGCAGAATGATTCTGCAGGAAATGTGCAAACAAAAGATGGATTGGGATCATCCCGTTCCTGACTATCTTCGGACAAGATGGGAAATATGGAGACAGGAGATCCTGAAGCTAGAAACTGCAAAGATTCCACGCTGCTTCCAGCCCAAAGATTTCGGAGAGGCTGAGGAAGTGGAATTGCACCACTTCTCAGATGCCTCATTATCTGGATATGGACAATGTTCATATGTCAGATTACGAAATCAAAGGGGACAAGTCCACTGCTCTCTTGCCATGGCAAAGGCGAGAGTAGCACCGCTCAAGCAGTCTACCGTCCCCAGACTGGAGCTTCAGGCAGCAACCTTATCTGCCAAGGTTGCAAAAATACTGAATAAGGAGCTAGACTACAGCTCAGTCAAGAATATCTTCTGGACCGACTCCAAGGTTGTTCTGGGTTACCTGTACAACCAGTCTAAGCGCTTCCACATGTTCGTTGCGAACAGAGTGGATTGTATTCTGAGAACCACAAGTTGTAGTCAGTGGAATTATGTTACTAGCGGTGATAATCCAGCTGACTACGCATCACGTGGACTGACAACAGAGGAACTTCTTTCGTCAAACTGGTTAGGAGGACCAGACTTCCTTTGGGAAAGTGAAGTTGCTAAGCAAGATGTCACACTAGAGGTTTCTCCTGACGACGTTGAAGTGAAGTCTTCGACAGTACATACAGTAATGTCAAAGACCAAGATTTCAACCTTTACGTCATTTGAAGATAGGTTGAACCGCTTCGCCATGTTGGACAGCGCTATTAGAGCGGTAGCTGTACTAGTGAGGTGTTGTTACAGGCGCAAGGGACATGACATAGATGATGTTGAGATCAAAAGAGTCGCTGAGAGAAATCTCCTGCATGCTGTCCAGAAAGAAGCCTTCTGTGATGAAAGACAGCAAATCAAATCTGACAAACATGCTGTGTCAAAATCTAGCCGCCTGAGTCAATTAGATCCATTTCTTGACAAACAAGACCTCCTACGGGTGGGAGGACGCATGAAGAGGTCTGAAATGGTGTATGGAGTTAAGCACCCTATTATCCTTCCGAAGGGAAGTAGACTTTCCATGCTTGTCGCACTTCACTATCATGCGAAGATTTCTCACCAAGGTAGAAATATGACCATCAACGCAATCAGATCAAGTGGATACTGGATCATCGGTTGCAGAAGCATTGTCTCATCTCTGATCGGCACATGCACCCATTGCATTAGACTAAGAGGCAAGTTGGGTGGACAGAAGATGGCTGACCTTCCATGTGAACGACTTGAGCCATCGCCCCCTTTCACTTATTGCGGTCTGGACTGTTTTGGTCCATTTGTAATCAAAGAAGGGCGCAAAGAGCTCAAGCGCTATGGCCTCATCCTGACATGCATGGCAATGAGAGCCATTCATGTGGAAGTATTGGATGACATGTCATCCGATGCATTCATCAACGGACTGAGATGTTTCATTGCTATTCGAGGAAACGTAAGGCGGATTCAGTGTGACCAGGGCTCCAATTTTGTTGGAGCCAAGCATGAACTGAAACAAGCTCTCCGTGAGATGGATGCGGACCATGTCGCCCGCAATCTTCTGGAGCAGAACTGTGAGTTCAAAATGAATCCTCCTTCCTCTAGCCATATGGGAGGTGTATGGGAGAGACAAATCAGAAATGTGCGCAATGTTCTCAATGGATTATTGGAACAGTGCGGAACGCAGTTGAATGTCTCCTCTCTACGGACATTTCTCTATGAGGCCATGGCTATCGTAAACAGCCGTCCATTGAGTGTGGATAACCTGGAAAGTCCTGATGGTCCTCTTCCGTTGACTCCCAATCATGTTCTGACCATGAAATCCGGTCTTATACTGCCTCCACCTGGAAGCTTTGAAAGGGAGGACATCTATCTCCGCAAAAGATGGCGTCGAGTCCAATACTTGACACAGTTGTTCTGGACACGATGGCAGAAGGAGTACCTGCACACGCTTCAACCAAGAAAAACTTGGACTGAAAAGAAGACCAATGTGCACGTAGACGACATAGTACTCTTGAAAGATGAAGCCATTTGTCGGACAGATTGGAGAGTTGCGAGAGTCATGGAAACAATGTCCAGTGATGATGGTCTAGTCCGGAAGGTGCGACTTCTCATGGCGACCCCAGACTTGGACAAAAAAGGTAAGCCAGTAAATAAGAGGACAACTCTTGAAAGGCCAGTACACAAACTGGTAGTTTTGATCCGCAGCACCGACAAGGCGATTGAAGACTAAGCTTGACTTTAATAGCTGACATTCACTTTTACCCAGACAAATGGCTTTGACTAACCTGGACTTTCATCCTGCCCTGACATTCTAAGAAATATTTTCTCAATTTGGGGAAGACCATTTGTATTTATAAATTTTGCAAGTCGGTCAATTCCTTGTTTTGTTTCAAATAGATAGTTTTGTTGTTTGAAAAATCAGTTAGATGATTTGGGTGGGAGTGTGGCTGCCGCCAGAATTTGTCATTAGTATTTTTAATTTTTGTTCATAGCACCACCTATTTTACATGTGCATCGCCCTTTAAGTAATTTCTCTTTGTTACTTAAGAAAGATTTACAGCGCATGCCTAGCGCGGGTCAATGTCAATAAAAGGCCTACAAACACATTTTTAGTACGCACGAGAAAATAGTTCCATACATTCAAGCATAAGAAATAAGTTATTATCATTAATTATGTACTGAAATGTAAAGTAATGTTCATTGAAATGCGAATAACATTAGTAAATTCTGTCAAAACTAAATCGTTGGTCGTTTTAAGTAAAATTCCAGTTGGACAAATTATTTGATATCCGTGTGCCGATAAGTTCGGTGAACGCGTTGACCCTTGGCTTTTCTGAATTACGACCTGGCCCAAGCAATACGTGTTTTGTGGGGTCTTCAAGAAACGCCAAAGTTTCAAGGTATATTTTGCTGCCCAAGGATGGAAAAGTCCTGCCAACGAGGTATGTTATGGCAGAAATGTATTTAGAACAATTTCATATTACTTACATGATCTATCAGTTTGTAATTTTGATACATTATAAGTGTTTTTTCATGTTGTGATTAGTAGCGTTCAGTGAGCTAGTTTTCCACACACGTGAGATTGTTTACATCTAACGCTAAATTATGGAAAGCCATTTGAATATTTCATGTTTGAGTAATTATTCATGAATAAGAATTCTCTGTAAATCAGTAGCATATAAAACTTGCTTTTATATTCATAGTCTTAACTAGTATGCTCTTAATGCATGTTTATCAAATTTCTCGTAAGAGACTTGTAGCTCATATCATAAATGTTTTATCATGAACCCTTTTATACTCATTCTGACAAATCATATCTGTATGAACAACTCTCGTTAAGAACATCTATCTGGTTTATCAACTCTTTAAATTGACAAGTAATCTGTATATTTACTTGTGTACATATATTTGTATCTTTCGCACGGTATTTATTATTCTGTGCTATTTTATACTTTTTATGTTCACAGTTTTCACGGCACTGTTCATCACTGTTACTTTGTTTTGACAATCGTTAAGTCAAATAAAGACATTCGTCACCAGAAAATGAACATCCGTTTCAACGTTGAGTTATTTTGATCCTGCGGCAGCAACACCCCCCCCCGTAAGACTCTAGCTCTGTATGTTGATGCCTGGTTCACCGTTCAGTTTCAGCATATTTGAAGGAGGGGCAAGGGAGAGGGGGGGGGGGGGGGGTGGAGGCGGGGGTTAGGAAGGCAATTTTCCCCTCACAGATTTCAGTCCATGAAAAAAAATAGCAGCCACCTATTTAGAAAAATCATTTTCTTAAGTCAATAATTTTAAGAATAAGAGTTCTCTTACTAGTCTTAGAAACTCTTAAGAAATTCTACAACTTTTCGGACAATTAAGGGCCCACAAATTTTGTTTCTTTGCTGTCCGGAGGGGGGTGGGGTGGGGTGGGGTACTCTGATTTGTTTTGGACGGGGGTGTGCCGCTGAAGCCTCAAAAACCCATTTTTTAAGGGTCATTTTGGGGATTTTTCTTTAAGCAAAGCCCATTTTCGCAATTTTGGGGATTTTGGAAATCAGACCCATGTTTAGGGATATTTTTGTTTAAAATGGGACCATATTTAGGGATATTTTTGTTTAAAATGGGACCCATGTGGGTTTTTTGTGAAAAAGTGACCCATTAGAGCAGCAAACCCGTATGTCTTAATATGTGAATACCTCCCCCGGGCTTTGCTGAATTTTAATATGAATCATTGTAAGCAGAGATGTTTTTCCCCTCTTGAGGCCAAGGTCTGGATATGCCACTACTCAGTCTTATCAACTCATTATCACACTTTGATCTTCATTGCAGTCAGTGACACCACTGTGCCTTCATCCATCATCTTCCCCCTGTCTTCCGTGGCCTTCCTCATAGTACCCATTGGGAAAGCTTCTTTAGAGTGGCCTCCAAAGTCAGGTCGAGTACAATTGGATCATGAATTTACAGAGAGGTTAGTTTAGGAAATAAGTGATAGAATGGGTTTAACAACAAAAATTTGTTGAAGTAGGAACACTAAAAACAAAAAAGAAAGAAAGAAAAATTAATTATTATTAGGTCTTGTCTCCTTGCTAAATTTTATTGGAATAAGGCTTATCAAACTGTTTTCAACCTTCCCAGTATTGAACTGTTTAACCATGCTATGCAACCAATGTATGTTATTAATATAACAAGGTCTCTTCCAATGTCCAATGATGGTTGACGCAAACTTTCATGCTGTATAACTTTTCCACAAAGCCTGATCTTGCATATTTTAAAATCCAGTTAAATTCTGGCAATATTCATTTGTATTTCAAAAGAGCAGGTTCACTTATCATTTGGAAGTTGTAAGTAGGTAGGTGTTAGTATCGTTACAGGAATTAATGTTCCAAATGTTTTAGATGTCTAGTAATTTTCTCTGCCCATGCATTTAGTCTAGTGTTTGCTCCTTTAAATTTTCCAGGGCGCAGAAATTTGTACAAATTCATAGGAATAGCTACATGGTGTTGACATCAGCTCTTCATGGTCCACATGAGATGGCTGTCATAGCAGCCATACAAACCAGGTAAAATTTAAAAAAATAGAGTTTTGAAGACTGTTCGTTGTAAAGAGTTAATACAATCCTTCATTTTTATGAGGCTGACTTATTTCGACCTTTCCTCAGGTGATTGTTTTTTTTGTATTTTTTGTTTCCTTAACCTTTGGTGAGCACATTTGCTGACACTTGGTATTGGTAATATTCTTGGAATTTTTGTCCCCCCTCTTATCAAATGAAAAGAGATTTGGAAGTTTAATTGCTAAAAGTACATATTTCTGAATGTTAGACTGAATAGTTTCTGTGTGTAAATGTTCACTTTGGTTAACTTTACAGGTTCATAGACCACAATCTCCGGATATTGCCAGTACATAATGAAAGTGAATGTTTGCAAACCATTCTGACAATTGCTCAGGTAAGAAAGTTATTTTTGTTGATGTTCAGTCAATGTAGATATTTAAGCTTCATGTATTTCGGTGGAAGGTGTTCTCTAACAATATTTAATTTATTATTTAGACAGTGATGAGAAGTTTGAGCAAACAGTTCCAATGGTGTCCTTAACAATTCATTATGTACTGTATCATTATAATCATTATTGGATCTTATTTAAAACTTACTGAAGTTAAGTCAGTCTAATTCTTTCCAAGATATGTTCTTATACGTCTGGCTTCACCAAAAGACAAAATATATGTTTTAAGACAGACTTTGCTGTCTTATATGTTTGATAACTTCATTAGAGCATTGAAGATATTAATTTATTGGGTAAGATTTGTATTCTTCTTTTGTTTTCTTTTATTATATGATGCAGGCCACCTGTAAACCGACATGCAACATTCTCAAGTCTCGTCTTGATGCCATCGTATCAAGGCAGAATAGTGAACAAATGATTCTAAACATCCTCTCTCAGTTGGGCCTCAGTCATCATCATATCCTTATCATAATATTATTGAAATACTGTATATTTCTTAATAATCAAGAAATAGACAAATATTTTGAGTTTTCATTCTGGTGCATTCTGATACATGTAATGTATATATTTACAGATTCTTTCTCATTCTTGAGGATTTGTGTTTGTTAATTGTATTTGTTATCCTTGACTGCTTTGAACAATGCATGGTGCTTCAACAAGGTTGTGGCACTTTGGCATCTGTAGCTACAGCATCCAGAGAGCAACTAATGGATTGCAGCCTAGACTCAGAAGCAGTCAACAAGATTATCACATACTTTGAAAGAGATGATTATGTTGACGGATAATGCCCGCACATGTTGTGATGTTACAAATGTAAAGCACAGCCATGAGCCATTGGGTAGAAGAAAGTGTATAATTACAGTTTGTAAAGACTATGTTGTAGTCCTGAAACATGGGCTTGCGAGGAAAAGAAGATCAAACCATTTTAGAAACACCAAATTCCCAACCCCTGTGAAGCCTAGCCTACCCCACTACTGCGAAAAATACCCCCTATACAATTACATCTAAATTCAACAACCCCTAGGTACTTCTACGAGGTCGATTAAATGGTTACTTGTCTGGAAAGCAATTGTCTTTTGGGGTAGTTGTCTTGGATGTGTTAATCTACAGGTTCATTCTAATTGTCCTTATTTGTAATATCAAATTGCTCATAACGCTATTTAATCTTAGCACTGATTTTGATCAGAAAAACCAATAAAATCATATTTTTATGGAAGTATTCTGCCTTCTGAAAGCTGTGTATTTGTTGTACCAATACATAAGATTGATTGATAAAGTTGGCAGCTTGTTACTATTTCTACAACTGTTGTAATGACCTTGTAGATACTATTTTCTGCCTACAGTTCAAAAAACCGTTTTGGTTACCACCACAAAAGTCACTGTAGTTCTTTGAAATGCAAATAACTACTTCATAAGTAGAGCATAAAATATGGCATCGACTACCAGGTCAATCTTGGTTACAGTAAATTAGAGCTGTGCTGATGCACCATCAAGGTTTCCTTTTCATGAAAGGTCAACTCATAGAAATAAACAGCCACAATCTGATTAATTCTGACTTGATTTCCAATTACACTCTATTCTAATGTGTTCTTTTTTAATAAAACCGAGATGCTTGGTGGTTGTATTTGATTAACTCCATTCTGAAGATGAACAATCATGCCCTATTTGTGGGCTTAACTTCACACATATTCGAGTTTGAATTTTTAATTTGACTTCATAAATTATTATCTTTTCATTTTTGTTTTTATGTCAGATTATCATGTGATTTTGCATTTTATTTATTAAAGTTTCCTTATAAAGAATGATGGTTTTTAGAATATGTCTATATATAACTCTATACCCACTACCCAGTCATCAATGTAAACAAGAAGAGAGAAGAAAAAAAAGAAACACTACACCCAGAAAATGTTCTTCCCTTCTTTAGTTTTATCAATAGATTGAAAGTGATACAGTAGCAGGAATACTTTAATAACAAAGACTGTCACCATCCTCCCCCTTCGTCGTATCCACCTTACACATCAATTAGATATTACACATTGAACCTTCAATTGCCAAATTAAACATTTTCATTTTTACCAAGCATTCAAGCCAGAAGTACATACTAACATTTTAAGTGCAAAATCATACCAGGGTTTTAGAATTCCATTCAGCAAGAGCCTGAATTAGTTACATCGTAATTATTTATGTGCATAAAAGTATTCTGGGATATTCTGGGAATCATTTTATTTGGGGAAGTTTAATCTGACAAAGTTTTATCTTGATCTCCCACCTTTCCATTGTTTTTTTCTTTTTCTCTTTTGTTCCTTTCCACATTTTGGCATGGGGGGGGGGGGGATACTTTGTTGATCGCACCAACACCACTAATGACTACCGGAATGTGTCTACTGTCTAATGTATCAGTAGTCTTTTCCTAAACTTTTTCTGTTTTTTTGTAGTCTCTATCTCTCCCTTTCTCTCCTTACAATTCTTCTCTCAGCATATTCTTTTCTTTCTGTATCTTCAACAAGTCCTATCTATCTTATATTCCAATCCTTTTACATTCCCCTTGCTACCATTCTGCTTTACATTTTTCTACTAGTTTAAAGTTACATGAGTAAATTGGATTGGGATTTTTTATGATTTACAAAAAAGCAATTTAAATGATATCGACAAATATATTCAAATTACTATTTTGCAAAGCCATGATCTAAATTGACATTTACAATTAACATTTTTCTTTGCCAGTCCCACCTGGTATTCTAAGACTATAATACCAGTCGGGTAGTTGAAATGAACACCTGTCTCATTAGTTTTCGTCGATATATAATCCCACTTACTTTCATGATTCGCAGCTTTGGTTACTTAAGTCGGGTAACAAAATCTTTCTATTCAACATATTTTTGTCTTGCCCCGACACTATTTTGGTTGACTTATATGACTGCTTTTAAACTTTGAACTGTCTAAATCATTATTACATGAACAAATCTTTTCTCAAACTTGAAATAATGTTCGCTCTCTCTCAATGGGATTTGACCCCCTCCTTCTCTCGTACAATTGTAAAAAAAGAGAAATGACAATGGATATGTCTCTATCCAAAGAGAAACACAACTTCAAATTGACATTCCTCTGTTTATTGTCAACAAATAGGTTAACATTTTACAAAAGTTTTTGTCAAAAGTTCTTATTACCAACCAATTTAAAGTGATTAGCACTATAATACTTTCTCTCTATTACACACAGCAAATAGCTCTTGCCATCGAACTTCATGAAATAATTAAGTCCAAAATCAAAAGGATGTTTTAATATCATATTTGCAACTCGCAAATAAGTAAGATAAACAAATTAGACTTGAGTTCTTGAAATACATCATCGTGGCACATCTCAAGATTATTATTTCATTGCTGAAATCCCCCTTTAAAAATTACGTTGTGAAGCAGTCGGTGCTTCATTCAATAAAATAATCTTATTCACACCTCAATAATGACTATTCATCCACTGGAAAAGGAGCTACTTAAACATTAAAGCATGATCAATACAAACCAGACTACATGCCCCAAACAATATGTTACGCATATGTAAAATTTGCTTTGTACAGACCCAAGATGTATAGGTAATGGCATGTTTGAAAAATGATCTGCTGCATGTTCTTCAGATGATCAAACAAAAATTAAGTACCACATACAAATGAATGTACTTTTGAGCTTTGCTCATATATGATCACTGATCAATACAGCATGCCTAAATGGGTTCCACATACTGATTCAGGCTGTACTGTAATAAATTCCCTTCAAAAAAGAAGATTTTTGTTTCACATGTTACATCATTTCTACCAAATTCCCTTTTCCAGTGGATGCATAGACACTACAAATATACATTGAAGGATCCGAGTGGATGAAGGCATCCACTACCAGAAGAAGAAGTACTTGGAGCCAGTCTTTGAAGCGGGAAGATTAGCTGGTGGAATAGGCCTAGGCGTTGGTTCAGGAATCGGTCTCAAGTCAAACTCTGGCACAGGTCTCTCAGTCTTGACCACAGTTACCTTTGAATAACAAAATAATGATAAGAAGAAAGAAAAATCGTAAGACTATTAATGATTCAATTGGTTGAATGTTAAACAAAACAAAAAAGACAGGGTATAAACATATGCTTTTGAATATATTTTATTTTAAGGCTACAAATGGCTCTCCATAATTTTTTAGTCCAACTTAGAGTTAAGTTTGACTTCGAATCTTTGTGAAACACCCCAAGGATTGTCCAGAACCCTGTTATCAATTGGGTTACTAGTGTTATTTCTAGCATTTGCAATTTGGTCTGGAAAAAACCTTACTTGCACTTTAAGTTAGCATCAATAATTTCTTAATCATTTCACCACATCATGTCAATTCACCTGTTGCACAAGATACATCAAAAATTATTATCAGCATACAAGTACGGGTAGATGAAGTACACTTCTGTTTAATCATACAACAATAAAAATTACATGAAATGGCATATTAAAATATAGATAGTAAATATGATAGCCCTTACCTTTCCTAGGTCTCCTAGCTCTGGCCTGACCCACCCAAGGTTTTCAAAAACACACGTATCAAATTTCTTTTGAGATTGGCGGCATCTGAAATCAAGCAAAGTAAACAGTTTTTAATACATCATAATACCACAGGCAAAAACTATGTAGTGACAGAGAAAGTATCTCTTGAGCATCAAAATGAATTGGAAAAATAAAAATAGAAATGTATGGTAAATAAATTAAAAAGAAATGATACATTAATAAAGACTCTAAAAACTCAGTGATTTAACTAAAATAATGACTAAATCCTAGTTTGTTTAAAGAATACATGTATTCATAATGAGAACATAATTGATTTGTTTACATAGCAACAAGAAAGTAATTGTGTACAATCTAGTATACGTATGTTATTAAAATCATGTTTGGAACATAGAAGTTAGATGTAATATAAATAATACAAATGGACCAGTTCCAGAAAATGAGTTGTACATACCTTTCAATCATCTTCAAAACGAGATAATAATAAGATAAGTTCATTAAAAATGACATTTTAAAAAGCACAAGAGTAATATAATTCATGAGATCTTATCATCTTACTGACCTTCTGAATTCTTGCTTGTTATAATCTAGACAGGTCCAATGCTCTGTAAATGATTCATTGCAATGAGTCCTGATTTGATTGAAGAACTTGAAAGAACAAGCTGTGACTTGTCTTCCTTCTTCTAAACACTTTCTTGGGTCCTTCTCCTCCTCCCTGCATAGCATAAATTCCTGCAATGACAAAAATTAAGAAGGCAAAATCAAAATCAGGACAATTAAATTAAATGTATTGATTCATTTCCTTTCCATATTCAACAAATGAAGTTTATCAAAAGGAAAAGAGAATTTTGTCAACATAAGAGAAACTTCAAGTCTACAGAAATGCTCAAGTTAATATCTGGTTAAATCTTGATAGCCCAATTGTCTCATTCATTATTCTAACAAGTACTAGTCAATTAAAATGTACAAGGGGAAAAAATTAATATTTATTTTTCGGGGGCTACTTTTCAACCTTACCTGCATGAAAATAACATTCTAAAATTTGTTTTGCATTGAACTCTATGCAAATTTTTGGGGGCTCTTTTGGGCATTTCAGGGGCTATTGTGCGCTGAGCCCCTGTGTATTTTTCTCACTGAAATGTACTGGTAGGCATCATAGCCCACTCACAGTAGTGCATAACATTAGTGACAAGGTCCTTTGAGGTGTGTATTATTTTGCGTTTCTTTCATCAGAAAATATTCAAATCGTAAAATTAATCTCCTCCATACAATTTTATGAACTTTTATAAGTATCTTTGTATAAGTATCTCATATCTCATATCACCAATGGAAAGAGAAATTACCTTGTAACAAACTTTTCTTTGGAATTGGGTGTAAAACTATGAAAATATTGACAAAAATTCAAAAGTTTAGCAAGTTTTAGAGCATCTGTTCCAAAAAAAATATGAACTTACCAACAACAAGGGTCTGGAATTCTTAATTTAAAAAAATATGTTATAAAAATTGGAAGTTCATAAATGATACCAACTGATTGTAATTTGTATGACATTTTGACTTGCAATTTATGCTTTTACAAATGAATCATTATTTGATAAATCACTTGTAAACTCTTATGCATGAATTAAGGCCTCATTACTTTTATGACCTTTTCGCTGACAATTCTGATTTTCAGATCCGCGGATTGGTGATGCAAAAAACGGGTTCTGCAATGATTTTCTTGATACATTTTACATCGCTTTGTACAGAGACTTTCGCATTATGAGCGATAAATCCTTGGGAAGACGGACAATCCATAAAAGTAGACGGTGAACTAGGGGTATTTTATTACGCGGAATCTGTTTTTCACATCGCCAGCACGCGAATCGGGAACCAGAAACCCGCAGAGTGCCGATGAAAAAACGTGGACGATCCTTATTTTTGACGATGCATTTTGTCCGCGTTATTACGATTTAGAGTAAAGGAGCCCGTAATCGGCCAGCTCCAGTTTTCGGCCGATTGGTTGGATGCAAGGTAAAATCACTCTAAAATACATCGCATAATAGCATAACACATATCCCACACAAACCATACCATGCCAGTGTCACTGAAGAACCACATTTGCAATGGAAAATATATCCTAAAATATCACATTTTAGCGATGTAATCGCCGGTCCCGCTACCCAAATCTGAAAAATCGAGTATCTTACGCGTGTCTGTAAGAAATATGGGTACCATAAAATGAGCTTTATTTCAAGTATTTTTCAGATTTAAAGCCCGATTTTGTGCTAGTCGCAAGCTCAAAAGTATCTCATCGCATGTATTAAATCAATGCAGCCGCACACCGCGACGCACACACGATATGTCTGTCTAATTCAGATTCCAACTTCCGATCACCGCTGTGCCTGTCTTCGGCCAGGCGAGCACCAGGGAGCTCCGGCGTGGGATACCTGTTCCGCCCGCTTGTGCTGTACATCAGCGCGGAAACGCAAGGCGCGCGCGAGCGCTTCCTATTGACTCTGTACATGCGGCCGTAAACTGAAACGCCCGGCCGATAACGGGCTCCAAAACAGTGAAAATTGAAATGAATATTGTCATGGCAATTCGTGATTTTTTTCTGGGATTCTTTTTTTGTTTAAATAATAATAATATTTGCTTCATGATTTGAACAAGAAATGATAATAAATAGGAAGTAAAGAGTCCTAAAAATAGGATTTTGTCTTAAGTGGCCGAAAACGGGCTCCTTCTATGCCGACGATCTTCATTCTATGACCAGCGCCCCTACTGCTCAGTTGAGTTTTGTACAGTGGTGTTTGAAATGTTGAGAATCAATAGAGGTCGTCTGAAAAGTTTTTATATAAAAAAAGTATACCCGGTACCCATTTAAGGCATAACTTATCTAGGCATAACTTATGTTATGAGATTGATAGGCTTGGATTAACACACGCAGATTACAACGTATGGGGCAAAGAAATAGAGAGAGCAGTTAGAAATAGAATTAGACCAACCTTGTTTGCCTTGTCACATTGTCGTCCGAAATGATGAGCACCGGCTTTCAAAGCAGATGATGTGAGAGGAACCTCAGGAACATCAAGCTCCACTTTGGATGGCAAATTTACTACTTCAGGCATGATTCCCAGGCTCAATTTCTCACATTTGTCGAACTACAACTGTCGACTCAAGAGTGAACAAAATGTCGCCCTCTATAGGGAAAAACGGTATACGAACAAATAAACAATTCTTGGCCAATTCATGCCCGTGTATTTTTCTTGCTTGCGTTTACTTTATTATAATTTCATGCTCTTTTAGACTCCTAAATCTTTCTAATGAGCAAGTACTGACGTCTTGTATTATATGATTAAGGTATAAATCATCAATAATGTATCAAGAACACAATTCTTTACTTGTCTTTTAATTTTAGTTGGTCATTCCCGTTTTTAAATTTGTATACAAATCTTCAAAAGATAAAGGAAATATATATTTTAAAGGCCCACTGCACTACTTGTAGCTACTTGCGCCCTCTATATAACAAACAATGCCTAATCGGTGACCATTGGTCCCCCATGATCCTCTTTTTCTTATGTTAACTGAGAGCTGAGTTGATGAGATAACCACCTGTCCAGTGACCTTGCAGGGCAGTCTAATCCCTCCTGTAAACTACGGCAGATAAGCTTTAAAGTGGGTCATTTATAAAGAGCAGTAGAAGAAGCAAATATGTCGCTGTCATTACACAGCATATGATTTGGTAGCTCAATAAAAAAAACACATCAACAAACTAACCAACAACGGTTGGTGAGAGCAGGGATCGAGATGAGAGTTTAAAACTCTCATCTCCCTGGTGAGAGTAGGCCTATACGCCCGAGTAATTTTATACCAATTAGATCAATCGAGGTAATGAAAGAGACTTTTGTAGCTGACAAAACTGTAGAAAAGTGATTTTATCGATGAAATAAATTATATTTGGAACGGTTTAAAATCTGGTAGCTAGTTTTATTTTCTTACGCTATACGACGTCACCATAAAATGCATTGGCTAAATAAAATCTCCACTATGCCGCGTTTTATGCAGTCAACTTCTTATGTTGATTTGCTTCCAATTTGCCCAGATGGTTATGAGGCAAAGTCACAGCACAGTGGCGAACGTTCTTTCTTCAGGAAATTGTCAGTTTTTAAAGAACAAATTTGTGTTTGCTATGCTGCCCCACCATTCCACGATAGAAAGAAAAAAATGTTCCCAAACTGGAGATTGCATGCCCTCTCTATTTCTGCCTCTCATGTAATCCTTTATTGTAGTTTCCCTAGAAGAGTATAACTCTGACGGGACAAGACGGGACCCTTTGGCATTTAAAGCATCCCACCTTGCCCGATTTTTTTTTTTACCACGATGGTTATCCTATCTTCTAATGAATTAATGACTTCTAGATTTTCAGAACGTGTGGTTTATTTTTACCTTCTTTCTCTTGCATTGCAAGAATCTCGTCAGAGAGAGGCGGGGGGGGGGGGGGGGGAGAGAGAGAGAGAGAGAGAGAGAGAGAGAGATAGAGATAGTTATTATACATCCCACTCATAGATCCTAATCAAATGTTAATACAATTTATTGCTTGTATCTTCTAACGATCGATGTCATTATAATTTCAAATGCACCAGTATAGATCTAAAGTCAAACCCGTTTCAGTGTTCAACTCTCTATAATGGCCACTTTCTCTGTTTCCCTATATAGCTGGCTCCAGTAGACAGGTTTAACTGTACTTGATTAGATACCTCGCTATTAAAGGGAAAGTCCACCCCCAAAATAAGTTTGTTTCGATAGAGGCAGAATAATAAGAAAATCAGGTGAGTGAAAGTTTGAGCAAATTCTGAATGAAAATAAGAAAGTTAATTGAAGTTGTGATCAATCAAATACAAATTGGCAACTCTGTGACATATTATACGAGCTCTCCTTCATTTGCTTTGTGCATATTATTCCATAAAATCATGTTTTCTTCGTTATTGATGACGGAATATATATTTGTTCCTTGCAGGGGGAGTATAGAAACATATTTGCAATTATTATATTTAGGGTGCATGTATGGTTGAAATGTTTCTTGAGGGAAAATGAAAATTTTAGATTTTTTTAGTACTGAGCAAATGGAAGTTGACCTCGCATGATACGTCATAGAGTTGCCAATTTGTGTTTGATTGATCACAACTTCAAAAATCCTAACTTCCTTATTTTTAATCGGAATTTGCTCAAACTTTCACTTACTTGTTTCTCTCATTTTTCTACTCCTATTAAAACTAACTTAATTTCAGGGTGGACTTCCCCTCTAAGAGATCAATATTTTCATCAAAGGAGAGAAACTGCTATGATAGTTAGCATACTGTAAGCAGGATGTGTGGACTGCTCTATATTTTGTATATTTCAATCAAATTGTTATAAATGGGTACAAAAGAAATGGACATTCACTCATATTTTGTTTACTTTCGTGAAAATAAGCACTTTATTTGGAATACACTTCAATCGCAAGGTTGATAGTTTATATATATACAAAGCAACAACAAGAAGGACGAGGTAACATATGGACGGACACAAAGAGTATAATTCTTCTTCAAGGCACAATTCATTCAAAATAAATATTTATGCTTTGAAGATATGACAAATGGAATTTGCAATGTATATGTTAGTAAAACATCCAGAATTTGTGTATTGTTGAGATCAGTAAGATTTTTAAACAGAAGTTTATAATGTACATTATAGTAAACAGAAAAATAAACATACCGGTACATATGCATACATGTACTACAAACCCCCTTAGGAATGTGCTGTAAACTATTTGAATGCGGTATTTCCAAAATATAAAAATGTAACCTCCACTCAGCAGGCAACAATGAATACCAATTCATTGGAATCGGACTTGAAGAAATTTAAAGAAAAATTGAGACTTATAAGATAAGAAGAAAAAAAATACTCCCCATGAGAGAGAACTCATTTTACCAATGCAACAATAATGATAATAATGATACATATTGGACATTTTCACATTAAAAATAAGTTAGTTATTAGTCAATAGAAGAATAAGACTTACAATGAATTCCAAACTATTACATACCAGTCATCAAATAAACAACTAAATATCAATATGAAAATATCTTGTGCAGACACAATGGTTGAACATAGCCATGTATTGATATATAAATCACTTGGTACTGCTATGTACAATTATTAACAAATGGAATCTTTTTATCCGCTGAATGTCAAATGAAGCTTTCATACATTAAAAAAAAAATCTCATATCAATATGCTATGCTCAGATTGTGAAACATTTCTGACTAAAAGGAAAATATAGTCCATTCTGCACTTCAATTGTTATAGATTCTATAAATATAATATATACATGAACTTCAAATTAAAGCCCCCAAAAGAAGCTGTAATGAAGAGAACCAAGTCAGCATATTAATATCCTTATGTACAGCATTAATCTTCAAGTACAGTTTCTCAGATAAAGACATCAATATTTAGGTTTCACAGCTTATTTACTTCTTTGCATCCTTGCTGCATTCAACATACTAGTTAAAGAATCATTTAGTGATACTAATTAACTCTACTGTACTGCCATGCAGTCTTCATCCACTTACTACAAGTATATTTACACTTACACATATTTATTTATAATTCTTTAAAGTCTGTTCATTCAATGTTCAAAATTGGGAAAATCCATTATGTAAAAACTTCTTTATCCATTTGCTGAACAACAATATTTGAATGATATTCTTCTGATAAACACATGGCTCGTTGAACCCAATGAAAGACGATGCACTTTGCATATCCGTTTATTGATAGCTTATTGAAGGCAGGACATGAGTAAGGCATTAAATGTAGATATTTCTTAAATTAGTTTCTCTTGAAAGACGACATATTATTATTCAGATGATAATGCATAGATATCATATTATTGGAAAAGAGACAAGTGAATTATGAACTCAACATATTCTGAGACAGATATTACATAGAAAGTAGAAAGGCATATGCATTTGTTATTGTCATGTTATATATATACATGTGTATACACTTTAAGACCAACAAAAGTCTTCTTACTTTCTATATATTTTACAATTTTGTACACCTTTATTACATGAATAAAATATATGTTATGTATAATGAATACTCAATAATATCATACATTGCACAATACAATGGATTTTGTAAATAACAAGAATGTTTATTCCATGGTCTCATTAAAAAATCCTTCTTATCTCACACTATCTAAATATTTTGTTTGTAAGCACTGCTCATTTACAGCCATTAATTGTTTTACATGTATCTCAAGCAAGCAAATAAAACCAAACTATTAACAGAACAACATACATAAAGGCATAGTTGAGCTACTATGATATTCTGCTTTCATAGACAATTCTTTCTTACATTGTGCAAGCTGTGATACGTTGTACTAAGGCTCGAAAATTGTACCTACCAAGGCTCTAACAACAAAATCAGTCAATGTACTGATCTACTGGAATGTAATTTTAATGGAGAATAAAATGATGGTCCACTGACATTTTTGCACGGCATATGTCTTACTATTATAAACCATGTGATGTTTCCAAGCCAACATTTGTTTATCTCTGATATATCTTATGGACCTCAACTATACTGTAAGTACATCTTTGGCATACAGTTCAAGTTCTTCACGTTGTCATCTATTCAATTCATGTTATATCTTTTGTTTATTCCAGTGGCTGAGTGAGTAGAGCTGAGGCTTTAGAGATCCAGTAATCTTGAGGGAGGTCTGAGGGCAGGTGAATGGCAACCACAAAGTTGGTAGAATGACCTGGTGTAGGAATAGGGAGTGAAAGAAAGATATATACATTATAATTTCACTTTTGCAAATGATGGTATGAGATTCCATCAATAGGTAATAGGGTTCATAATAAGTTCTATATGTTAATGGGAGTATGAAATAAGCAATTGAAGAGAGAGGGAGGGAGGGAGGGAGAAAGGGAGGGAAGGAGGGAGGGAAAGAGGGGGGAAGGAGAGAGGGGGAGGGAGAGAGGGAGAGAGGGGGAGGGAGGGTGGGAGAGAAAGACATAAAAGGGGAAAGTAAGCGAGATAGTAGTTTTATATCTTAGCATGATGAATTATCCATTTTATACATTTTAGTAGAGAGAGTGAAAGAAAGAGAGAGAGAGAGACAGAGAGAGAGAGAGAGAGAGAGAGAGGGAGTGAGAGGGGGTGGGGGGAGGGGGGGGGGGGGAGAGAAAGACATAAAAAGGGAAAGCAAGCAAGATAGTTGTTTCATGTCTTAGCATGATGCCTTATCCATTCAGATACTTAATACATAAGTATTACAGTTTATGAACAGAGACGGTTCATAAGCAAAACAGATTCACACCAATCATAATGTGAATAATTATATTGATGAAAGTCATGTTATGTACCCCAACAAATAAATGCAACATATGTATATATGAATCCGGGCTGACTCTGCTCAAAGACAACTCGGCCCAGCTGCAAAAACGGTAAGTTTTTGTCATTTTACCCGAACCCTAACTCTAACCCTATAACCCTAAATCTGCAAAAACTGACTGTTTTTACAGCTGGGCCGAGTTGTCTTTGAGCCGAGTTAGCCCGACAATGTTGTTTGCTATATAGAGGGCACAAATAGCTACAAGTAGTGCAGTCCTACTTTAAAGAAACAATATTATCTATGTAAAAGGACTCACCAGTGGTAGACAGAGTGCCAGCTCTAAGTCCGGTCTTGTAGAGCGGACTGTTGTAATCTGTTTCATCAGGTTTGAAGTTCATCTCTGGCTCCATGTGCACGACTGGTAGCGGTGGATTCATCTCACCAAACTTGGCATCAGCAAGCTTCATGTTATCATCGTCCCATCGGCATGCATCCATGAACAAACCATGGATCAATACACCGTCCTTGATCTCAGGAAGCTAGAGGATTGACATAGAAAGAAAACAGAAATTATTCATGTATCCATTTCAGTATCAATTACCTTTAATCCATTCACCCAGTTTAATCATATAATATGTGAATTAAGAAATGAGGAAGATTATTAATGATGGACACAGGAAAATTGTTGATTCCAAAATCATCTCTTTCGTAAAGCGTAAGACTTCAAAATGACAGATGAGCAATATAGACAGATAAGGTAGACACTAGTAGCAAATATTCTCTTTAAACAGTCAACTCAGCAAGGATAATTATTGACAAATTTCTCTTGGATAATGAGGCAGGCACAGATATTGCTTTATTTCTTTGCACAAAATTCTATTTGACTTGGATTCATCCATTTCTAGATAGATAAGAGTCACATCTTGGAATACCCTCATTCAAAATCAATCAATTACCAATCAATTATCAATCAATTATCCTGTGGAAAAATGTAGATAAAAACCCTAGTTCATGCACAGATCATGCATCTCATGTACACTTGTGTATAGTATTGTTAAATTGGTTTCTAAATTTTCTTTTCAGGAATGATTTTTCACATGCAAATTTTAGTCATGCACCTTTACAATTGTCAAAGTAAAAAATGTATCCCTTTCTTTTAAAGAATAACAGTATTTTCTTCAAAGAATGCAAAATAAGAAGAAACTACCGGTACTCCAACATGCAGGAAGTTCCATGCATGCTTCCTTTTTATAAATTAGTTTTTCATGCAAAAACAAGACAATCAAACCGAGGAATCATATAAATGTGTTGTTTGTACCTGTGTCAATACATAATTAACTCATTTTCATATTTAATTGTGGTTATTAAAGCAAGGAGGGGTCAACATCAACACGCGTGCATGTGATATTGTGTTAGTTCAAACTTTCCCCAAACAGCAGTGCCAGTCAAATCAAATTGTGTAGTTCCATTAATACAAAAACAAACGTGTCAGTATATCTGCTGGAATTAAGATTTTCGAATTGTGTTAGAAAACAAAATATATTAAAAGGAAGCTAGGTCATTTCAAATCAAATCATAATCGATCTGCTGGGCAATAGGTCATTTCAAAATGAAAGAGTATCATCAGTTCTCAATGTGTCGCATAAACCAGTATTGAAGATCATATGAGTAACAGATTTTAATCAAAACTTTACAGCAAACTGGAGAAAAAACCCTGATAATACTTAAAGTAATAAGAATAATTGCATTCCTAGGTCATATTCTAATTGAGCATTGTATGTATCACGACATTTTTAAATTTTTTATCGAAAAAGATTATTATTCGGGTGAGCTTGTGTTTATTACAGGGAAATTTGCAAGTTTCAAAAATTCTGATTTTTCAATATCCTTTTGTTGTAATAGCTCTAATGCTGCTTTTGATTTTTTTTTAAATTACAACATAATATATCCAAATCTCTGAAGCTAAAGACTGTCTCAAAATGGGTATTCTGTGCTGCCAATGAAATTTGTTATATAGAGTCTGGAGTAGGTATTACAATCCTTAAAAAGATAAGATTCGTTGAGGAGTTTGTCTACCTATCTCAGAGTCATTCAAGCACAGTTTACTTGATTGCGTGAAACTGTGACACATATTCATTGAGAGTACAGATAATCGACTCCATCTTAAAGCAATCTAAAGCTTCAGAGATTGGGCTATACTGTTTTGTAACATGGCAAAAGTGGCTCAATGGCATCCCTTGCTGTAGTGTAATGTGCGTCACCGACAAATCATAGCATTTCTTTCTTTATTTTTCAAAAGCATATTCCAGGTTATACAAATTTCATCAAAGAGCATCATTACCCTGATAATATAAGTTAAAAGTAAATAAAATTGATTCAACCATTTGAAATATGCATTAAGGAAAACATCAAAAGTAATTATAAGATTTTCATTTATGTTAGTGTTAATAATTCGCAAAACAATCAATAGTTCAAATTATAGCATCTTTGTATAATTTTTTTTTCAAAGTTAGCACTTAAATACACTTTAAGATGGGATATTATTCTCCCTTTTTCAAATATTTTCGAAGGCGGGGGAATTTTGTCATTTAATCTGATATAAAGGAGGCATTAATTATTACATACTTTGTGAGAATTATAATTCAGGTGCACAGGCTTCCAAGCAAAGCTCTTGGTGAATAATATGGTGCAGGTCATTTTTTGAATAAATACTGAACTTGAACTTGAAATTTTGGAACAAAAGTATCTCATTGCTTCAAACAACTAATGCAACTTTAGGAGAGCACGGCTATAAATGCTGTTATTCTATTGTCTTTGTTAGTAACTTTACCTTTCACCGCTTATTTAATCTTTTTTTTCTTTCTTTTGTTAAACAGCTGCTTAAAGGATTTGTGAAGGGTAATAAAAGGCAAGTATCAGCATTGGAGAAGTGATCAAACAAATGATAGATTAAAAAATTACACAAGTTTCATGGTTAGTTTTCTCTGCCCATCCACCAATGATGACCACAACGTGAGCCAGGTGCTATATGAAGGGGAAAAGGATTGTGAGGTGTGAGGTTCTGGGTCTTGATGTCAGTGCACGTCAAACCATCATACACCAGGCATTATTTAAACCCTTTCAAACCACTCTACTTACTTCCTCATCAAGATCTTTACCATCACCTGCTGCTTTCTGTTCCATTCAAGAAGGGGAATTAATTATCGTGGGACAAATAAATGTTATAATACATGTCAACACAGGGCAAAACAAGTAAGAATGAAAGATTCATAAAATGAAAAAGAAAACAAAATTCAAAAGCTGTTTAACAGTAAACTGAAGTGATATTTCTACTGAACATAACAAAAATACTTGGTACTGTAAAGTTAAACATCCTATTACATATTTACTTACCTCTTTGTTATATAAGAGTAAAATTATATACCTCAGCCAAACCACTAGACCAAACCCAAACTGATCAATAACACACAATTCATGGTAATTTGTGGTAATGTCATTCTTTTTGTTTGGTCTATTGTCGGTCTGGAGTTTAAGTCATGTCAGTGTGGCTGGTGTATAACTTTACTACATGACATGACAAGGCGTGAAATCTGAATATCTGCCTTAACCCTAAAGCTATGCTTACGTCTGATTTGCTACTGCTATCTTTCTTTCCTCCCTAAACATGAAATACATGACACACAAGACACAGACATTATAATGTTACACAAAGATATGGTAAAGACAGAGAAGGTAGAAAGGAAGAGTAAATTGAGTCAAAGAAAGAAAGAAGTTACACAATGAAAAAGTGGGATGAGTACTGTCAAACATATAAAGGGTTTCTCTATTGTGGTACATGCAATGTTATATCTTCAATACAAGTAAAGAGTTATCCAATTTAAAGGTTAAACTACTCCATACTTTTATAGATCTGTAATGTAATATCATGCAATACATAAGAAAGACATAGAAGAGGCAACATCAAGTATGAAGTTTTAGTTTTACTCATTCTTAAATAACTATATTATGTAATTTAGCTTTATTTTTACATTTTATTAGACTATATCATCTATTAGTCATAAAATATACATTATAATATCATTAAAAGGCTATAGTTATAAGATATTTGTTCTAAGCTATGAATTTGGGTATAAAAATCTATTAAATTTGAGGAAAATTTAGCCAAAAAAAACCATCAAGAAATAAAATGAAAAGGGAAAGAATTATAATACTTTATAAACAGGAGAGGAAATATGTTTGACATGAAAAAAAATAAGATGAAGATACAGTGTCAGCTTTAAAACATTATGGTGCAAGAAAGACAGTGGCAGATGTCAATATTCTGAATGATATCATAACATCTAAATAATCAGTATATTTTTTTTATCTTTGATTCACATACCTCCTTGTCAGCATCAGTGACCTGTCCAAAGCTGAGTTGATCTTGTTGAATAGCAACTTCAGCCTGGTCTCGGTAAAGGGGCTTCGTACGGAAGTGGAAGCTGAGCTGGTCAATGGGGTAGTCGTACTTTCGTGCGTAGTTCTGCAGAGTACCGGTCAAGAAACCTGCAGAGAAACAATTTTCTTGTTTATTATGCCCATGGATTCTAGATTTAATTTAGATTTCTTTACATCTTACAAATACAGTAAAACCTGTCTACGAAGATCACATTTTTTATTTCCCTTAAAATGGTTTCTCATTGAAACGTGTACTATAGGCACCTGCCTATCAAGACCACTTTTCTAGTCTCCTTGGGTGGTCTTTATAGACAGGTTTCACTGTCCAACAGGAGTGTAATGATTGATGGGAATTTTTTATTTACAAGCTAGATGAATGTTTAATACCACATGATAAAGCAAGATAATGACGGAATCACATCTATCCATAATTTACATGAAAAAAAGTGATTGTATCATACCTTGAGTGTAAAAGAAACCAGAGATCCAGAAAGACTTTGGAGGCCCATGGAGGATCCAATGCTGTAGACAAAAAAAAAGAATAACTTGTCAGAATAAAAGGAAATACCAACTTATTGCAGTTTCATGTTAGAGTGAGAATGACCGCATGAATACATATTTGAGAATATCAAAGTATAAACTGTAAGTAATTCTCTCACCAAGTATAACTAGTCTAATATTTAAATTATAAAAACAATTAAAAAAAATGATCATCAAGTTTCTTATTGGGCATACCCATTTCAAATCAAATATAAACTACCATTTAAAGTTGACACAGGATAATTAACAAGCGATAAAAAAAGACTGGAAAAAAATATCACAGGTCGCCACTGGACCGAACGCCCTATAATTAAGCAGCAAACTTACCCCTATGAATCCAACTCTGAGAAGAAGGTCCTTGACCCATGAAGCTAGAGGCATGAGGGATGGGTAGGCTGCATCGGACCACATTGTAGGAACCTGGTTGTTGAGGAAGCTGTTGTACACCATCTCAAGTTCCTCAGACATTACCACCAGACCCTTGATGGCTTTCTGGATGGTCTTCAGTGAACTCTGTAGCAATTAGAATGAATCAGACATTCACGAATGTATCTAGTTTGTACTCCTTTATTGTTTAAAAAAAAGAAGTTTGTGGATAGCAAAGATATTGTCGCATAAAAGTTTTGGAAATTCGTCTTCATGCCCTTGATCTTTATGATAGACTTTTGATCTGTTAAAGCTGGACTGCACTACTTGTAGCTACTTGCGCCCTCAATGCCTAAGTTGTACCCGTTGATCCCCCATGGTCCCCTTTTTCTTATGTTAATTGAGAGCTGATTTGATGAGATAAACACCTGCCAGTGACCATGCAGGGAGGTATAATCCCTCCTGGCCAAACTAGTGCATAGGGGCTTTAATGTACAATGATTTCTAACAAAGATAGAATATAAAGTCACCAAAGCCCCAGGTCTATAACTAATGATGAACCTTCATGACTTCACTTCCATGATTCATAAGATTTTCCATGTGATAAAAACATGAAAGTAATCTCCTACATACCTTCAATACTATAAGAAGTTTGTTGAATCTGTCCACTTCTTGAACAAGAACAGTGGTGAGAGAGTTGGTACGTCCCTTGTCATCCGGCTGTAAAAACAAGAAAACAAACATACTTTTATAATCAGAATATATCAAAAGATGGGAATGGGACATTCACGTTGCAGTATGAAATGGCAATCCGTAATATGAAAGTGTGAGTTTAGATGTACTTTGGTTCAGTAAAGAGTCAAGCCTGTAAACACCCAGGCTGAATTTCAATGGGACACCAGTGGCTTTGTATATGTGATATAAATGCTCACTTCTACGGATGACACACGCAAATGATGAAAAATGCCTTACCTTGAACATTTCTTGCCATGCTTCATCAATGTCCAGCTTCTCTGGTATCTTGGAGAGAATACTTTCCGCTAATTCAAAGACGATGTCATCATTCGTCTTGCCTCCTCCACCTCCTCCCATCCTAGGCTGAACCTCCAAGATGGTGGAGATCAGAGTTTGAGTCTCTTGACGCTATCGTACAGGAAGGTAAAAAAAGGAAAATGGGTTTATCTATATGAAGCAAAGAATGTGAAAAACTATACAAGTACAACATGACAGGAACAGGGTTGGTTTACGTCTTGACCGACTGTAAATTCTACAAGAATGTTTTTTGACTTATGCTTCTTCCAACTCATTCTTAAAGCCTGTCTGCACTAGTTTGGCCAGGGGGGATTAGACCTCCCTGCAAGGTCACTGACAAGTGGTTATCTCTTCAAATCAGCTCTCAATTAACATAAGAAAAAGGGGATCATTGGGGACCAACATGCACTGATTAGGCATTGTTTGCTTCAAAGACGGCGCAAGTAGCTATACGTAGTGCAGTTGGGCTTTAAATTTCATATATGTACAGCATGATTCAATCATTCAACAATACATCAGAGATGCCAACTTTTGGAAATCAGAAATAGGGAGGATTTGTAATCGACACCAATTAATGTGCGCGTAGCGCACATCTCGAGCGCGTAGCGCCCGACACATGCGGCCGGGGTCCAGGGCCCGCCTTAGGGCCCTGGAAGCTCTGGGGTTCTAGATGCTCTCTGGTGCAATCTGAGCCTTATTTTGGAGCATTTTACATGTGTATTTAGTTAAATAATTCCCCCTTTTTTTTTAAATAACATAAAAATTGTACAAAATGCATGATGAATTACTTTCAGACTTCCGATTACACAGGTACTTGATACTGTATTCGGTATTATACTTCCGAGACCATTTCCTGGTCTTATTTTGCTGATTTTCCGCCATTTGGATTCTGTGGCAATATCCACGCATTGGTTACGGCGATCCATATGCTGAAACAATCTTTCGCTACTCTTAATTTGTCTTTTAACATAGTGGAATTATTACATGCTTAAGTTAGCAGATGATATTTCTCTTTCAATTCACAGATATATATACTGATAAGCGCCCTCCAAAAAAAATCATAATAAAAAAAAAAAAAAAAAAAAAAAAAAAAAATCATTTTTTTTTTTTTTTTTTTTTTTTAATAAATCGGGAGGATAAGGATGGTGATCGTAAGGTCGGGAGTTGGGGTGAATTATCGGGAGCCTCCCGATAAAATCGGGAGGGTTGGCATCTCTGCAATACATGTGAGTGAGATTATTACCTGAAAGCTAATGTTGGCATTTTCGTGCATAGCAAAGATCTCTGGTTCATCAATGATAGGTAGATCTTCAATGTATTTCCTGTATTCACCAAGGGTATCCATATCAGGGCTGTAGTAGATACCTGTGGATATAATAAAGAAGAAGATGGATATTTACAATCATTATGGTAGTGATAAAGATATATGTACTATACCTGGTCATATCTTTACACTTTCAATAGAGGCCCCGACGTACACAGAGGCTATACATGACAATTAAAGTGTGCGGGTTCACTGACTGCAATGCCCCTCAGAAAATGGCAAAACTTAAAGGCATTTTAGCCATGATTTTGTGCAAATATGTAACATACTGTGGCTTTTGGACTCCAAATAGGTACCAGTGGCCCACATGTGTTTCATTTTTTCCACATTAATAAATCTGCAACTTCTTAATAATCAAATATATTCACAGCTAATAAATCCCAACTCTGATATCATATCCAGATAACAGGACAGCCATGAAACACATGCACAATTAAGTTACAGGGGAACACATAATTAATTACAAAGGCATAACTAAATATTACATGATTCAACAAGAGTATTTGTTGATCTATTCTTCTACCTCATAATTATCATATGTGTGTGTTTATCACTGTCCTGTAATATTTCATTTATATATTTTTTTTGTATTACTTTGTAACCTGTGGAAACCAAATTTCCTGAAACGGACAATAAATTATTATACTTATACTTATACTCTGAGAAGAAACTGAATGTAATTTTGCCTCCTTACCTGACTCTGAATATTTGTAGTTTTCTTCCAAGGTGTTAGGAGCAAAGAACCTCTTGAGGATGGTCCTGAGACACCTCTGATCCCAAGCATCCGTTACTCTGCCTCCATAGGTGATCTAATAGAGGGTGAAACAAAGAGTATATTTGCATCATAGTCGAATGAAACGGTATCCTCTGACCAAGCAATCACAATCCACACCAGGGCCCCGTCTTTAAAAGAGTTGATATCAATCGCAACTAGATAGGAGACTGCAAACTTGCGATTGATTAGAGGACTTATGATTGACTTGGATCAATCGCAACTCTTTGTAAGACAGGGCCCAGGCATACTGTTACACATTCTTTGGAACATTCAGAGTGTCCATAGTATCAACCCCTACATCATCCCTAATTAATACATTTCTTTCTGCAATTAGCATTGAAAACAGGGGAAAATAACTTCAAAGCATCATATGGAAATAGGAAAAGTTAATATGGTGTTAAATGACTCAATATGTGATTCCATGTCAGTACTTGATGATCTCCTTGTTCATTCAGACATTATTGGGATTTTGCACTGAACTGCTTTTCATCTTACCAACGAAGAATACATCCAAGACACCATGTTAATTGTGTCTGTTTCTTTTCATGGATTCAGATTGTCTGCAAGAGCGTCCACAAGCATAGCAAATTCTTTGTTGGGGGGGGGGGGGGGGATTAACTAGCATGAAACAGAATTATAGCACAAACATTGATCCTTACCTCTCCAGTGATGTAGATAAGTGCATCCCAAGGAATCTCACCATCAGCAAGGAACATCTTCAGGTTCTCCAAGGCACATTCTCTATCACTCTCATTGAACTCATACTGAAAGGTCAAAATACAAACAAATGTGATTAATAAAGGAATCACAGTATATGTAATAGTTGTAATCATGCCAGTAGAGTACAAGAACAGGTCATCAACTGATAATGTATATCAACTACATTCTCTTGGAAAATTCTACTCCAGTATTTCCAATGACGAAATACAATTCATTGAGAAATTTGTTTAAACCTTAATCACATACAAGTAGCAAAAAACAACATCCATTGTCATTTTTTACTATTTGACTATCAAACTGTACTGGCATATTCTTTTCATAACGCAGAATGACATCTTTACTAATACATGATAAAGATTTCTCTATTGAATTTACAATCACTATGATGTCATTGGTTTGACAAGACATTTCTAATGGGTCTATATTTAAGTTAAAACACATCAATATCTGTGACTGACATATTTAAATGAAAGAACTGTACCTTTATGTTCCAGCCGAGAGGACCAAACTTCTTTCTCTCCTGGATGATAGCATGGAAGAGACAGATGCCAAAGATCATCTTCCTCCAAGACATTCCCAGGACTGAAAATGAGTGAAACAAAATAATAAAGGAATTTAGAATAAACGTTTAACCATATCAAAAGATCATTCAAGGAAACATATCTTGGAGTAATATATAATTTAAAAGCCAGATGAATATGGGTGTTTGGCTGATCTATCTGTATTGATCATAATTTTAAATAAGAAGCTAAAAATGATATTCAAAACAGATGAAAAAACAAGGATAAGTTCCTTCAATAAAAAAAAAGTATTAAGACTAGCATGTAAAATGCACACTCACACATGATCTATGTAGTTAGATTAAACCTTGTGATTAACTTAACCAACACATTCTTCATTAAGCCTTTAAAGCCCCTCTGCACTAGTTTGGCCAGGGGGATTATACCTCCCTGGATGGTCACCGACAGGTGGTTATCTCATCAAAATCAGCTCTCAATTAACATAAGAAAAAGGGGATCATGGGGGACCAACGGTCACCGGTTAGGCATTGTTTACTATATAGAGGGCGCAAGTATCTATAAGTAGTGCAGTGAGGCTTTAAACTTACTATGTTCTTCAAAGTCCTGCGCAGTCATCTCGGAGAAAGCTCTCCTGATGTTAGACCTGAGGCCCTTGGGGGGCTCATTGGTAACCTTGACACTGTTCTGCAGGACAGCGACAGGGAACTTGTCTGTAGGCATGGAGCTCAGGTAGAGACGGAAGTCTTCGTGGATCTCAGCACCTGGCTCACCAAATGCCTTGATGATATCCTCCAGACTCAACATCCATGATGCTGCTAAATGGCAATTCTGAAGAAAATTGAAAAGATTGATGAATATATGCTCGTTGAATACAATAGTTTGTGACTGACAATAAACAAAATGAAGAGACAGAAAGTCTTCAAATTGATTCACATCTCAATGAGGAGACATACTATTGCCTAGATAATAACTGTGTCTATATTTATAGGTGATTATTAGGAAGGTATTCATGATTTCCTCACAAGTGAACCATCAAAAGCATGAAAGTCCATAACACAAAAATCTTCCTTATTAAAGTAGTTGTAGTAGATTAATTTAGTTTGCTCACCTGTAGGAAGACCCAGTCTCCATTCTTGACGGCAGCATCTATTAGTTTCTCAGCGACGGGACCTTGGCCCTGGCCTAGAGAGATGGCCTGGATGTGGTCCAAGTAGTTCCTCTCCTTAGCAAACCTCTGGAATGCTCCCATGGGATCAGACCCAGTACTCAGGATGAAGACCAAAGGTGTAGATGGAGTCATGTCGGTGTATAGGGTAGCCAGGTCCACTGGTGGACTCTCCACAAAGGTCTTGCCCAGATTCTCACTCACAAAGTCTGTGACACAGAACACGACCTGTTCAAGAGACGGGGGAGAGAGAGAGAGAGAGAGAGAGAGGGAGAGGGTGAAAATCTTACTAGTTTGTACACGACTGCCTGCATGAATTGCACAACATATGATTCAGTGATGTCATGGCTGCATTAAATGTTTAGGAAATTAACAAATCATTCTCATGTCATATTCCCACATATCTGCAGGTAAATCTCATCCAAGTTAGATTCTAAATTACCCAATTTAATTGAGTTTTCTTAGAGCAACCCTTATAGATTGAATACATTGACTATATTGCACATTTTGTATAAATACACAAATTTGAACTTACACTCTCTTCCTTGAAGCATTTGATCATCATGAGTTTCTGGAAGCTGGTCAGTCTTTCCTCGTAATGACCCTTGATTTTACCATCATCTTGTTGCTGTTCTTCTTCCCCTTCGGGGGGAGGGACCCATGGGGGCAGGGCAGGTCCATATCCTTCCCATGTCTTAGGGTTGGGTCTCACCTGTTCAAAGACAATGAAAGACAATTATTCACTGATATTTACAATTTTGTTCACATTAGGTATAGTTCAATTGTATTTCTAAATGTTCAACGCATTCTTTTAAGTATTGTAGAACAAACAAACTGTATATTATTGGCTTGAAAATTACAATAAAGATGATATATAAAATTTAACTAATTTCACCATAAAATTAAACAACTTGAAATTTGGAATTTGATCAGTGTCTATGTAAAAATAGGGGAAACATATCCTGGCATAATTACCAAATAATGAACGAGTTAAAACATTTGGCAATTTTTATCCTTAGATTTCAGCTAGAACACACACTTACCTCCATCCTTCCCATCGTACAGAAGATAGGTGCAGCCACAATCTCTTTCATGAAACCCTTGAATGCTGGGATACAGTCATCAAGGTCACAGCAGGTGTTCCACACAGTGTCCGCCAACCAGGGAATGTCAGGCTTCGCTGGACGTTCCTGTAATCCAACAGAACAATCCATGACATGTTATGTCATACAAGAGAAACAAACCCTGCACACACACTTTGTTGATACTATATTGCTATCTATATTGGAAATTCAAATTCAAATGATTTTATTTCTCGTGCAAAACACAATACAATGAATATGCAATGAAACGACAAATATAATAGTCATAGCACGAGAAAAGAGGAACTAACTAGAAGCAGAGCTTGTTGAAGTATTAGTTCCTCAGAGACTGTTTCACAATATGTCTTGAAAACAAAGTATACATAGAAAATCAATAAATTAAAAAATATGTAGCAAAGAAATTATGATTTAAAAAAAAAAAAAAAAAAAAAAAATTAATAATTTATTTTATTTTTATTTATTTATTTATTTTTTATTTTATTTATTATTATTATTATTATTATTATCATTTTTTTTTTTTTTTTTTTTTTTTTTGGGGGGGGGGGGGGGAGGATTTTTTGTGTACTTCTTCTTGAATCAATAAAAGAGATAACTGCTATGAAAGTACTCACCTTGTCCATGCCAGCAACACCACGAAGGAAGAAGTTCCATTCTTCATCAGTCACTTTGCTCTCCTGCCTCATGATGTCGATACACAACATGAATGAAAAGACCAGCTTGTGCACTTCAAACAAACCCCTGCAAATAATCAAAGTCCATGAAAGTTGAATATAACCAGCAATATGTACACAGTCACACCTGTCTATAAAGACCACCCAAGGGAGACAAGAAAAGTGGTCTTTATAGGTAGGTGGTCTTTAAGTACAGGTTCCTTCAGTACATGCTTCAAAGAGAAACCATTTTCAAGAGGAACAAAAAATGCAGTCTTTGTAGACAGGTGGTCTTTCTATACAGATGGTCACTAAAGCAGTTTTCACCTTATTTGCAAATTACATTTTGAAACAAAGGATGCTCATTAGTAACAAAAATGGGAAAATAAATAACTTAAATCTGTGATTCTAAACTAACAATAGAACAGACTTATACCTGGAGACATTGGTGTAGACCTGAATTGTTGTCTGACGAAGCAAGATCTTAAGCCTCTCCTGAAGATCACTGTTCTTCTCGCTGGTCTCGATACACAGGTTGAAGAGCTGAAAATAAGAAAAATAAGTAACAATGATACACATGATGTTACCCTTAGCACAAATTTTGAGGCAGAGACCCAGAGAAACAATTATCATTGTGCAAACCAACTTGCTGCACATCTGCTAATCCTAACATAAATCCTACCCTAGCTAAAAACTGAAACAACTGAAACGGCTCTTTAAGACATTATCACATTCAATGTCTTTAAAAACACTTCTCAGGACATACATTAAACTCATTGTTTCCCTGATCTCTTCTAGAGTATGGAGTGGTGAAGTGTGACGTCATCAAAAAACTATTTTGAGAATTTCTCAATTTTAACTTCATTTTCCGAAAGAGCATTGTATTGGCTGAGATATGACGATCTGAATAGATAGATTTCCTATTGGAACTCAACTGTTATTTTGCTCCGGTTCATAACATTACGAACAAGAGCAAATAACACTGAGTTCTTATACGAAATCTATTTATTTAGATGGTCATATCTCAGCCAATACTTAACATATTCAATTGGTTTTCAACATTTTGTACATTATTTTTTATGCTCTTTCAGAAAATGAAGTAAAAATTGATAAATTCTAAAAATAGATTTTTATGTCACAGCTTTGGTACTCTATACTATGAATAGATTGGTGAGCTGAAAGTTGTAATGCTTACATTTTTGAAGTACTTGAGGGAGAACTGGTACATAGGATCAATCTCTGCTAGTGAGGCCACCACAAAGTACATGACAGATCCTCTGGAAGCTACCACTCTGTACTTCTCTCTGGCCACAGTGATCTTCTCTTCTGTCAGTTCAGCTTCCTCCAAACGCTTGGTGATCACACCGGATGTAACCTGTTCAAGGTAAAGCAATGGAAAATATATATCAATGTTTAGAAAACATGGCAATGTAAGTTTGAAGCAAACTTCTTTATTATAAATGGGTTACACTTTAAATCTTTTTTTTCTGTCAAAGAAGTGTCAAATAACCATTATTATCTGTTAGCAATGGCCTTTCTTCAAGGCAAGAAATCAACAAATCCAGTGCTGTACTTCAATTATTTGCAGTACAGAACTTTCACAAATTGGGAACATTCGTTTCGTCATCGTACAATGTGTCATACAGAGTACTGTAAGAAAATTTACCTTGGATTCGTTGAGAGTGTTGATGAGTTCTTCATTGTCTAGGATGTTACCCTCAGACTCGAACAGCAGCTTCAGGATTCGATCCTCAATGGCTTTGAGTTGGTTCTTGTCTGCATTGATCCTCACAATCAACTGATTTCGCTGCTCCTCAAGATCTGGACGCTCCAAACGGACAACGTCACTGGCAGAAAGAAAATGGGAAGTAAAGATAAGAACAGCTACATAGAGTGTGGGAACATTTCTCTCTCTCTCTCTCTCTCTCTCTCTCTCAATACCTTGTAAACTTACAATGTATATTTAGGTCATATCATGAAGAGAAATAACTTCTTCATAAACAGCTAAAAGAAACGTGTTGCATGATATAACTATTCTTAAGCACATCAGATGGCTATTAAAACTATAATTCCACTTAGTTTGACTAAATATGTATTTTTAAGGAGAATAACATCTTCTTACCTGAGCAGCTGATCTTCGAGTCCAGACTTGGTGACAGTGAAGTTGATGATGGTAACCTTGATACAGATCTCAGGTAGGTAGTGAGGATTGGCCATCTTGGATGTCATGTAGAAGCGGAAGTTCTTGTCATAGTCAATGTCACTGTCTCCAAGACGAATCAGAAGACGACCACCCTGCACAGAAAAGTAAAAACAATTCCATCATAGATTACAGTATAAGATGATGATGATGGCTTCTGATGCAGCGATTGTATACGCCTCTGCTGGTGCGTATGAGGCTTACTTTAAAATGTCTCACATAAGGTGTCATTCCATTTTTTTTCCTCGTTACAGTCTTGAACATCTTCCTGTCAAAAGGAGGTCAGCATGGTAGATGAAAAGAAGAGAATCTCATAAAATCCCTTGTTTTAAACACCTTTATCATATCTCATTGATTCATAATTGGAAAATAAGAAAAGCACACCTTTTCCAAACATTTTCGAAATTAAATAGGTAATAATCAAAGCCTTTTGCAAAACATAAATGTGCTATCTCTCAGAAAAGTTGCGAAATGACATGAACAATACCTGGACAAAGGTCTGCTTGAGAAGGATGGGCTCCAGTGCAGGATCAAGTGTTTCAGCCAGATCCTCTAGGAGGACAGGGAGTCCCACGCGTACAGCATTCTCTAGTGTTCGTAGGAAGTTCTGATCAGTCAGCTTGATGACCTTCAAACCATTCTTGGCTTCCCGGTTACGAATCCAGCGGTTAGCCTGTAAGATTGAGATTGTGTGACCCTTGGTTAAGCATCTATCTCATATATATTCACTGGTATGATTTCAAGAATGCCTAAATTCCATGGTATACTTTGGAAAATATCCACTTATATCAAGATGACTGAGGAATCAATTCTTTTTTACCCTCTCTCTCTATACCTTGATAGATCTTAAATTCTGTGAACACACTTTTATCATTTCATTTTCATTTTCAATTTCTAGAGTTGAATTTTTCTGCGTATCTCACCTGTTCTTGTGGATCAATCATAAGGGGCCACCTGCGCCCTCTAGTGACAAGAATAGCGTTCTCTGTTGACACAGCATCTCTGGGTAGACCATCAGCATTCCATTGGCGAATCTCAAAGGGATCGGCCAAAACCTGTCAAATGAAATGTTATTGATTGATTTTCATTCTTCTGAACTGATATTTTTTATCACAAGACTGCACTTTGAACATTTTTAGGATTTGCCTTAAATGTACATTATTTTTCCTTTTCGCATATTTTGATTAATGTTGATAATGACTTGACAAATAGAAACAGGTCATAAATTTAACCCTCAGTTTACAAAAAAAAAGAAAGATGAATAGCTGACACATCTAATCAGTTACTACATACAGAAACTAACACAGAATAATGATAACCTCTTCAAGAACAATCACAAATGTCCCATGAAAACAAGAAAGAATTAGAAAAGTGATTTAAGACATACCTTGATGAGTGTTAGGTCATCTGTAACAGGTATGTCTAGTTCCTTGCATCTCGCTGTCCAATAGTTGACAAGCTCCACACGGTATGAGCTGGTGAAGGCACCATAGTACGCAACACAAGCAGCAGCCACAAACACATTGCCTACGACATTACCAATCTCCTTGTTGAATTCCTATAACAAAAAGTAAAACGATGTGATGTCATTTCTCTTTGTAAAGAAAAATGATTTCATATGCCAGGCCCTAATCGAAGCCTTTTCAGATTGATTGAAGGATTCGATTGAATATTATCCATTCTTGCAGTCCAAAGTCTGAATTGCAATGGTTACAACCGTTTACAATGTATATACATGATAAAAGCAATTACACAATAATTATTACATTTTTAAAATACTGCATCAGTATTTTGTTATTTGGATGCACTACCAAGTTTTTTCAGTATTTCTTCCACCAAGTGGATAAGGAAATTATCTATTTTTTTTCTCATAATAATGGTACTCCTTGAGAGAATGTCAAAAATATATTCTAGTAACAGATGCAATATTTGTCCATGTCACTGTGATCATACGTACCTTGACTGTTTCCTCCCAACGCCCTTGTTCATCTCCCAGAGCAGTGGTCAGTTTGCCAGCCCTCTTCAATCTTGCAGCTGTCTGTGCCATGTTCTTGGAAAGTGTTTCTTTCTCATTCACACTGTGTTCATAGGAGGCTTGAAGTTCTGCAATCTGGGCTTCAACATCAGCCAGCTTCTTCTGCTTTTCTGCTAGGACAGACATTACGGCTGCCAATTCTCCCTCAGCTTCAGCCAGTCTGAAATGACAAGGAAGGAATTGAAAGTGGAATTGTCTAAGTTGAAAATCAAGAGACCAATTAATGTAATTTACATGACGAGAAAGTTTAACTACAGAATTGAGCATTAACAGCATTGATGTGATTCATAATTTTAACTTACTTTTGCTTCTTAGGTTCGACAGTTTTGAAGACTTTGGCATACAGATCCATGGCTCTCACCCACATGCACATAGATTTGCAGGCCTAGAAAAGTGAGAAAAAGAAGGTACATGAATCTTATGAACATGGTGATCGAAACACACACATTTCACATCCAATTTCATACTCTCTACCAATTAGAGGAGCTAAAATCTGATCAAACATGGTTAGAGATATTCAAAGGATAATGTTGGAATCGTACACAGATACTACTTTAAGTTAACATGCTGGTTATAAAAAATGCTTGAGATTAGAAATGTTAAATATATGAAGTATACCTTTCCCATGCTCAATCTATCTTTGTAACAATAATGTGCCAACAATGTCAACCATATATGGATGTCATCAACAACTCAATTACTGTTCTCAAATGCCATAAAATTAGGTAAAACATATTCTGCTGTAACCAATGAGTTATGTTAAAAGTAAAAAGAACTACCATCAAATTATGAAATAGGATAATTAACATTTTGGTTCCTACAATATCAATGTTATGACGGATCTTCAGTCTACATACCTTGGATGTCTTTTCAACAATATCAGGCACAAACTTTGGATTTTCAATGTACTTCTTGAGCTTCCTAAGAAGGGAGTCTGCAATATTTTCTTTGTCATAATCCATCAGTTTCTTCAAGAAAGTGGGATCGCCCAACAACACCTTCGCACTTGGCCAGTCAGGTCTGTGGGATAATAAGAATACAGTGCTCAATGTCTCAAAGAAATTTCATGCACTATATTTCTAAATCATGCAAACAAATCTGCCATTACTTCAAATTATTTCATGCACTTACTCTATCAGGAGCAATTATTTTAATTAGGTAACTTTGCAATTGTTTTGCAAAAACACAATTAATATAACATATTTGTCTCATGGTAGTACATGTCAGGGAAATGGTGCTCACTTGTATGCGGCAAAAAATGAGAAAAATAGTTGCCATACAGCTTGTATCATCTGTTTAGAGCCAAACAGTTGCTAACTCTACATTATAGTATGTAAGTAAAATGCCCTTCCGGCTCAAAACTGACATTATCATGTAAACATTAATATCAACAAAAAAGCTAGCTTCCTTTATCCTTAATCTAATCATAAAGCTTTGTGACTCACTTGACTCCGAGTAAGATGCAAATGGACTCCATGACTGTCATAACCATGTCGGGCGGTTTATTGAACACCTTCAACTCGGCTACATCACTCTTATCTAAGGAATCCAGGGCTTTGTTGGCAGACTCTAGGGCAGGTAGAGCCTCATCCAAGTCTCGCTGGGCATCATCGGCAATGGCCTGGGTCTCCTCGGCCTTCACCGTGGCTGTTGCTTCATCATCAAGCACAACTTTCCTCACCTTTGAGAGAAGAACAACAACACAATCGTTAGTTCTCCAGAGTTTTGTCCACAAGAATAAAATAGCTTCAAATGCCGTCCCTATATTCAGATCGACACACAAGTACCCAAAATTATTTAGATAAATGTTCCTTTAAAACTAGACATAAGGATTCTGAAAGAGCATGCATTCATTGGGACATTGGAAAAGGCATTAGGGTTCGTTTCTTACTAATTCATAATTTTGAATTGATTTATGTGTGTTGGTTTCACCAGCTCAGAAACAAGCTGAATGTAAGAATAGATATAGCCTATATGATCGAGGGCTTTGCCTCTAAAACTTGTAGCTCTGCAGTTCATCGCTCACCACTTTAAGTGACATATCAAAGATGTCATCATATGGGATTGTATCTTAATCTTTGAATATCACCACTAAACTTTAACTAAATGAAACTTTCACTACTGTAAACAGAGTTATCTCTCATGTTAAGGGGATCACCATGCTACAGGGCCATTATACATGTACTTGACAAACGTCAGTAGAATCCATACTTATGCATACCTGATCAGCCTTTTCCTGATCAACAGCTAACTTCTCCATGAGGATTTCTGTATCAGCAGATTTCTTCTTCAGCTCGGGTTCTAGGGCTGTCAGCTGAATCTCCATGTCGGCTACAAGGTCATTGGTCTCCAGGAGCTTTCCAAGACCATTCTTTACACGGTCTCTTGCATTCACCAATTGCCTTGGTTGCGATAATGTAATTGACAGAAAATAAAACAGATTTCCAATGCGTGAAACTTAAGTGATTTCTCATACTAGCATCATTGACACATAGATTACACACAAGTAAAGACACAAATCTTATACAGCACTCAAAGAACAAGGTATTTATTGTTTTCTGAGGCAGCTAAAAGAGGAACAAATCATCATATTGCATTTAATCATTCCTTTATCTGCTGCAATTCCCGTGTTCCAATACGCTTCATATGTATCACAGCATTTGACCAAAAAATTATAATAATAATAACAATATTTATTAAGCGCAACATATCCATCTCTAGAGATGCTCAATGTGCATACAAATAATTTAAGATTAAATAAACATTAAATGTTAACTTACATTAGATCACAGATCACACAACCTCATGGTGCCATGGTACATACAATGTGGCACAGTGTGATTATTCATTGTGTATGCATGAAAGAACATGGAAATTTAACAAGCATCCCTTATTACTGTAAATATATATGATAAAAATTACCTTCTCTTTTCAGACAGCATAGAGAAATAGAGATTGATGAGTTCTAGGTAGCTGGTAGGAGTGGTGTAGTATCTCCTCCTAAGCTCGTTATAGTACCGCTCAGCCATGGAGCTGACACTTGTGTGGATTTCTACACACATCTCTGCAACTTTCTCCTGCAAATGGCATACAATGGTGTTACCACAGTCATGAATACATATAAGATCAGGTAATAAATGACAGCCATGATATCAATCAATGTACATATGAGGTACACATCTAAGTGTGCAAGAAGAGGATCAAATGTATTTCCATTTGCCTTTCTTCTTGTAGCTTTGGAATAATAATGTATATTGCCAAAAGAATGCATCAACTACAAAAGATGATGCTGCACGTCAAGACAATTATTTTAGAATAAACATGGTTGACTTGACATGAACTTATCGTGTACTTGAACAAAAATCATGGAAAGGGGAAAGAGGGCAATTTTGCATCAGTTAAGACTGAAAAGGGAGTAAAACACCTGCGACTAGTCCTTTAGATACAAACATCAAAAGACAAAACTGAAATATAAATTTTATCTGAATATGTAAATAGTGTGATCCTTGAAAAAAAAATCTTACCTTCAGATCATCACGTCCAAAGTCCATGTTCTCAAAGAAGGTTTTCGATACAGAGAGCAAGGCTTCCTTAGGCCACTCCACGAACCAGTCAATGGTACAGCAATTGACCAACGACGGGAACATACGACATCTTGCCCTGAAGGAGTCTCCAACAGGACTCATACACAGCACGATATGGAGGTTCTTCCGGACGCGACTGATGAAGAAGTTGTAGATTTCTTCTCTGTTGCCTTCTGAGATTCCTGCTTCCTTGGCAGCGGGCCGACAGCCGATGATCACCCTCTCGTACTCATCAGGTTCAAAGAGATTGGGCACCTCTCCAGAGTTGAGGATATTGTTGATATCTTCAAGAAACTCTTCAACTACGATCTATTTACAGAATGATAAAAATTGGATCAATGCTTCCTGATCAATGGATCTATGCTTTAAGAGATTGGGCACCTCTCCAGAGTTGAGGATATTGTTGATATCTTCAAGAAACTCTTCAACTACGATCTATTTACAGAATGATAAAAATTGGATCAATGCTTCCTGATCAATTGATCAATACTTTATGTACAAACCAAGCAGCAGTAATTAGAAGTAGACATAATTTATTGTTGATGTCTTCGAAAACTCTTCAACTACAATATATTTACAGAATGATAAAATAATTGGATCACATCTTCCTGATCAATGGATCAATGCTTTATGTACAAGCAAACAAAGCAACAGTAATTAAAGGTAGACATAATATATATTCATATCAAAGATCATTTTCCAAAATCTATCATTTTAACTTTAAATCTATGTATTCTATGAACATATATATACATAAAAGAGTAAAAGAATAAAGACTTGTGAATTGTTACTAAAGAACAGTATTTTTACCTGTGTGTCTGTGAAGAGGAAGACAGTATTATCATTGTTCACTCCAGCCATGGTGTAAAGCTTCTTCAGATCTTCATGGAAGGAGTCATAGTTGTACCCACGAGACAGCTCGATCTGAAAGCACTTGTAGCCACAGATATGGGAGGCTAACCTTGTCAGAGACTGCTTGCCGGTACCACCCACACCTACCAGGAGAGCATTGCCACGCTCCTGACGGATGATACGGATGATCCTAGAGGTAAAAGAAATGAAATTTATGTTACTTCTACTCAAGAATGGTTTAAAGGTAAAGATCAGTTTTGGAAACACCCCCCTCTCAAAAAATGAAATGGAAGCTCTTATTACCAATCATGTGAGAGAATATGTTTTGACTAATATGTGATGATTTGGTAAATTATTATATCTATTTGGACCTGATAGATATCACGCGCGTGTCACAAGTCCCATATACATCTTTCTGTGTACACAGCTTGTAACTTTACCAAGACTGGGCCAATTTTCTTATCATTTTGATGATTCCAGAACCTTGTAGTTTCTTTCACAAGGCAATCGCATGACTTCTACTTGTCAAGAATGTTTTTCTTCTTTCATACATATCATCAAACAAGGTAATATATATATAGATAAAATATTTGATGGAGTATGATGACCTAGCAACTCAGTTTTCAAAAACAATAAAAGCTGCATAATGTTATTCTTAAATCTACATTAATGTAATCATACAAAACTGGTGAATAAATTTATTGCTAGGTGTCTGTAGGAGCTATGTACAATTTTGTAGAATGACATAGTCACATGACATTGTGATGTCATGGAGATGAACCCAATTAAAGTTCATATAAATAATCTCGGGAGCAGTTTACCTGGCAATGTGCTGGACAGCATCCAAGAAGAAAACCAGTTTCATCTCCTTTGACGAACTCATGTTGAAGTCATCCAAATACTGGTAGAGTTAAAGTAGAACGAAAAGTCAAAAAGTAAACAATACATGTCAATAATCAAATCTAATAAATTAACAACAACCAAACCCCTCCCCCCAAAAAACAACAACAACACATAAACAACTATGAAAGATAACCCCCTCCCTCAATAAAACGTGGATTGTCACCATAAACAAATCAATAGAATTGCATATTTTTAGTTTGCTTTTATCTATTGAAACTACATGTGACTTGAAATTTAAAAGCACCAGCAATGAAATGATTTTTGTTGGTGTACATATCAGTATATAGAATGTGAATAATAGGAGAAGTTGAACACTCACATCACCCAACACATTCTTGAGTTTGTTAAGATCTACAATGTCTTCATAGGATCTGTCAGCTTCCTCAGCACCCGCTTTCATGAAGTCGCCAAAGATGATGGGTTTAGTGACAAACGTCTCAGGCTCAATGTTCTGACTGAAATGCTTGCTGGCCATCTCGGACATGATCTCCATGAAGTACTTCTTGTCCTCGTTGTTGATGAGACGGTCGTGGAAGACGCGCTGGCACTCGTGGCTGAAGATGCGGAAGATGGCTACTTGGTCACGGATGATGCCAGGATCTGCCTGCAGAACACCTGATGGAAGAAAATAATAATATTAATAATATATTAATTTGTAAAGCGCAGTAACTATGTATGCACTTGAAGACTGATCAGCTTTGGTGTGTGCTGGTTAGAGCTTACAATGTTTTTTTTTATAGAATTGTATGAATTTATGGAAATGAAAGATCAAAATTTGAAAGAACCCTTTTTTTAAAATCAAGGGTAACATATAAGTTATACAAAATTACAAAAATGCAACACTAGTTGTTGAAGGGGTTTTATCGTCAAAATGGAATACTTGAATGGTGACCAACTGTGATTTCAATTACATGATCAAACTTCATTACATTAAAGCGGGACTGCACTACTTGTAGCTACTTGTGCCCTCTATATAGCCAACAATGCCTAAGCAGTACCCATTGGTCCCCCATGATTCCCCTTTTCTTATGTTAATTGAGAAAAGATTTGATGAGATAACCACCTGCTAGTGACCATGCAGTACGTGAGGCCTAATCCCTCCTGGCCAAACTAGTGTAGAAAGGCTTTAATAACTTGCTAAAATTTCACCAAAAAAATTTGTCTGTCTGAGGAGATCCACAATACTGACAGCTGCAGATGAGACTAGGACTATATGTACAAGTGAATTTGGTGGTTTGAAGATTCCTCGTACTGGCCATCAAGTAACTGATTCCCATGGAACTTTACATTTGAGACGCTTTAATTATGCACCGTTAGCTTACCCTGAACACATTTGGAGAGATCCCTAAGGTTGAAGACGTAGTGAGATTTAGCTGGTGTTGGCAGGAGATCAGTACTCATACGTCCATAGATATCGACGGCTGCTCCCACGATATTATCCACTTGTTCCCTCACAGCTTGAGGAAATTCAGCCAAGAAGCCACTCAGGATGGACTACATCATTCAAAAAACAGATAAATAAATTCAAAGTTAGATGCTGCTTATAAGTATCGGCTTGCATGGTGATGTAGATATACAGTAGGCTTACGGTTTACCATGTGAAAGAGGGGAAGGATTGGGGAGTCCTGAAAAGGACTGACGGTAATCTTTCTTTCTTGAAAGTTGTTTATAGAAAATAAAGATGGATAAGTCACGAACAATATCATAAGCATTCTTATTGGAAAAAAGACCAACATTATCATAATACTCTCTAGTAAATATATAACAATTTAAATCTAATGTTTTAAATTCTTAAGACAATTTTTTTTTTTTTGCATCACATCATTGAAACTTTGAAATTTTGCTCTTTAAATCACAAAATTAAGCCCCATTTGTTTTCGGTGTATTCAATAAGTTGCAATATTTTTTGTTTTTTTGTTGGGGGGGAGGGAGGGGGGGGGGGGCGGGTTCTCATTTGTTTTCTCTTCCTGAGGTAGATATTGTAACTGGCATGTGATGGCTGCTGCTTCTCACCTTGAAGATATGCTTTAGACTGTGGTCCGAGGCTGTAGGTACACACAGCATGCTGAAGTGACGCATGAGACGGGGTGTGACAGGATTACGACCACCACCCGGCGGGGCACAAGCCGATGCTAGGGTCACGTCCTACATGAAAGAAAACAAATCAAAAAAGCTATCAACATTACATATGCAGATAAACATATACCCATGAGTATGTATCTATCTCAACACTCGATATTCCCTAACTAATCAAATGTATACAGAGTAAGACAGAATCAGATTCAGTGGTATATCTGATGTTTGGAGAGAAGAAGGGCATGAATTCACAACAGTGTTAATGACCCTCTGGCTCCAAACAGACAGTATGTATGCATCGGGACACCAAAAGTGTGAAATTTTACCAACACCCATATGATTGAGACCTAAAATAAGATTCTTTGATCTATTCTTATATTCATTATTTATTTTATTTTATTTATTTATTCATTTAATTATTTATGTATTTAAAAACTTTAAAAAAAATGTTTTTTTTTTTTTTTGTTTTTTTTTTCCTCAGGCAAAATTTATTGTGATCAATACCAGGACAATCAGCACTACCACCACCTTACTCCATAAAAATTATGAACTGCTATACACCGATACGGGCGAATTTTCATGGATGTGAGCCCTCTACGTTTATCATTACACGCTGGGGGGCTTCTATCAGCTTGCGCTTTCATCTTGCATGCAACGATCATTGCTTTCTCACAGACAAACCACTTATTATTCCTTGCCGCTCTCGGACATTTCAACTTCATTTTGTCTAAATTTATTTCATTTACGATGGATGAATGGGTAGATGATGTCCGTCATTGGCGAGTTTTGCGTGCGTTTTCGGCAATCGAAGTTTGGGAGACGCCGTTGTAACGGTGCCCCACATATTCATTATCGTGTATGTTAACATGCAGATGATTTTATTGAATTGAAGAGAGTGAGAGACGGAATGATTTAGAGTTAGAATATAAATAATTCAAGGAATTTTAGCTAGCTGGAGCAGAGTTGTGAGTTCGATCTTACGGTACGGAGGCACTCTCACCACACCGCCAGTAGATGCGGGCCTAAGTATGAACGAGCTCTCGCTCATTCAACTTTCCCATTCAGGTGCTATCCAGAAGCCCCCCAGCTGCCCCCCAACTGTAGCGCCACTTACGGCGGCTTGCGTGGAAGGTCGCCCAAAGTGTATTTGTGTATATTGGTACCTTTGTACATCACTGAAAAGTCACTGGAAGTAGAAGTAATGAAATACTAGATGACTGTTCAAAATAGACGGAGACTATATAGAGGAGGTGAGTGAAAAATGAGTATGATGTTTACCTGGATGTCTTTCCAGAACATCTTCTCCCTGTCGTAGAATCCTCCAAAGTCTTGGTACTGCCTGAGGAGCTCAATGGGTGGCTGTGAACCGTAGGTATCCAGCTTAGGCATGTTCAGATCGTCCACGAAGATGATCACCCTCTTTCCGATGGGGGCACCTACAATCATAATCATTCACAACAGTAATTAGACTCTTTCACAGAGAATAACCATACACAAAGATTTTGCATTTTGAATAACTTGAGAAATGAAAATGCTACCATATAATCAATAAAACACTCTGTTTAAGCTTTATACCTGTTTAAAAACTAGCATGGCCAAGGGTCTTTATTAGATGTCTTTTTTTATAAGGAAATAAAGCCTGAATAACACTGAGTAAATATTGGATTTATTCAGTACATTTTTTGATCACGTAAGATGCCATAATCTATTTCCTCCATCTCAAACAGTTTCATAATCCTAAACTAAAACCATATTTATAACATATAATACAATTTCAACACGTTAAGTGGTTTTCAAATGAAAAATGAAATTTGATTTACCAAGAATGGTCTTTCTCTTCTTCTCTAGCTTGCCCTCTATGATCTCTTGTGTCCTCTGACTGCTGGTCTGAGCAGAGAAATTCATGAAGATGGGAACATAGTCGGCCTTATCTTGAATTCCTTCCAGCAGGGCTCGCGCAATCACAGACTATGAAAACCAAGTGGGAAAAGAGAGGGAAGCAAAACAAAAGAGTCTCATTAGTGTTATGTTAATATCATGTTAATTAACATCTTCTAAAATATCAGAGAGGTTGACATTTAAAAGCCTGCAAGGAAATGCAATGTACGATTTCACACCTTCATCCAGTATTTTGTAACCATAATCAGGAGAGCGTAGCAATTTCAGCAGTGGACTCAGTACTGAAAGTCATTTTGTATAGTGCCTAATATACATGTTCCCTCAAATATGATTTGATGCCACAGGCTCCCCTAGTTGTTTGCCTAAAGGCCTATGCACCTGCTTTTATAGTATCTCCTGTAATATAAACACCATTGTCATGGCATAGACTAGGTACAAAACAACTTTATAATACAATCTTTCTACAGCACTGAAAAGGTTTCAAATTGATTCAAGATTTCTTTATAAATCTTTAGTTTATCATGTAATAACTGGTAACATTGGTAGACGATTGTTAATGATCCAGAAGTGGCCAAGTTATCAAAATATATCACAATACAAAAACTAGTAAAAGCATTGAAGAGTGTCGCAAGAATTTTTCTACACATATATGTATATCTGTAATGCATGTACACAAAATGATACAATCAAAGCAATCGCATGGAGAAAAAAAATGTGCATTTCCAATTTAAATTACCTTTCCTACACCGGTTGTTCCGGTGAACAAAACAGAATGGTTGACCAGGATAAGCTTCTCCATGAGGTATCCAAACCTGACCGTATCCATGGTGGGCACCAACATCTCAAAGAAGGGAACCTCTGGGTCGTACTTGAAGGTGGGGACGATCTTCTCCCACAGATCCATCCGTTTGCTGTCAAAGTCCATGTAGCAGCTCCACAGGTCTCCGTTGATAGGGAGCTGAGTGTATAGCAAAATAAGGCCACCAAAAATATTGAATAAGTAAGCCATTTTATATGAGTAGCACATTATGTGGATGTACTAGTCTTTAATATTTGAATTCTATGAATAAAGTATGGTGCTCCTTCAGCCTATGGTGTAAATACAGAACATAATTCCTTCAAAACCTTGACCTAGGACTGTGCTTAAGTGGTTGAATTTAGTTTACTGCAAGGGTGCTCATGCAGTAAAGATATTGTACTGTAACTTCAAACCTGCAGAAATAGAACAAGATGCCCCAAAAAACTACCTGAAGAATGACTTCTAAATACAGATGAACCCCAATCATCAATCTGTTAATGTCATATGATGTATAGTGTCTAGTGTCTCATGATAAATCTCTGATGTTTAATGCTTAATGCATGATGTCCCGATTGGGTAGATACATTATTTTCATCTCTTAATCAAAAGTAGCCTTTGTTCAGCAGATTGTGAGTTTTTTTCCATTTCTTATCAGTTAAAGGCTGTCTGTAATAGTTTGGCCATGGGGGATTAGACCTCCCTGCAAGGTGGTTATCTCATCAACTTGACGCTCTCAATTAACATAAGAAAAAGAGGATCATGGGGGACCGATGGTCACCGATTAGGCATTGATTTCTATATAGATGGAGCAAGTAGCTACAAGAAGTACATTGGGGCTAATCAAAAGTAGCCTTTGTAAAGAAGATTGCGAGTTATTTCCTTTTCACAGTTAAAATATGAACAAAACTGAATATCAAAGGAACATCTAATTACCTTGGCATCACCATTGTCCTCAAACTGATTCCTGATGAAAGTGTCAAAGGCATCCCAGCAGGACTCTATCAGGTTACCTCCGATGGCCCACAGGTAGGAGAAGACAAAGGTGGAGCAGATCAAAGGATGAAGCTTAGCAGTCTCGAGCTTGAGGTTGACATTGGACTTCTCATGGAACAGCAGAGCCTCCAACAAGCAGCAAAGTGTAGTCACTTTACTGACGTCCACCTGGTTTGGAAATTAACAGAATTGGCTGATTACTACAGATACAAAACTAGTAGCATTGGTTAGTAGCATTGGTTACTACAGATACCCAACTAGTAGCATTGGTTAGTAGCATTATACTACAGATACCCAAACTAGTAGCATTGGTTATTATCTTTACCCTTGTCTTCCTAGTTGGGGTAAATGAAGGCATTAAACATGAGGTAAGAAATGAAAAACACATCAAATTATTTTCTTGCAATGTATAATATCTTGACCATCACACTTGTCGTCTGGCATATTTGGGAAGTATAGATGAAATTATTCTGAATCGTCACTTTACATAGATCCCAGGTTATGAATAGACCAGTTCACGGTTCGCACATGTTCCAAATGACCATGAATATACACAGACCTTCAAAACATGAAGAGGTCCCACTTTGTACATTTTGAAATAATCACTCCTACAGCAATGGAGGTTGTACATAAATAGCCTTTGTTTCCCCTTTTCAAAGAATACTTCCACCTGTGTATCATGGAGTGCACTGCTTGTGCATAAATGATTACATAACTTTCATGAGCACGTATCCAGTATTTTGTCTCCATGTATTTTACAATTTGTTCTGCAATGGCCTTTATCTGCTCATGTTCAGACTGCAACTATGAACTGGCTTATTCAAGAAATTAATAAAGCTGACCTGATGAATGGCTTGAATGCACTTCTTGACCACAAACTTGAGCCCGTCGTCCACATAGTTAGTGAAGAGTTCTAGAATGTAGGTGTAGGTTTCCTCTTGAAGTTTGTCCTTGAATCTGGCAATCCATGTCAAGACGTAAGGATTCCATTTCATCTCACCAGGGTCTATGTACACCATACCACATCTGTGACAAAGAAAAAATACAAACTTGTAATAAAGTGATTACTTGGGGCTATATAGCTGTTAACATCCTTGCTTGAGCGGCCCCATATCAAGATGTACTAAATCCTTAAGACATTCAGAAAATCTTGTAAAAATGTCATTCTTTCAGATATACCATGTATACCAAGATATACATGCCTACAATAATTATGAGTGTGGTCATGCAGAGTAGATGCAGTACAAACAATTCTTGTACAAAATGTAGCCTCCTAAAACACTTTGAAAATTTGGATCACAGAGTCATCAGATCAAGCAGCTTGCCGAAAACCTCTCAAAAGATGATTTTTGTTCCTTCTTCATTTAACATGCATATCTCGATACTATCATCATACTTGAATATTACTGTAAATGCAAAGGTGATTTCACCTTGATCCCGTTCTCTAAATGCTTCCTTACCTGCTGACAGTAGCAGGAGAAGCAACGGCCAAGTCCTGGACTTCAAACACCATGTGAATCGAGTTGGATAGCTTGATACGCTCACCGTTTGCCAGACATAACATCTTGTTATCATCCAAGACAGTGTTCATGTTCTCAATCCACAGGGCATCTACAGGACCATCACATATGATCCACTTGTGATCATCCGTGGTATCCTGGACAATTAAAGGTTGGAAAATAGAAAGCACTGTCAGATCGAGTAGGCTTTTATGAAGTAGTGATATTTTCAATTAAACAGTCATAGTCCAATATTTGCTTAAACTTAATTATTCGATTTTAAATACAGTGTACACAGTTGTTGAATAATACTGGATGCTGAACACATAATGAATACTACAATGGACATTGCTTTTGCTTTTGAACAAATTGTCCTTGTACGAAAATAGTGGGTGCACATAATGAGGATTTGCAATATGTTGACAGTACAAAATTTAAGCTTTTTACTTAGTATTTGGCTTAGATAAAATACTAAGCCAATTATGGTATTCAATTCACACCTTTGGCTAAGTATTTTACTCTAAATCTAAGCCAACTCCATACCAGACTTAAGCCAATTATTTAGAGGCCTTGACTGGCAGGCATATGGTTTTCTCACGCAGTATTATAACCTGCCACAATTATATCAGCGCGCATTTATTGCAATGCATCAATTGCGCATTACTTTTGATTGACCGTGTGACGTCACAATGCTTATCAGTAAGTATTTTACTTAGATTTTGTCTTAGGTAAGTATAAGTCTAAACTGCGATTTGAGTACGAGATAAGTAAATTACTTAACTTAGCCATTTACTTAGTAAATTTCTTACTTATGCTAAGTATTGAATTGAATACCGGCCCAGAAATCTTATCATCATTTAGATCTGCAACAAACTTTTTCTACTCTTTTCAATTCCTTAGAAAATAAAGTGAAGTTAAGCAGTCATGTTATCATACTTTTGGGCCCATATTCATAAAACCTTACTAAGCCAATTTGTCAACTAACTGCATAACATACCTATGTAATTAGTTGACAACTAGCTTGGTATTAAGGTTTTATGAATATGGGCCCAGGGGGTGTTTCACAAAGACTAAGATTGACTTTAAGTTGGACTCAACTATGGCAGGCCGTTCATGCCACTGTTTTCTCTCACCATTATGATCTTTACATAATATTTTTTCCTTCAATAATGAATTATCAAAAAATGTAAATTCTGTAGATTTGTACGTCTCTTGAGAGACCAATTAATGCCAGTAAACGGTGAGCAAACATCGGCATGGTGTATACATGTAGGTCTGGAAAATTCCTTGTTTGTATGATAAAATTGAAAATTCTTTAATTCAGTAAATACTCAAACGGTTTCTCTTGCCTAAATAAATCGCAAATTGACTGTACATTTAGAATACTAAGAAAAAAAATACAATGCCCGAAAATAGAGGCTGACTGGCATTGAAATAGTTTACTTACATTAGTAGCTTTCCTGACGGTAATTCCCATCAGTCCATCCTGCCACTCGAGAGTAAGCTTGTTGATCTCTCCGTACAGCTCACCCATAGTGACGGATTTAGGGTTGAGTACGTAGCGATGAACGGGCTGGTAGTACGACACATCTTCTCCTGCAGCATGTAGGTCCGTCAATGTCTTGGCCAAACACTGCAGTCAGATCAAACAAGGTATTGGCATCAGATATGGAATATATACAAATCCAAATTGATACAGTCAAACCTGCTTTAGTGACCACCTGTCTAAAAGACCACTTTTTATGTTTCCCTTGGGTGGTTGCTATAGACAGGTTTGACTGTACTAGGCTGTGTTTTCCCCTAAAGGTACAAGAGCTTGTTCCGGGTAATAACATTCAAATTTGTATAGTGCGTATCATGTTTAAATATAAGGGGTTTACCCACTTCTAAAGTACTTTGCAAATTGCTTCCCTGGTTTTAATTCATGCTTAACAAATTATTTAGAAATATTTATTCATTAAAAAAAAAAAACAGATTCTTCTACATTGCTATTCTGCTTCATTTCATCACATAAAAAGTTTATCAAATTTCACTTTCAGATTCCTCTTGACGGTCAAATTCTATTTAAACAAAAAGATCTTCATTACTCATACTCATAAGGTTTAAACAAAAAACACTGTGAGTGTCTACTTGATACTGACTACACTTCTTACCTCGTAGACAGTTGTCTTGCCACCCCCTGTGGGTCCAACCAACATGACTCCATGCCTGACAATCATAGTCTCGTAGAGCTGAATGACCTTACTGACCATACACTGCTTCGGCTGAAGACCTTTGGCCAGTAGGGAATCGATGATGGTCTTCTCGAGGATACCATAGTCATGCTCTGGAAGCACGCAACCAGGGAACAAATCTGACAGGATGCCCTGTGGATATTAAGACAGTCAAAGAGATTTCATCTAAATTTTGTACATAATATACATACAGAAAAAGGTTGATCTAAATGAGGAGGATGCTTGAGACAAGAAGAAATGGAGGGAGGGATAGTCATCATGGCGCAAAAGTCAGTGAACCCTCGTATGAGGGAAAATGCTGAATTTGATAAATGATGATGATGATGCAAAGAGGTGATAGAACCCCAAAGATATACATTACGTTTCAAAACCACAAATCGATTCCTGTTCATTATCTGTAACTGGAAATTCTAGCTTTCGAATGGTATTGGACTTATCAACCACTTTCATTACTACAATCGCTAATTAAGTCCGAGATAGTTTGAGCAACAGAGTCAATTTTATGCCACAGAGTCACAGATGAAGGTGATACAGCACGGTATGAAAATCAAATTGCTAATACAAATCTATTCAAGGTACATTCAAACCTGCTTTAGTTTAATATGACCTGTATAGAAAGACCACCTGCATGTCTACCAAGACCACATTTTGTGTTTCCGTTGAATAAAGTTTCTCACTGAAACATGTACTAAAGGAACCTGTACATAAAGACCACCTGCCTATGAAAACAACTTTTCTGGTGGTCTTTATAGACAGGTTTCACTGTATATGCAAGTCATGTTCTTAATATTTTCAAACTCACCTTGAACAAGATAGCATCATCTGCCAAGAACTTGGGCAAGTTACTGTCCCTCAAAGCCCTGATGAGCACGATATCCTCACCCAAGTCTGGGTTACCACGCTTGAGGGCTCCAGCCATCACCAACACAGACTTGACGGCTCGCATCCCAAAGTCATAATGATCCTGTTGCGACAGCTGCTCGGAGCATAGCTTGTACATCTGCGTCATCTTGCGGGCCAGGTTACGGGAATCTTCGAAGCCCTCAGAGTACAAGATCACCTCTGCAATAAGGGCTGAAGGAGGAAAGCAATAATGAGAAGACATTTAAAAAAATATATTCTTTTATAACAAATTCCTGAATAAGTTTTTACTAGGTACAGGCAAACCTGTTTATAGCAACCACCCTAGGGAAACACAAAAAGTGGTCTTTGAAGACAGGTGGTCTTTGTAGACAGGTTCCTTTAGTACATATTTCAACGAGAAACCACTTTCAATGGAAACAAACAATGCAATCTTTGTAGGCAGGTGGTCACTAAAGCTTGTTTGACTGTACTGTACTGTAATGAAGAAAGGTGGATAGACCTTTGACCTTTTCACATTTAATCTCCTGTTTACACGAATAAAACTACTATTACTATTACTATCATTTGTATCTGTTTAATTCAGCATAAAATTAAGTATCCCTTTGTTTATGTAACTATTCTATCTTACTCATGTGCCTTTGTTTATGCAAATGCTTTCATAAGATCTCTCTCTCTATTTATGTTTTTTGTTTTTGTTTCACACAAGTGTTCCTTGAACATTTGCTTTCAAGTGTATTCAGCGCCTTACCAATCTCATAATTGATTTTATTATAATTATTATCATTACGATATGAATTTAGTAGCCTGACTGATTTTGACAGAAAGCCAAAGGTCTTGAAAAATCTTGAAAATTGAAAATTCTCTCTACATTTCTTCTTTCTGGGACCCATTTCACAAAGCCTTCTTTCAATGACAAATATCAGTGACAAATCTGCTGATAGCCAATCAGAAGCAAGGATTTCACTAGCTTATAACAAAAACTGTCATTTGTCACTGAAGTTTTGTGAAACCCCCCCCCCCCCCCTGGTCATCTCTTTGAGAAAGGGCTTACCATAGTCTGGAACCATCATAGCAATGGGTCTAAAGAGAGCCTTGAGGTTGTCAGGTAGCTCAGTTCTTCCTGCATAGCCAGGGTTCATGGTGATGAATGCAGCACATGTAGGGATCAGCTTGATCTCACGACCTTCAAACATGAACCTAGAGAGCTGAAATCAATCAATAAGATAATAAATTATAAGTGAGTATAAGATGACTAACATTGAGGATCCATTGTTTTACTTGTAATGAATGGAATTGCAGTCTTGAGATTTTATCCTTCAAAAAGATTCTGAAAAAATCATGGCTTTTGTGATGGCTTTTTTATACTTTCTTATATCATCTTTGAACATGCTATCAAAAATTAAGGATGCAATAATACAGATTTGTAGGTAATTCCCTGTCTTCTTCCCCCCCCCCCCACCACCATTTTCTGATGAAGGCTATTCATAAAAAATTAAAACAGATATGAAAGAAAGACCAAGACAAACAAACCTTGGCAGCTTTGGCATTCCTGATGGTGATGAGCTGCTGAGCAATTACAGACAACACCTCAATACTGATTCTATTGAACTCATCAAAGCAACACCAAGCTCCAGACTGGGCTAGACCAGAGAAGAACTTTCCCATCATCTTGTAATCCAGGTCATCAGAGCAATTGAACACCACACACTGCTTAGCTAGACCCTTGGCCAGATCTTTGGTGGTCTCTGTCTTGCCAGTACCAGCCGGACCGGCTGGAGCTCCTCCCAGATCTAGCTGTAGAGCTCCCATCAAACACAGGTAGCAACGATCCTATACAAACAAAGAATAGCAATTAAATAAGTGAATCAGTAGATGTATATTAAAAAAATCCAAACATTTTGATTTCAGAAGCATTACTATAAGTAGCTAACAATGAACATTTCAACAATTAAAAAAACTGCTCTCCATAAAAATGAATGGAAACTATTTTCACTAAGATAATGATAAATGATCACTTTCTAATGAATATTTAGGTTCATAAATAGCACCATGAACATGCTAAAATTAGTTTTTGACTACCTATAACTATTATATCTCTAATGGGAACTTTCTTGATCAGAATAGAGTGGTGAAGTGTGACGCCATTAAAAATCTAATTTTAGAATTCCTCAATTTTTTCTTCATTTTCGGAAAGAGCATCAACAATAATGTCCAAATGTCGAAAACCAATTGAATATGTTAAGTATTGACTGATATATTGACCATCTGAATAAATATATGTCCTATGGGAACTCAGTGTTATATGCTCTGGCTCCTAACCATTAGGAGCCAGAGCATATAACATTGAATTCCTATGGGGAGTATATTTATTCAGATGGTCATATACCAGCCAATACTTAACATATTTAATTGGTTTTCGACATTTGGACATTATTTTGCATGCTCTTTCCGAAAATGAAGAAAAAAATGAGAAATTCTAAAATTAGATTTTGATGACGTCACAGCTTCAGTACTCTATAGATAAATAATAACAATTAAAATGCAATGTATGAAAACTATTTTCTTACGGTGAGTGGTGTGATGACCAAACGAGCAGACGCCCCAAGATACTCGTAGCCATAGATGTACTGTGATGTAGACATGCGTACTACACAGTTATCAAGCTCAAGGTCCCAGTAGTAACGCAGTTGCTTGACCCATTCAAAGTTATTGCTGGAGTCCACTTGGTTCTTGACCATGCTGGTGATGATGTCACGAGCATGGACATCAATCGTGATTTGAGCTCCAATGATGGCTCTCACAAGCTTGGGTAGCTCTCCTCGTACCATGGCAGCCAGGGCAAACAGGTTCTGGAGTAAAAGTTAACAAACAAAGAAAGGCATGAGCACCATAGACCAATAAACAAAGTAAAATAGGAAAAGGTAGTGAAAGTATATAATGAAGAAATGAAAGAACTGGAAATGTTATACACTTATATGCAACAACTTCCTTCCTTATTAGAACAACTATATTCTATCAAATGACTGAAGAACAAGTTTTTAAAAAACATTTTTTCATATTGATAATCCTGATTTGTTTTCTGTACAAAAACAAGATCTAAGTATCACAGTAAAATTTGTATTACAATTCATGATGCTGCATTTAATGAATGAATGAACAGGCTTACCTTAATGTTTGTCTGTTCAAACTCCTTCATGGCTTCAAGCCTGTCCCCAGTATTCTCCAGAACCTCTGTCACATCTCGGGCCCACATAGTCTGAGATACGGTCAGCACAACCTGTAATGTAAAAAAACCCAGATAGTTGCATTCTTTTCAGGATCAATCAACAAAAGGATATTATACTGCTTCTAGATAATAGTATTGACCATTACTTTATGATGTTGTCTGTATTTTGTAGAAGAGTCAGCAGAATAATGGCAAACTTCTTCCACTTTTTCCTTTTAATTCAAATTTCTAAATAGAGTCATTTCCACACCACAATCTTTTGAAATCAGATGTATTCATTAACATCATTGTTAAGAAACTCTGCTTTTATTAAGTCAATGACTACTGAATTCTCATATTCCTATGGGCTTAATACAAGGATTATCCGGTTCCTGTAGGCAAAGAGTTAAAACATTTTCTTGAACACGAAATCACTCTTAAAAATCGGGCTCAGAAGGGAAGAAATAGCCTACCTGTGATGGGTTGCTGGCGATCCATTCTTCCTTGGATTTCACCTCGTAATCAGCGAGAGCAGCCTTGGTGATACGCCTGAGAGAAGACATCATGGCCTCCTCCACCTTACCCAGCCAGTCTTCCACGTTACCTCTGGCCTTGAGACCTTTACCTAACCCAACCTTCTCATTCTCAGGAGAGATCATCGCAATGATGTCGTTGGTGCTCGTAGTGGCTTGATCTGGACAAAAAAATCAGAGAAAAACATGAATAAATAAGTCAAACAACAAGTATCTAAAAAAGAATAGGACGTTAAATGGAGGCCCCTTGTAGAGGAGAGTCACTACCTTTGCACGTTAAGAACCCACATCACTATTCGTATCAGAGTAGGGGAAACCCCAGTGTGGAGGTCCACCTGCACACCCCCAATCAGTTTTATACTGGGAGGAGAGACCCGAGTGATTCATTCCGCTTTTTCGCCTCCCAGGCACAGGTAAAATACTAAAAAATAATAATAATAACTACATTACTATCAAACAACTTTTAATCTTTATCAAAGCAGCACTTAACATATCAAAGAAGCAATTAATGGTTGTGAATCTTTTAGAATTCCAAAAAACTGTAAGAGGAGCTGAAGTATTTGAGTATGAAAGAAATAATTGACATTTCAGAAGAAACAAAATTCAATTGTAAATATTCATTTCTGACCTTTGTCTCCGGTTGGAGAGCTCTTGCCATCAGCAGCTACTGTACCAAACTCCAGCTTTTGGATGGCATCAAAACATTTCCTGAGATGTGGCTGTACAGCATGTGGGTTACGAGTCTGGGACAGAATCTCAAGCAGTTCATCATTGGACAAGAAGTAGAACCTGGAATGAAATGACGAGAACACCAGAAATACTGAATTATGTGACTATCACATCTGACAATTAACTTACAGAGTGCAGGTACTATATAAATCTACTCTACTACTCTAGCTGTAATGAAAAGAACTCCTACCAGTGCTTCTTTACGGACACACAACCAAAATCTATCCATAAGCTCCTGAAAACAAGCGCATCTTCAACAAAACTTTGAAGACAGTCACAGATGGAGATTATCTTATGGGGTTTTCCCTCATAGGCATAGCAAAGACATATAATTATTTGATTACAAATCATCAGCTTCACTGATTTGAAAGATGAACATTCACCCCTGTCAATAACACTCTGAATTGCAAACATCACGCATGAAGCTATCATGCACCACAGGCATCAATTCGTCCTTGTTTTCACGAAGTGACGGCAGTGAGGAAAATCGTAACGCAAAGTGAATGCAATTTTTTTTCACTACCGTCACTTCGTGAAAACAGCGACGAATTAATGAAAAACTGACAGTATGGGTAATTTGGAGATAGTTCAACATACTAATAGCCACGGGGGTTGCATTAAATTGCACTGATCGAATTCATAAAAGAACAATACAGACTTCAACAACAATCTCAATAGTATTCCCTTGATTACTACTGACCTTGGGAATACAGCTCTCTTGGACTCAAGGTAGGCTTCCAGACACTTCTGGATCTGGTCCAGAAGGGAGTTGTTGTTCTTGAATGTTTCTAAGAGACCAGGCTGTGTGGCAGCTCGGATGGCTAATGGAAGTCGGTTCACTTTCCGCATGATCTCCTTCCAAGATTTGTCACACTAGGATTGACAAGGAAAAAAGATAGAGATGTGAAAATAATCTACCCATTCTTAATGTTAGTAATGTTTGATCTTCTTGGTAATTTAAGTAATGTTAATTTCTTTAATTTTGTTAGTAATATTTTATTTTCTTGGTAATTTAAGTAATATCAATTCCATTAGTAATATTGATTTTTCTAGAAGTAATCTCGATTAGTGTACAGCGCTTTGAAACTTTTATGTCACAAATGCTATATAAATTTTTTGTATTATTATTATTATCATTAACCAAGATATGTACAAACAATACTGCCAACATCAAGTATCTTGGTATATACATTTCTATCACAGATGTGTCTAAAAAAGAAAAGTTGTTCAGTTGTTATGCTATGACTACACGTTTATTCAACCAAAATTGTCCAAATTACATGATGTCTGTAATTTCAATAAATCATTTTTAATCATAGCTAGCAGAAGCATGGGTCCGGTAACAAAACAATGATGCATACTCTACATCCTGATGTCAAAAACTACAAAAGAAATTTTATTCCCTTCTGGGCCCTGTTTCATAAAACTTGATATCAATAACAAGTTACAAGCTACTGTTATAAGCTACTGAAATCATGGCATCTGACTGGCTGAGAGCAAATTTGTCATAGAAATTTAGCATTTGTTATAGATAACAAGTTTTATGAAACAGGCCCCTGATCTTACCTGCATGAACATCTTAGCCTCAGCTGGAAGCTGTCTCTGGATATCTGGAGCGCTGAAGATACTCTCGAGGTACAACCAGTTGCGCTGACAGTTTATCCACTCTTCCTGTAAAGAGAAAATCAATAATGGTTTGAATTTTTAAACATAAATATCAACATAATAATGCACACTGAAATACCTTTACGTTATTTTGATTTCTTATATCTTCAGGGCAACTTCTAAGAAGCTCCAAATACATTAATCTTGATCTAAGGAGACACGAACGAACGAAGGGCAACTTCTGCAGCTTAATTCAATCATGTATGTCTTCGAGATGATTAAAGTATTAGAGCATGATCAAAGTTATCATCATCATCATTATTATTTCACATAGCACACTGCCTCATCAATATTTTCTCAACCGTGTAAGATGCAACAAAGGAAGTCAATGAACAATAAATAGACTTTACATATTTACTTATTTTTTGTTGATGTAAATATGTATTAAAATTATGGAAATAAAAACCTCGCTTGAGGATAGGAGGAAAAAAAAAGAAGACTTCAATAGACAATTCAACTTGTATAAATGTGTTTAGATAAATCTTGAACGGCCTCTTAAGCTGGACACGATTTCCACAAACTATCAAAACCACACTTCCGTATTCCTCACCAACTTACCAGTGTCTCATTGAAGAGAGCTAGATTCCTGACCCATTCATCCACCCTTGGTTTGATGGGGCCCACATGCCTGGAGCTAGCGATGGTCGTGATGTTGACCTGAGAGTCGTCCAAGAGAACCTGTATGTCATCCGTACCACCCAGGATGAAGACATCTTTAGTGTCACGGTGAGGTAGAACCGTGAACTCTGTGGTTTTCCAGGAGTCCTCAACCTGAAACAAGAACAACCGGATCATGCTGAACCACTTCCGTACTTGATGTTCTTTTATTACATGGTTCAATGTCACATGATATCAAGACTTTGTGTTCTGATCATGTTATTAAGGAAGAACATGTTAAATAAATGAACTTAATACAGAGATATGATTAGTATACGTGTAGTTGCATTAGGCTGTCGATTTCATGAAAATCTGATAGCTTGTAGGACCTGTGGTCTTAGAAAGTACCTGGAACATTTTGTTGTTAAACTTACGCACATCTTTGCTTTCCTGCACTCCATGGAAATTGAAATAAACTTTTATAAGTTTAAAATTAATTTGTTCGAAAGTGAAAAATAATGTGACCAAATGGCTTTTTACTGGGTAACTTGTGATGATTACCATCTTAAAAAGAGCATGATCCTTTCATCAATATTAGGGAACCTGAATACAAGCTTGTATTAAGAATAACTCCTATGACCAAAGTCAAACCTCCTCAGTGCATGGTATGAAACATGTGCAAAATAAAGCAAGCCCACCTTTTTGAGGAGAGATTCCAGGGCAGCTTCACTAGAAGCTTGACCAGAAACTTCCTCAATCTCTTCAGTGAAGTTGAAGGCATTCAGCTTGGTCATGAGGCCAAGGGTCAAAGGTTCCTCTGCAGTGAACTTGTGATTCAAGATCGTTTCCACTTTCTCCCAGTGACGTTTGTTAAGGGATGGGTTCCTCAAGTTGACGATGACTGGAAGCTACAAATACATCATAATTATGGGATTATTAGATTTGAATTTACAGCAGGAATACAACAGAACAAATCTCTTAACGTGTACAATGAAACATGGAATAATGTCATATATACAACAAGCCTGGTGCCAAACACCAAATCATTTAAGTAAAACGAAAATATATATCAGAAACAACAAATAAATACTCATAATATTAAGTATTCTTATAGTCCTTTTACATAGAGTAGGGTAAACATATCCCATATTTTACTGCTCTTAAATTATAAATTCTTTTAACTACTTTTATGAAACTGACCTTACAACCACAAAATATTCTGACTTCTTGTGTGGATCGAGTGCCAAGTCACATTTCACTCAAAAAGGGCATTCCAGCCTCTAAGACAATTATTAATGCTAATTGCTATGTCTTACATTTCTGTTTGTAAACAATAAAATAAAGACAAACCTTTTCCCTCATGACTTCCACCTTCTCCTTGAGTTTAGGAACAACATGGTTAGGAGGCAATCCTTTCTCAAGTTGATTTACTGACTTGCCGTACTTGGCTACGTTGGCTGAGAGGTCCTCAGGGTCAAGGTCATTGAAATCCGCCTATCAAACAAAACAATATTCAAGGCATTATTAGTTGTTTTTTTAAAACTCAGTTGTCACAAGTAGAAATAATGCAATTCAACACCATGGAGGTCCACAATGGGTTTAAACATGTACCAGTGACAGGTTAGAATTTTGGGTTCTAGGACCCCGGAAAATAACCTCCTAGGATTACCCCTTTGGTCGATTGCCCTGTAGCATAATAACCCTCCGGAAATTACCCTCTAGGACAACCATCCCCTGTGTTTGTGGGGGGGGGGGGGGGGGGGTCGCACATCATGTATTGAATTTTCACAATTGTCCTACAAGGTGAATGTAGGAGGGGGGTAATTGTCCAGGGAGGGGATTGTCTAGGGGGTAATTCTCCAGATATTTTGATTGTACAGGTTTGAAAATAAGCAAAAGGTTGATATTTATTTGCAACTAAACTTATTTGTGAAATATTAGTCATAAAGTGTGTTTGAAAATGTTTCAAAACATGGCTCATATTACACCAGCATGTAAGAACCCTGAGCCCTGAAAGTGAGTCCTGGATCCCAGCCACTATTGACTTTGTGCTTAATTTGCATACATCAGTTAACTCTCCTCCCACGCTCCAATTTTACACGGTTGAATATTTTTCTGAGGACCACACTGCTAATGGTGAATACACAACTTGAATGCTTAGCTTTGTTCTGAGATATCTTTAAAAACTTGAGTGGATTCTTAATAAACCCAAATTGAAAATAACATCCTCACAAAAAAGTTGAATAAAATATACCAGTAAAACAGACAAGAATTACTCAACGACAACTTTACAACATCTTTAGTTTTGGCTTTACACACAAATTCTGTACAAGAATTACACAATTCTGAGATCTTACACAATTTGGTATGCAATTTTCAGGACACAACCAGGCATCTTGCTTAAAATCATTCCTTTAACCTGTTGGCATAATTCTGATTTATCATAGGAATTGAACTCAGCAGGGCCCTATTTCATAAAACTTGATATCAATAACAAGTTACAAGCTACTGTTATAAGCTACTGAATCATGACATCTGATTGGCTGAGAGCAAATTTGTCATAGAAATTTAGCATTTGTTATAGATAACAAGTTTTATGAAATGGGCCCCTGGTTGGTACTTTTGTCATATAATGTCATATTGCTTACATCTGTCCATTCAGTAGTCATCACATCCCATTCATCCAGAGAGTCCCATAACAGCTGCTTGAGCTTCAACTCAGCGTGGGTCTCTTCTAGCTCCTCGTACTTGGTCACTTCAACCTGGAGATCGAAAGAGGGTAAATACATCAAGTTACAAAGTTGGAAGTGATTTGGTAGAACATTACATTATTGCATAACACAAAATTAAAGTGTAATGTCATTACAAAAGACATCTACTCCAAATATCATGGTTAGCAGGATCATTGCCTTTTAAAGCAGGACTATAAGTCTATGGCCGTACATGTCATGCTTGCCAGAAGCTGCATCATCCTCTTCATCATCATCATCATCATCATCCTCATAGCCTCATCATCATCATCTTCATCATCATCATCATCATCATCATCATCATCATCATCATCATCATCATCATCATCATCATCATCATCATCATCATCATCATCATCATCATCATCATCTTCATCATCATCACCATGTAGTTTCAATATAATCAAAAACTCAAATCACTGTTTAACATCCATCAATGCAAATAATTAGTCTTCTACCCATTTATCTCCTTTCTCCACAATATCATTTTGAAACTAACATCATACAGCAACGTTTTTATTGTTGGTCTTTTCCAAGAGCAGAAATGAAAATGGAAGTTCCTGATTAATTGATATTACCTTGAAATTCTTCTGGTATGACTTGAAGGTGAAGGCTTGTTTCTGTAGATCATTCAGAGTGGTTCCCAATTTCTGAAGGAGGTTTTTCACTTTGATTTTGTCAGCATTTGCATCCAAGATGATTGGGTTCTGTAATGCAAGTAGAAAAATTGTTAATCTCACAGATGGCTACGATAAACTGTATAAATATTTTTTAAATAAATGTCTCTGATAAACAGCAAAATTATAAATCACAAAATGCTCTCAATCTTTAATAATCTCTGTGCCATTCTTATATTAAATGTAGGAATGACGCAAATTTGTTCTTCGTTAAATTTCCTACGTTTTACTTTAATGCTAAACTTGGATCCTTGACCTAGCATTATACCTAACCCTAACCCTACAAATAAAAACATGGAGTAATGTTGCCTTAGCAACCACATGGTAATTGTTTACTGACCTGTGACTCTTGCTTGACCGATTTGACCTCCTTGTTGAGCTGGGAGATATCCTTGTCCATGTGGTTACAGAACTTGTCAATGTTGCCATCCCTCTCTCCTACAGACTTATCAATAGCATTCCTGATAGCCGTCACCGAGGGTGTCAAGGTTTGATAGACGGCAAAGTCCTCCGGAGGGGTGGGCACGTGGTACTTGTCAATCTGATCATACATCTCCTTGACAATGTTTGACTCCGCCTCCAAGGCATCAATCTGTATGGACAGTGAAATATCAAATTTTGATGTGTTGGAATAATACACAATTGTGCATCAAATAGACATCTGTTAAACATAATTCTAAAAAACATATTGGTGCTCTGTTTAAGTCATTCTACCACAACATTTGCCTATGCCTTTGATCAGCACATACATGTAGATTCATTGCACAGAGTACAAATGGAGAGTGAGATTTCAGAGTCTGTATATTGTTTTCTACATATTCTTAAAAGTAACAAGCATATCTGTTGCAAAATGTTATAAGTGACAGTGACAAATAGCTCAATCTGTCGGCATGAACTTAAATTGTGGAATAAATCAGAGCTCATTTGATACATTTCCAAGCAGAAACGCCAAGCAAAAGTCTAAGATGGTGATAATATGACTTACCCTGAGCTGAATTTCATCCAGGAAAGTGAGACTCTCTACAAACTCTAATGTACTGGTAGGAATGACCTCAAGCTTGTACTGAGCATCCTGGCATTCTGCGATCAACAAGTCCATCTGTTTCTTACTCTGCTTGGGTAACATGTCATTGATAACCTGCCAACCAAAAAGAAACAATTACATATATATATATCAGTAAAAGTAAAAAATAAAATTTATAAAAAATAAGCGTTTCTTATTTCAAGATATACATCTACACTTAATTTGATATTTTGAACTTGCTCTTTTCCATTGTGTGAAAAGAAACGGTATTCCTGTTATGCCTTCTTTGTTCTGTCTTAAGTCACTGTTCCAAATTCTTCGAGTAAGACCAGTTTACTACTTTCTCAGAATATTGTTAATGATCTTAAAATCATATTCATGATAATCAGTCACAGCAGACCATACTCAAACATTCACTGCTTGACATATCTTTTTCCTTCTGATATGTCAAGCATATTTGATATGGACTGAGCTATCTGCAGATAACCTAAACCTTGCAACATGTTTTTGAGAGTACATTCACATCTCATATCTGCAATGTATTATCATTCACAGGAGTGACAGGTGAAAAACATTTCAAATCCAACAATAACTTGACTGAATTCTCTTGGATTGATTCTGCCCAATAGAGTTAAGGTACATCAGGGTAGTGTTTCACAAAGTCTAAGATTGACTTTAAGTTGGACTTAAGTATGACAGGCCATTCATGCCACTGGTTGCTCTCACCATTATGATCTTCAGATAATAGTTTTTCCTACAATAATGAACCATCAAAAAAAAAAATTCTGTAGATTTGTGACCATGACTTATATGTCCCTTGAGAGACCAATGCCAGGAATGGTAAGAGGAACTAGTGGCATGAAAGGCCTGCCATAGTTAAGTCCAACTTAAAGTCAATCTTAGTCTTTGTGAAACACACCCCCCTGAGGCGATACAAGCCAGTGACGTTTCACTTTGGACTCACATTGAGACATCTGAGAGGAGATGGGATGAGTTTGTTCTTCATCTGAATACAGTCTACCAGCAGCATACCGATACTGCGTCTCTCCTTGATGGCTTCTGCCTTATTATGCTGGGAGTGATAGCGCTCCAAGGCTTCACCAAAGAACTCCACATCTGAAGTAGAGAACAAAGATATCAAAACATAAAAACATGAAATATCAGTCATAACCTACTGTCCATATATCATTTTTATTAAAAAATAGGACAACAAAATAATGATCAACAAAATATTTTGTAATCACCATGAATGATTTTTCCTTCTTTGTCACTGCTTAAGATTGGAAAGATGCTCATATATAAAATCCCAAATAGCAATAATTTTTTGAAAAATTACAATAAAGCTGTACCAATGAACATCTGTAAAAAAAAAAAAAGCATGGTACAAATAAGTTTAATTAGACCTACAATATATTTTAATTGAAATGTTCCTAGAAAACTAATAATCTTCTATTGTAATCTTTGACTTGATTTATACTCGACTCTTTATAGAAGAGATGTAAGGCATGAACTTACCCGGTTCCTGTGCACTCAGACTTTCCAGATCGGTGCTCTCATTTTCCCTGTAGAACTCTCTGAATGTTTCAAAAGTATCAGCATACTGGTTGGCAGCATCAAAAGCTTTGTTGACAGCATCCTAACAGAATACAAAGGACAATATTTAAATAAAATTAAGACTAGAAAATATGTACAATTTGAATGTAAGGAGGGGGGATATTTTCAGTGCCTAATGTGGGGGATTCCTACATAAATTCTTAGATATATGCAAAATGTAACTCTCGTTAAAATTATAAATAAGTATAAATGCATCACTGGATCCTGTGCCAAAAAGACTTGCGATTGTTGAAATCAACTGCACTTTCAACCTAACTTTCATATCAATCACATCTCTGTACATGTACATTAGAGACAGGATACAATAAGTTTGTGACACATTTAGTCAATTGCTACACCTTATAAGACAGAGCCGAGGTGTCTTTTCCCACAAATAGATTTCAAATACATACATATGTGCATGAAACTAACCCTGATACTCCCGATGACACCCTGAAGGTGTTTGTCATCTTCAAACATGGTGTCCAGACCAGGTCCATCTCCAGCTGTCTTCTCCTCTAGCTTACCATTGATGATTGGTCTAAGGATACAAGCAGAGAAATGCATCATGAACGCTATTGTGAAAAGTGTTTGGTGGAACTCGTTGGTGTGGATCTCTCTTCATACTTAGGTTTAGAGACATTATCCAACTAGATGGAACTTCGACTGCGCGCAGTCGAAATGATGCCTCCGTCATAGAGCAATTTTACAAACCAAAATAGAAGAAATTGTTCAAATTCAAGTTCAATTGTAATCCATTAACAGGTTCTTAGAATATCGTGATTACAAGCAATTTCTCATATACATATATGACCCTTTGATCTTTGACCACATGACCCTAACATCTACTCAGTTCATTGGCTCTGCAAGATGTCCCGAGTTAAATAGTAATCCATCTGTCAGTTCTAATGAGAATGCGTTCACAAGCTATTTTTGCATACATAATGAGCCCATGACCTTTGAGCTTTGACCTCATGACCCAAGAATCTACTCAGTTCATTGGCTCTGCAAGATACATACACGATCTAAGTTTGGGAGGAATCCATCAATCTGTTCTAATGATAATGCGATCACAAGCTATTTTTGCATGCATAATGAGCCGCATGACCTTTGACCTTGACCTCATGACCCCAAAATTTAATCAGTTCATCGGCTCTGCAAGTAACATACATGACCTAAGTTTGGCAGGAATCCATCAATCGGTTCTTGAGATAACGCGATCACGAGCTGTTTCAGCATACATAATGAGCCCTGTGACCTTTGACCTTTGACCTCGTGACCCCAAAGTCTAATCAGTTCATCGTCTCTGCAAGATACATACATGACCTAAGTTTGGCAGGAATCCATCAATCAGTTCTTCAGATAACGCGATCACGAGCTGTTTTTGCATACATAATGAGCCCTGTGACCTTTGACCTCGTGACCCAAAAATCTAATCAGTTCATCGGCTCTGCAAGATACATACAAGACCAAAGTTTGGCAGGAATCCATCAATCGGTTCTTCAGATAACGCGATCACGAGAACGGGACGTACGGACGGACGGACAACCCGAAAAACATAATGCCTCCGGCTACTTCGTAACGGAGGCATAAAAATGGGGGAAGGTTAGGAAAATTAAGCAACTTTAAAGTCCAAGTATCCACATGAGGAAATAATAAAAGATGAACAAAGAGCTCTCAGGTTTTAAACAAAGAATTATATCATTTTCTCATGTGCTATATAAGGAAGGATCAACAAGGATATCAACACAAAAAACTATATCATTCTCTACCAACATTTAAAGGTTACGAAGTATCATCCAATAGTTCTATAAAATGGACAACTAATGAATTTTGACTTCCTTTTCATTAAGGAAATCCCATCAAAAGAAATATAGTACACAGATGAAAACAGTCATTCCAAGGGTTAAGTGACACAAAGACGTAACTCCATATTTTGCCAAAATGAGTATTTGATATCAAAATGTTCAGAAAAATGTGGGCTTTCCAGGAAACACAAAGACTTAACTCCACCCAACACCCCATTGACGTCAATGGCTAGTGAAGCACAGTTTTAACTTCTTAAGGCCAAGTGCTCAGTGACACATAAACCACATTTTCTCAAAATAGCCAAAATGGAGTTACGTCTTTGTGTCACTGACCCCTCGATTTGTATTACATGAATACAATGATGAGATCTTGGTGTATAATTTACCTTGTGAAGGCATCAAAGTAAGTATCGGGTACAAGGTTCTCTACTCCCAGGACACACTCCTGGAAGCGTTTGATGGTCTCTGCGATGCCGTCCTGGTAATCATCCACATTGGGACTGAAGAGGATGTTGAGAGGCTCCAGGACAAACTCAGTGAGGTACAGAGGTGAAAGTACGACCTGCTCAGTGCCTCCTATGCCATCATCAGCAATGGCAGCAGGTCCTCCGACCACGGAGGATGCGCTGTTGGTTCCTGCAACGGTTGTAGCCTGGAGAGGCCAAAGAGAATTCATATATAACTTTTAATGTACAAAAAAATCTTAGCATGGAATATCTTGATTAGCAGTACATCATACGGACATATTGTATCATATTGTATAATATCAAAAGCACTGCTTATGTTTACAAAACATACATCTTAATTTTTCTTAACGGGGAAGAAGCTTTTATGAAAACAAATCTATGAATCTGTTATTGTCTACATTTACAACCTTTATTGTTATTATTATTTATACACAAATGATTCTCTTTTTGTATTTAAGGGAATCTGTGGGGGGAAAACTACCATCACTATTGCTTCCTTTGATATACAGCTTTGACTGAAGTACGTACAAACTCACATCATCGTAGTTGTTAACTGCCATTAAGCAAATAAAATGACTAATTACAGTACCTTCTCATCATCCTCATCTTCTTCATCTTCTCTGCCTTGAATCTGAGCTAGAGTTGGTGTGTTCTGAAGCTGTTCTCTCAGATAGTTAAGCAGTGTGGTGACAGAATTGACTGCTAAGACATGCATGGTGTTCACAATCAGGTAGTCAGCTAGTCGAATGAAGCTATATGACAAAAAACAAAAAGACACAATTTAACCCGTGCAAGAAACTGATATTTAAAAAAAAATGCTTGTTTCAATCAGTGTGAATTAATCCAGTCTGCATGCTGTTCATACAGAATAAGAAACTAGATGCAACTTCGACTGCGCGCAGTCGAAAATGATGCCTCCGTCATAGAGCAATTTTACAAACCAAAACAGAAGAAATTTTTCAAATTCAAGTTCAATTGTAATCCATTAAGAGGTTCTCAGAATATCGTGATTACAAGCAATTTCTCATATACATATATGACCCTTTGATCTTTGACCTGATGACCCTAAAATCTACTCAGTTCATTGGCTCTGCAAGATGTCCTGAGTTAAATAGTAATCCATCTGTCAGTTCTAATGAGAATGCGTTCACAAGTTATTTTTGGATACATAATGAGCCCATGACCTTTGACCTCATGACCCATGAATCTACTCAGTTCATTGGCTTTGCAAGATACATACATGATCGAAATTTGGCAGGAATCCATCAATCTGTTCTAATGAGAATGCGATCACAAGCTATTTTTGCATACATAATGAGCCCTGTGACCTTTGACCTTTGACCTCGTGACCCCAAAATCTATTCAGTTCATCGGCTCTGCAAGATACATACATGACCAAAGTTTGGCAGGAATCCATCGATCGGTTCTTGAGATAATGCGATCACGAGCTCTTTTTGCATACCTAATGAGCCCTGTGACCTGTGACCTTTGACCTTGTGACCCCAAAATCTAATCAGTTCATCGGCTCTGCAAGATACATACAAGACCAAAGTTTGGCAGGAATCCATCAATCGGTTCTTCAGATAACGCGATCACGAGCTGTTTTTGCATACATAATGAGCCCTGTGACCTTTGACCTTTGACCTCGTGACCCAAAAATCTAATCAGTTCATCGGCTCTGCAAGTAACATACATGACCAAAGTTTGGCAGGAATCCATCAATCGGTTCTTCAGATAACGCGATCACGAGCTCTTTTTGCATACCTAATGAGCCCTGTGACCTGTGACCTTTGACCTTGTGACCCCAAAATCTAATCAGTTCATCGGCTCTGCAAGATACATACAAGACCAAAGTTTGGCAGGAATCCATCAATCGGTTCTTCAGATAACGCGATCACGAGCTGTTTTTGCATACATAATGAGCCCTGTGACCTTTGACCTTTGACCTCGTGACCCAAAAATCTAATCAGTTCATCGGCTCTGCAAGTAACATACATGACCAAAGTTTGGCAGGAATCCATCAATCGGTTCTTCAGATAACGCGATCACGAGAACGGGACGTACGGACGGACGGACGGACGTACGGACGTACGGACGGACGTACGGACGTACGGACGTACGGACGGACGGACGGACGGACAACCCGAAAACATAATGCCTCCGGCTACTTCGTAACGGAGGCATAAAAAATACATGAACACATTTATTTGGCCTGCATATCAATTTTCAATTCCCCTCGTGATGGTGCTTTAATCAATGAATTAAGCTAAAAGAAACATGAATTCTTAGTTTTTAAACAATTTGAAGCTTCCATACCATGTAAGTCTCCTGCAGTGACTGCGTTTGTTAGCCTGCTCAGTGTATGTCATCTTGTCAGGGGCATCCTGGTAGAGATCCATATCAAAGTTGCTCTGCATCATGTAGCTAGAGTCAGCAGTACCTGGTGGCATCCCATCCTCTGAAACAAGTATGGATACAGAAATACACGAAATGCAAATATTTCTTTCCATAAAGGTAAAGACCAGCTCTAGTCATGCGATTGAATTGTGAAAAAAATGTTGTGGAATCGATCAGAAAAGGTTGATCATCTAGCATATAAGTATTGGTGTGTACTGCAAGGTTCTGGAGTCATCAAAATTTGGCGAAGTCTTGGTAAAGTTGCAAGCACTGTACACAGAAAGATGTATATGGGACTATGCGACACGTGCACGATATCTATATAATAATTTACCAAATATATCAATTAGAAGGCGGTCTCCCGGCAGAATTCGTATCATCACGTATTAGTCAAAAATTGTTCTTTCACACGATTGGTAATAAGAGCTACCATTTCATTTTTTGATGGGGGGGGGGGGGTGTATCCAAAACTGGTCTATACCTTTAAACAAATACGGAAATAGTCCTGTTAATCCTATATCTTTCAAAACATTTGTGGAATTAAAGAGCAGCTTGATCATTTCCTACTAAAAATTAGTCAGTGTTTTAGAAAGGGAGGTTGGTTAAAAAGAGTCTCTTGTGTTGTTACAACCAGTAATAACCAAGAACACTACCAACAATTTACCATCATGGGAGGTCTAGGGATTGTTGGGATGATCTAGTTCCTATATCGCGTTTGGAAAGGTGTTGAGGCTCCATGAAAGTCATATTGAGTCAAGTAATTTGTACCGGATGAATGTTTCTGTTAACACACATACCTCCATTGGCTTCATTATCCAGGAAGTAGTCATCAGGTGTGAAGCCTGCCTCTAGAAGAGCTGTCCTACAAGCACTCCTTACAACCTCCTTGACAAGCTCACGGAACTCAGCAAGGCGACCTGACACCTGCAGGGAGAGAAATTACCAAACCAAAATGTTATGATAGACCACTTTCCACTGACAAGGTCACAGGAAAACAAAAGACATGGTTGATTTCCCCATTCTAATAAAATAGGAGACGCGATACCCAGTCGGTAGAGCAGTGGTCTCGTAATTTGGTGACCCTGGTTCAAAACCAAGCCAAGGTAAGGCATTAATCCTCCTTACCAGGTCCCTCGGAGGGGACTTAAAGCCGTCGGTCTGCTGGTTGCTTACTAACAAGCATTTATTGTTGTCTTAGCTGTCAGGTAAAATAACCCCCACCACTATACATATGTAATCATATTATTCCTTGATATTATTAGATAAAATTAAAAAGCTGCATACTAGTACGAGTGATAGAAAATAGACAAATGAGTTTAGGCTATTGCCATACAAAGAGTTTGAATTACCATTTCTACCAAAAATAGAATGTCTTGATATCTTACCTCATTGAGCTGAGTAAATTGTGCCATGGTGAATTCATTGAGAGTATAGGTGTGTCCTTTTTCCACTTTACATAGGCCCATGTCACTGATCCTGTAACACATCTCTCTTACATTCAGCAATGCTGGTCGTAGTGACTGAAAGTACACAAAGGTATAACAGGTAAGAATCAAGGTACACGTCCCAAATATAAACCTTACGTCATATAACTGACAAAAATATCTTTGACAGCAATTTGACTAACACAATATGGTCAAATACTGATATTCACTACAGACATTAAATATCAAAAAGGGGGAAAATACAATTGCAACCTAAAAACATTCAACAATCTCATATAAAAAAATATTTATTCTACATCTTCAGAGATTGAAAACGATTTCGCCACATAAGTTTCTTGATGACCGATGTTGATTATCTCAACACTTTGTTATAAAAACATTATCTAACATGGTATAGATATGAGTCCTAATCAGCACAGAACTTACTGCATTCACAATGAAGAGATTCTCCTGGAGCTGTTTCTTGCATGAAGTCAACCTTCTTGATCTCACATTTTTTCTCCAGGTTGAGAAAGCCTTCCATTTACGGAAGAGGTGGAAGAGAGGAATCTTGATGAGCTTGGTGTAATAATGGTACTCCTGCTCCCATCGGTCAAGCTCTGTGAACTCAGCATCGCTTCCATTACGGACTCTTGTCACGCCCTTAAGACTGATGGTACAGTAGTCCGGTGCATGGATGTTATTGTGTGAGACGATTCTGAATGAAGCAAAAATAGCAAAGTGATTTGAAGACAGGGTATACCTCTAGTTCATATTTGATATCAAGAATCATTATAGTTATATAAGCTACGACAGCAAGATTGAACATTTTATATTAGAAGTATATGTACATTAAATATTACATACATTTATGACTGGGTACACTGCAGCATAACTTTCAGAAATCCTATACATGTGAAAAATCATGATATCGTAAACTCACTTGAGACTGTAGGGATGATATTTGATAGATGACTTGGGAACAGCTGGACTCATGTAGATGAAACCAATCTTAGGTTTGTCTCGAATCAGCTTGATGATTCCTTCAATATCTGACCATCCTTCTAGATGAGCCACACCCTGAGATGCAGGCAAGGACATGGATACACCCCTAGGTATCATACCAGAAGTGGTTTCCTTGCGCTCTTTGGGTGGGGTTGGAGACCGCAGAGGGTGTCCCGCCAAAGAATCCTGAGAGAAACAAACATTGGGATGAGTTGATTTTTTTTGGTGGTGCAATCTATTCTACACAAATCCTTTCACCTGCATCATATCCCCCAAATACAAAAATTAAAATTTTCTTGTGATGGCATTGTAGGTTCATCATGCCTCTAACTTTATCTATATTCTTACAAAATTCTTCTCCTTGTAATTAAGTTTGGCAAATAGTGAAACACACAGAAAGATAGATCGATGCCCTTCCTAAATCTTGTGAAAAAGTCATGGTTGGCGTAAGGACTGCTGAAAATTACATAACAAATTTGTAAAATTTAATGTACAGAACAGATTTTAAGGGATATATCAAAGAGTACTAAATGCACGATTAGTTGATAAAAGGACCAAATCAAGGTGAAGATGATCTTCAGTTAGTTGGTTATTTTGGTATTAAGTCTCTAGTTTTTATTTTGCTATTGGAGTCAAAATCCTTTCAATACCTGTTTCTGCCTGAGGTCTTCTGGTAGGTCTGGTAAGGGTGAGGATGAGGGTGGTCTCTCCAGGGGCTCCACCGAGGAAGCCCTTTTTGTCTTCTTACTGTCTGGTTCACCATTGCTCTGAACGGGAGGGGGTACCGGCTGCCCCCTGCTTGCACCGAGGGCCTCTGCTGCTTTACGCCTTATGTACTCTGGTTGGTGCTCGGCTTGGAACCTGGCAAGTCCAGGCTGAAATGGAATAGTGTATGATGGAGACACTCTTAAAATGTGGCAAAAAAAAAAAAAACTTGCTTTGACAGTAGAGCAACTGTGAAATAAATAAAATAAAACCTGACTTATTTACAGTTTTAAGCAAGTATCTCTTTGTGAAAACAATCTACCAATGTATATATTGTTTTTAATCATCATGGCGGGTTGGACACCTTAGACGGTGGTATTCTGAAACTATTTTACCTCCTATTTTATTGAAGGAATTTTAACTGCCATAAAATTTCAATCTAAAAAGAAAAAAGAAAAAAAGGACTAATCCATGTATGCAGCCACCACCGCAGCTGCTATGACAACAGAAATTACAGATAATTATTTTCAGAATAACATCTCAGGTATTAATGAAGATAAACATAATTACATAATGTACTTGCATAAACAGTATAATGGATATATTGATAGGAAATTAGAGAATGGGCAAACTCACCAAAGGTTCTAATTTGGCCAGTGTAGGTTTAGCTCTTGTATTGCGCTGTGCTGGTGTTATTCTTGCAAATTTCAGAGATTTCTTGACGACTGCTGCCTCTTTGGGGGCATACGAGTAGAGGCGTCCTTTCAGCTTCTCTTGATCCACACCAGGTAGATTCAAACTCCTGGTGGGAGAGCCATTCATCTGGCCATTAACGCCATCCACTGACCGAGACATGACTGTCTCTTTCTCCTTATCTTATTTTCTGTGGTTGAAAAGCATAAATATAAAATGGTAAAAAAATGAAAAACAAATATGAATCATAACAAGAATATCAATGAGTTCTTCCCTGTAATCCAACCAACAACAAAAACTTGCTTCAATTATTTGTTGCAAGGACTGCATTAATGTGGTTTAAAAAAAAGAGAAAAAAATAAAGAGTAATTAATGGACAATGGCCCCTCCTCTATCATAGATTGATCACACAAATTATATGTGCTGTATGAGCAAGCCAGAAGCCTGGAAAAAATTATTGAAATATTAATCTCAACTGATTAGTAATAGTATTAATTAGGACTTAGAAATCTTAAACTTCAACAACATATTATAAACATGCATTTCATAATCTGTGACCTGATCAACCGATCCATTAATGTGGGACCTGAGGTGGGGCATGGCATATCTCATAAAATCATCATAAATAGGTCTAAGATTAATTAACACACTTATGATAAAATCTAAAATGTTTTCAATGCCCAATTTTCAGCCAACACAAACATGACAACCTTAACATTTATTACAACACTAACATTTACACTTGTAGGCTTAAATCTAAGATGGTTTTGTGAGATTAAGAAATTGCACAGGATCTGGAATTTTACTTTTAATTCCTAAAACCTAAAGACTTAATAACTGATATCTTGCAGCTGCAATTAAAAATATTGAAACCGCGCTTTGACGTTTCATTGTCTTTATTAATATTATTAGGGCATTATTTATTTCAAAAGACATCTCCTCCAACATCGTGATCAAAGAGCCATTCCATGGGCATGGGTCTAGACTAGTAGTATGGCGGTGTGACCAAAGTTCGCGCGTGACCAAAGTTCGCTTTCTCAAAAAATCGGTAAGATTTCGAAAATCTGATATCACCAATGGAATGAGGGTCTTAAAATTACCCAGAAACGAAATTTTCTTTAGAATTGGGTGCGAAATTGTTAAAATATTGACAAAAGATCGGCAAATTTTGCAGTTATTTGCGTCCGTTCCGAAAAATTATCAACTTACCGATAAGGGTCTGGAAATCTTCATTTTGAGATCAGAAATCCTCAAAATTGTAAGTAAAGAGTGGTACTAACTGATTGTACGATATCTTGCCTGGCAAATTATGATATTACCTTATTTTTGATGGATCGCATTTTTTGATAAATCGACTGTAAACCACCGTGCGTGAAGTTAGGTCTCATTGTTTTTATGACTTTTTTTAGATGCAGCGCGCACGCACGATCGGACATCAAATTTTTAGATCGCGATATCTCCGAAATCCTTCGACGTTAAATTTTTCTAGTTGAACCAATCTGTAGTAAAAAACTTTGCCGTCCATTTGGTAATAATTAAAAGAAATCAAGTTGTGTAGAATGTGAGAAATCATAGATCGAATATCACATTTTGTAATATGTTCTAAAATGTCCGCGAACTTTGGTCACCCCTTCATAGGACGAAGATTGTGTGTCTGGACACAAGTCACAAGTCTTAACAAAAGACAAAGAAAGCTATCACGTTTGACATTGAAAGTCTACCAAAACTTTGTATCATTCAAATACCATTAGGCCTAGACCTAGATCTAGATCTAACCATCATACGTATTCATCCTTTACATTTTTCAACGTAAGTCTTGAAAGATGTATGGAATATTGCATGTAAACTCTTTCATATTGCTGTTCTCAATCAACATGATCAACTGTCCGAAATAAGTCACAACACCTGTTGAGCTGTCCGGATCGGAACCCACCAAAACCTAAAATTAACACAACTTCTGGAAGAAGAATGCCAATTGAGCTATCAGATAAAAGAATCATAAACGTTTTAAGATCTAACAAATTTTCTTGAGCAAAAATGCATTAAAAATACATAAATTCAATAAAACTGCTTGGATCTGAAAATGCAGTGCGCAGCATGGATGTCTGCGGAGTGTTGAAAAACCGCAGCCCGTTAGCTGCGGCGGTGTAGACATGGACGACCGGCGAAGGTTGCACGAGCAAGGTATTTTCGACCAAACATCGTTCGCATAAACCAGTTTAGCACAGAAAAAAAAACTTACTCAAACATTAAAATAATCAAGTGAAAATCATTAAGCTTGGATGGAAGCAAAACTCACTGTGGAAAAGGTAATTGTAAGCTCTTACCTTTGTATGTAAACTTCAAGATTATTTAATTGATGGGTTTACTCCGCCATGTTGATTTCGCTTCTTCAGACCATGGCAACAACATAAGTTAGACGGAAATTCCCGAACAATAGCCGAACGCTAGCTCTCGATCTCGCGTCGAGATTTCGGTCGAATTGTAAACGCCCTCTGCGTTTTTATACCGTATGAGTAAATGCCACTGACGATTGTAATGTTTTTTGGTATTTTCTATTTATCTTTCTAAACGAAGTATAGAAAAAGAGAGAAAAATATTAAAAAGGCCCATGTACATATAGAGAAAGGTGTATCTTAACTTTAATTTGTAGATATTTAAGACTTGATATTGCTATTTGCAAAAAAAAAGGTGGAGGTCTGTTCAAAAATCGCTGTTTCGTTTGTGATGTTACCGAATTAATTTAACAATGACGTTTTTTGCAGAAAATTCTATTCTATGATTAAGGGGAATAAGGCTTTTATATCAATTATAGCAACTGTCACATTGACATTATAATTTATATTATAGATACTGCCGGTAATCGCTTTCTGCAACACTATCATAATTAGCTGATAATTCTTTGGATCTTACATTTTGCACTTTGGGTCCTTCCGAGGACTTACATAGAAAAAGGAATACTAGCTGTGAGTGTCCATGGGCTTTTTAAAGGGATCTAATCCTTGAAATCGTATTGATATGATTTACTTGGGTTTGAGCATGTTTTTGGTAAAAGCCGGTGGCTAGTAGTAGTAACGCGCATATAAATGTATTTTGTGACATCACAATACGTTGCGCAGAAATACAAATCGAGCATGCGTAGAGAGATTTATTGGACGTCGTCATGGCACTGTAATATTCAGCTTCCACTCATCAATCAAATTCAGGAAACTTTAACTTAATAATTTTGATCTCTTGCAACATGGCAGCAATGCTTAAGATATTTTTTGTATTAATTGCAAGTGCAATGCATTTGCTTCCAACTGCTATATGTGGTAAGTATCAGAGTAAAAAGGAAATAATAATCTTTTAGAAAGTGGTAATTTCGAGATTTCAAAGTAAGCCAAGTAGTAACAATGCCCAATGGTATGTTGTCTTTTTATGTGTAAAATACTAAGCGTACAGTACTAATCTATAACAGTTTTATTTGTGAATGAATTTTTATGAATTCTTTAATCACATAGTATGAGCTATTGATAACCTTTAACTTTGTATCTGTCATATTTTTCTTTCCAAATTATTTCATGCTGTTTATCAAAATTTGTAGAAAACGATGCGATATTCAAAAGGATGCGGCGATCTGGAGATCGATGGCCAATGAGACCTTTGTCCACAACAAGGCGACATCGAAGAGCTTCGTGTGATTCTGATCTTGTCGAACCTTTGGTGATCTTTCCACATCAACATGTACAGTTAGAATGCTCCAAATGGTAATTAGTTATAATTTAAGTCTTCATAAAAATTTAAGAGCCGTATACTGCTTTTTCAATGCAGTGAAAAATGATAATAAAGAGACCACTTGTACAACTAATACAAAACACAAATTTTGATGCGTTTTTGATGTATTCCTGAAATAAACTTTTGATTATTCGAATTATTATACTGATATTTTGAAAAATTCTTAGCCATATATACCAGGATCTTATTATTGAAAGGGAAGCATCATGTATTTCGATTGCTGTCCACAGCCTGAATCAAACGTATTTATCTATTTTTTCTGTATTGTCAATGATTTGTCTCGCCGAAAGAGGAGGGGTGGGGTGGGATGGGGCGTCCATGAAATTAAAGTAGCGTGCTGAAATAATCTAGGAGATCAGTACATGTAGGCGCGGTTCTAGGAATGATATTTTAGGGGGGAGGGGTTGTGGGTTATTTGCATGCATTCATTTTCTAAATGTGCATCGTTAAATTAATCAAGGATTTTTTTGGTGGGTGGGGGGGGGGGGTATTGATCTCCCAAGCCCCCCCACTGAGCGACTTTTCGGCCTGCGCGATTTTCAAATTTTCGGGAGCAAAAAAAAATAAAAGTTGGGCCCCCTCCCCTAAGAAATCCTGGATCCGCGCCTGCCCTCCGCTATAATCGCTACTGAGTACATGGGCATATAAACAATTTTGTTACCGCTGCTGAGTACATGGGCATGTAAACAAAATATTCTGAAGCGAATGAAATGTATATTTTAACAAAACAATTCCTGACATAATCACGCAAGGACTTTATTTTTCATTATTACAGCCCAGGGTCATCACGAGGCGTTTCATCGGCCACTTGGCGCTTTCAGTCTGCTACTGCTACTAACGATGAACAGATCACGTCTAAACTCGAGGCCGTATATGATTTGAAGATTACAGAGGATGGAAGCAATCGACTCATCATCAAGCAAGCAGCAAAGAAAAATAAAGGAAGATATTATTGTAAGAGTGGTGCCAACTATCTCGGAAACTACGATGTTGCTTGTGAGTATATCGTCGGCTCGTTCATTCTCTCTCTCTCTCTCCCTTCTATCTTTCTCTTTCTCTTTCCATTTAATTTCTCTGTCACTTCCGTTTCATTCCCAATTGTTGCGAGAGATTATGATGCAGTACTTTGTCGGAATTGATATGCCAGGCTCTTGCTAAGTATTTAAAAAGAAGAAGAAAAAAAAACACATATTGGTTCAGTGGGTACAACCTAAGTATCAGCATCAAGTAAAATCAGATTAAATTTACCCACGAAGTTTGATCATGTTGATTGAAAAAGGTATTCAAAGCACTATTTTTTGTTATCACCATGAATAAGAAAAATAATTTTTATGAAATGCACACCTGTTTTTCCGAATATATAAAAACCAAATTGTATTTACGTCACGATATAATTACTTCTCCTAATTAAGTAACACCATAAGTGCAATAATGATATCCTTTCTTCCTACCATCATCTTTGTTTTTCTTTATACGTAGATTCTAGTCATCCTAAATTTCACATTGGTAAGTATTACTGAGAATAAAATCTCCTTGTCATTCAGTAATAATTTTATATCCGTAAATCATGTTCAAAACATTTTAAACATCAAGTGACCGATTAGGTGTAAATAAAGCATTGATCCAGATTTCATTTTGGAACTTACATTTTATTTAATAATAATAATAATAATAATAATAATGTAACTTATAAATATCGCGCCAAATCCACTCTGTGGTTTACATAGCGCTTACATATCGCTTACATTCGATGTGAACACAAATTATCTAAAATTATCTAAAATGGGGCGGAAAAAAATTGGGCTGGGCTGTTTCTGAGAGGGGTTATTATGACAATCATTATTTTTATCTCGCCATTGTCAAACATTACAATGAGGTGGCCACGCCACGACACTCAATGAATTATGTAAGAGCTAGGCCCCATTTCACAAAGCTTGTCATCAGTGACAAATGACAGTTTTTGCTATAAGCTACTGAAATCTTTGCTTCTGATTGGTTATTAGCAGATTTGTCACTGATTGTTGTCATTTGTCATTGAAAAAAGGCTTTGTGAAACGCGTCCCTGGTTGGAAAGTAAAAATGCGTTTTAAATGTTTCAACATTTCTTACTTTAGTTGTCGCGGGAGACGAGGAATATTCGCCCCTGCCTAAAACTCACAGTAAGTGCTATCCTTTTCCTGCGAGAAATATTCAAATTTAAAATGAGAATACGAACAAAGAGAGAGAGAGAGAGACAGAGAAGGGAGAGAGGGAGGAGAGAGAGAGAAAGAGAGAGAGATGGGAGGGGGAAAACAAGGTAAAGGAGGACGGGGACATCTCAAATTGAACTCACATTAATATCTGGCACTCACACAAGTTTTATTTAATGGAATCTCTATCGTGATATATATTATCTGTTATTGGATCTGGTAAATAATTGTTAAGTCAGAATATGGTGCGCTTAGAGACACCAGTATTAAGCGCCTTATAAATATTGTTTATTATTATTATTATTATGTATGATTTATTTCAGATAATGTAACGAATGAAGTCATAATGTATACTGAATGGGGTTCATGGAGTTCCTGTAACCACTGTGGAGAACCAGGAGAACGAGTTAAAATGGGTAAATACTAAATTACAACAGATCATAAAATAATTATACAATGTCTGTTGGCTACAGGATATTATGGCGAATGTAATGAATGTAAATATGCCAGATTCATCGAAGAGTATCGATAAGACTACAGTTTCGGTCGCAAATCATACAAATACTTTTGTTTTCTTCTGTACATTGTCAAAAGCCCAATAATGTTAAATCGGGTGATTTAGAAATTGGACACAGTTTGACCAAGCTCTATGATATTGGCTTAGTTTGAAGACAACCATGTCTCTGTTAAAATATTGTTTGGCGCCGTGGACCCGTTGTTATCTCCTCCCTACCTCACTGGTTGAAAAAAAGTAGGTGTATAGCGACACTGTCAGAATAGTGCAGTGGATTTGAAACTTTGGGTACAGGTAGCTTTCCCACACGCTGTAGGACCTCTATTTTATCTCCTATCCAAGTAATAAAGAGGGGGCACATTTACACACAACACAGACTTCAGTCCTTTACACAGACTCTATTCGCCAATGAATCATGTTTTTTAAAGTTTAAACGCGGCTGTAGGTAATGCAGATTAAAGCCTCGGTCACAAATGCCATCACGAACACCGTACGAACGATTTTCAGACAATGGAAAAACAGGGAGATTCGTACGAAATAATCGTTCATACGAACCTTTGAGACCGAAGCTTTAGATAACTTGGTTCATCTCCACCTTTCACATTATAGGTATATGCTACGCCCGTACCAGACTAGATGAGTTTCGTGGTGGTGTTCCTTGTCGTTCTAACGCAGTGCCCTACAAAGAGAGGTCTAAATACAGCTATGATAAACGAAAAGATGAGAAGGAGATTGGAACTTGCAATGCAAAATGTCCTCGTAAGTATAACAAGAGGGGGGGGGGGACATAATGGGCCCTCTCTCCAAAAATCGAAAAGAACAATGTAAAGGGGGTGAAAAGAGAAAGAGGAAGAGGAAATTAATCTAGTAGTAAAGTAATAGATGATTCTCTCCTATTTTGATGGCTTTTTAAAATCTCACATTTTATAAATTAAGTAACCCGTTACCCTCTTGACACCAGTTCCCTCTCAGTGGCTACACCGATACGCTACGCCACGGCCTCGTGTGAAATATCCATTTATCACTCCAGTACACTTTTTAAATAAATAACATATTTGCTCTGCTACATTCTTTTTAGGAATTGCTCCATAATAGAGATTAGCTATAATAAATATTGCAAGAAAGGGTTGTGACTGGATCTTATCATTCATCTCAAGAGTAGTCGGCTTTCGTTTGTCGATTATGACTTATTATTATCATTATTGTATGATATTAATACAAAATTTCGTAATTTTTTTCAGCCAAACCTAAGGCGACTGGTAAAAAGGCGATCGTAAAGACCTTTGCCTTATCTGCGGGTATTCCGACACTGCCTAAACTAGGTAAGAAATACATTCTCTTCACTTCAAACTTCTGTTTGCCAGAAGAAGAAAACAAAACTCATATGTCATGGTATAGTATTAGAAAGAGGCTTATCAATAATTGTGTGAGGAAGTCTTTCTGCAATGAGTTATGTTTAAAGCCATTTTTTAATATAAATGTATACATTCACATATTTATATATAATATTTCTGCTGTTGCAAGCGTCACTGAGTAGATATTTTGGAATCAGATGATTAGGAACCAATAGTAACCAATATCAATATGGTAGATGACTGGCTCAAATAATCATTGTTATCTTAATATCAAAGATCTCGTGCTTTTTTAGGGAGAATTCCCGGAGTAAAAGTGTCAATCCTTAATATTTACTAATTTATAAACTTTACAAAGTAGTTTTTACATGGGTATAACATCAATCAACATAATAAGTACTTAAAAAATATATCTCGTCCAACCAGACCTATTACTGCTTTGGTCTTGAATACGAATTTCTCATTAGATCTTATTCATGACGTCCCTGATTTGTCTGAGGGAACACCGGGGGGGGGGGGGGGGCAGTCCACATGGCTCTCTATTTTTATTTTGATGGGACATAACTATCATGATATATCTTCTTGTTTGTCTTTAATAACAGTTAAGCGAAGGGTGTATTATGAGGATGTTGGTAACAACGCTGAACTTGTTTGCCCCGAGTAAGTCGCCTTTACAGTATATTCTTCAATCCATTTCTTGTCACACGCAGCGACCTCAATTTCTTGTAATGTTAATGTTCCAAGTTGGAAATTTCGGGGGGGGGGGGGTTACTTTGACTTCTTTCGTCTTCAATTTACATCATAACCTTAAACTGTTTCTTTTGATGAAAATATGACATATTCATAGAAGAAAAATTATTACAATATAACCTCGAGGGATAAAATATTTTGCCGAAGTCCTTCAGTTATCTTTCATAATACATGTACAATGTGAATTAGATTAAAGCGAAAACAAAGTATTATGGCTGGACCTAGATAACTTTATGATTAAGTATACTATGGGACGATATCATTCATTGTAAAACGCATTGATATACTGTTAATGTCGAGTGGTCATTATTTTTCAGAGCTGGAGTAACTCACGGCGTACGTTGGATGAATGGTTCTAAAACTCTGAGACAAATGGAGTTTATAAAGGCAAACAGCCGGTTTCGAATCGACCATCTGAACAGACTGTACATCGAAAATGTTCAGTTTTATGATTCAAGGAACTATACGTGCTGGTTTGAAAACAAACAGATAGCTGTTGTTATAATAAAAGGTGGGTACGAGTGCTCTGTCAACTCTTTTCATACCTAGGAAAGAAACTAAAAGGTGAAGAAACGCACACCGATTGGATATAGCATTGACAACTAGTATTTCATGCGGAAGACATTTTTCGAATAGTTCATCCACTTCTGATGTTATTTCAAATGTATTGCTTATCGCATCGGTTTGAACCCCCAAAAAATAATAACATGAGTGCGGTGTGTATTGTTTTAAATTTTAAGCCCTTATCAAGTATAAATTTGATATTTGAATATAAATCCACGCTGTCATTCTCCGTGCCGATTTCAAGGTAAAACAGTTTTATTGTCTTTTCTGTTTCAATATAGTTGTCGAAGCCCCAAGTATTGATGAAGGTAAGTCCTGGTTCAAATATGAATTTGTACATTTGTTGTCAATGTTTATAATTGATTTGGAATGACTTGTTGGAAACATAAATAAGTTTAGATTTAAATTTAAATTGAATTGAAATACGTACAATCGTTGTTTATGGCGGTTGAGTAAGCATTCTGTTTAAAGTTAGCACGAATTTACCCAAATTGATTGGCTCATAAACAATTTAATCCTGGAAAAGTTCACTGCCAGGCTATCTTGTCCTTATCGATGGATGCTCCCCCCCCCCAAAAAAAAAGGCGAGGATTTTATTTTGTAGGATGGTGTTCTCCCTTTAATTTCCGAAACTATACAAAAGATGAGTAAATAGCGTGCGTGTTATTTTTCATCTCGACAGACATGGAAGGCAACGCTATGTACGTGGGGATGGTACTAGTGTTTCTTGTCTTTTTCTACATTGTTTTGGGGGTCTGCAAGAATCGTAAACTTCAAACTATTCAGTGAAATTCAGTGAAACCAAGGCGACTGCATTAATGAAGTGATTTCGACCAAAATCATCCTGTGCAGACCATCAAGGAGCGACATAGTGCCGTTTTTTCTCTTCCTGTAAGACGCTACTCGGGACGAAATTCTCTCATGAAACTCCAAAGTGCTAATTTAGATACATTAACACGAGTTAGGCGTCACTTATGTCTGTAAACCTCAATTTAAAGAAGAACTGGATTGGGAGTAGAACCATTATGCATTGTAAAGTTCTCATGTCCTAGAAGTTATTAATATCCATGATAACTCACTCACATTAGTTCCTCCTCCATCTCATTTCTTCTTCACAACGGTATTTGAACCGAGTACTTTGTTCAATACGAATAACAACAAAGATAGGATTAACAGATGTTTTTATATAGACTATATGTATAAGTATAATTTATTCTTTAAAATATCCATACTCATTTTCATATTACGTACATTTTTTCATACAATGTTAAAACATAAAATTGAAAGAATATGAAGTGGAAGACTTTAAATTAAAAGACATTCTGATTATGTTCATTTTAAACATGGCGATGCTTCGACAACATATAATTCCTTTCAACAGGACAATAATATTTGAAAAACATATTAATATTATTGAAATCCTACCTTCGCATTTATTTTATAATTCTTAGGAAGACACGAATGTACGTGATGTGATCTTAAAATAGTAACATTAAAGGGTAACTGTAAATGATTCAAGATAAAAACAACGAAATTAATTCACAGTGACAGAGTGCAAAATGATTACCAGAATACTTAAGTACTTATTGATGAAATATCTCAATATAGGTTGTGGCATTTATTAAAGAGAAGATTCTCACCACATTAAACATTTTGAGAACAATAGTAATGTTTTGAAGATACCTCATTCACTTGAAGTGAATTATAAACTGAGTATACTGTTGATATGTAAAATTGGGTATGAAATGTAAAGCGAAACCGTCCTTTAAGTATAATAAATGTGTGGTTGCTCTTATTATTGGTATATGAACTTATACGAGACCTGTACACATTTTAAGCATGTATCTACATTACAATTGTTCTTAGGAAAATAAGTACGTTCGGATAAAACTATTTCATAAAGAAACATGACAATTGTTAGTATCTCTGTTACATATAATATTCCATAATATCATTAAGAATTCCCCCCAAAACATTAAGATTAAATAAATTAGATAAATCTACCTCGATTTTAACTTTTTTTTTCACGCGAGCAAGAACTATTACCTTTTAAATCTAAAAGAAATTAGACACATACAATTCCATTACAGCAATTTTTACAAAATACATGTAAATGGGAAAAAACACAGACAATCAGATTGCAATGCTATATTGCATGGAATATTGCAGCATCCTTTTAGGAGTGTGTGTCCAATGTCGAATATTAATAGGTTTCCTTGAATAATGAGTATCTTTACGACAGATGTGATGTCACTGATTTGCCTGTACCAACATTCCGCAATTTTCTTGAGATCATAATTATTCTATTCATTATTCTATAGCTGAACCTTTGTACCTCTTTAACATTACAGGGCCCCATTTCACAAAACTTGTCATCAGTGACAAATGACAGTTTTTGTTATAAGCTAGTGAAATCCTCGCTTCTGATTGGTTTATCAACAGATTTGTCACTGTTTTTTGTCATTTGTCATTGAAAACAGGCTTTGTAAAACAGGGTCCCAGGAGTGGGATTCCACTTTCACAGGGAGTCATGATTAAGGCTCACTTCGTTTGGAGTCAAATCCCTACTAAGAAAAGTGATTCAAACGATCCGTTGGAGTGGATTCCACTATGATTCGTAGTGGATTCAAGTCCAAAAGAAGCGATCCCTAATTATGACTACTAAAATTTAGTAGATTTCCGATAAACATGAACACATTTGAAATGGTTAAACATGAACACATTTGTAATTGTTATAATGGATGGCTGTATATTGGATATCGTTAAACTGTGGTTAGTATCACAATGTTGCCCATTCATATACATATTCTCTGCAGCCTATCTCATTTGATCACTAACCCAAAACGTTAAATTAACATCGAATATAATTAAAAATATTGCTGACGAACAGAAACTTACAAGTAGCACCACTGTGGTAGAATATAATTGTACATTACTATGGACGGAATATTGGGTTTCTTTTCTTGATATTCGCCAAATGATTTGTATCGTGAAATCTTCCTCTATACTGCCCTCAAATTGACGCCATTGATCTGTGACGGATTATAATCCGCACAGAACTTTACACTACGATCAACTTGGAGATGCCAATTGTAGATGAATGTGAATGCCAATCCAACTCCATACCGACCAATAATCGGCAAAGTCTCGTCGATTTGAGGTAATAAAAATGGCTCATTCAGTCTTTTTTCGGTCTCGTCGTTGCGACTGGGTTAGAATAGAAGAAGTAGAACAAGTAGAAAAGGGAGAAGGAGAAGAAAAAGAAAAAGAACAAGAACAAGAAGAAGAGGAAGAAGAAGAATAAGAAACAGAGAGAGAGAGATGGCCTATCGCTAGAAAGGGAATACCCCGAAAAAAAATAAAAAGGAAATTCGGAAGGACACATAGTACAGTTGAATATGGTTTTATAGTACAGTTGAATATGGTTACATCACTCAGATTTTATCAGAACAGAATGACGTTAGGCCATAGCTCTAAAGATCGACAAAATTGTCATTTTACAGTTTCAGAAAGACGAGGAAGATCTACAAACAAATCCACTTGGCGAATATTATATAATACTGTGTGTTGGTGACGAAGGTGAATTAGGCTAAGCTACCATCATCACGCTCTGATCCCCTTAGTCTGACTTCTTTACTCCAGGTTTTTCTTTTCTCTGTTTCAATATTTATCTCTGTTGTTTGCGTGGTCGTTTGATTTCACGGTGCTTTTGACAACGTGTAAACCGGTTTGTATATTCTAAGGCAATTCCGTTTGAGTTTAATAATTTTGTTTCATAAAGTAACTCCCATTCTAAATTGTAGCTAAGCATTTTATTGCAGTTTTTTTAAAATTTAACCCCGGAATACAATTCGGAATCCTTTTTGTGAGATGCTGCACGATCATTAATGTAATCCCTTAAAAGGTGAAATGAAAATGAATGAATTAATGAAATGTTTAATTTTGCTATTCAGCATTAAAGAATAATGGAAGTGAATACAATTATGACAGTGCAACATAAGTATAATTATTTAAAGATATTCTGAAGAAGATTGTGGCATATAAATGCTACAAAGTGCTTTAGAAAAATTTGGTTAGTATTGATAAAATCAGTATGTGTTAGTGGGGCTATTACCACAATCATGCAAACACAACAGATGTTTTGTTAGTAGAGTATTGAATAAAAGATGAGAAAAATAAACCTTGCCGAAAACACATCTTTTAGAAATATGTATCGGCGAGGTTCGCTGGCAAGCGAGGCAAAGGGGATTCTTGAGAATTCTCAACAGAGCTAGGTGATGGCAGCGCGTGCCGTCATGCATACGTCTCTCCGCTAAGACCACCCCCACCTTTATCACGCTCATTGTTAACATTTTGACCATTGGCATCATCAGTGGTACGGTTTCCTCCGACCTGAAAGTCCCATCGCATTTGAAAGTTGTTATTTGCATTGGGGTTCACTGCCTCATTGCCGAATGAAAAGTTCTCGAATCCTATGCGATCATCATCGGATATCACTTGTTGGATGTCGCTGAAACTGACAGATCGCCCTCGCATGGAGTTTGATAGCGGTTTGTTTGATGACATCCTGTTCATGACATCCATCTCATAGTCTGCTGCTGATGCCAGCAGGTCAGGAATACTCCCACTCCCATCGAAAAATGGAAAACTCACTCCACCTTCGATGATTTTAGGACGGAAAACTCCTGAATCGGAGTCTGAGTCAGTCAAGTAAAAATTGCTTCCACTACTGGTATCGATATCATCTTGGATAGCGACTAGATTGTGTTGTAACCTGGGATCCGGTTCATGCCGGATGTAACTGGTTCCAGCCACTCCTGACAGCCCATCAGCCGTCTCGTCTCCACTCGATTCGGCGTCACGCTGGGCTCTCGCTCGACGTGATCTGTTTTGCCATTTGGCTACCTGAGCAGGATCTTCTTCTATTACTCTGTTGAAATCAAGAATAAATAATTCACAGATAATTTTTTTTGTAATTTCAAATACTCAAGCAAAACATGCGTGGTTGACATGGTTGTATGAACGAGTCGAAAACTTTCAAATAAATGAAATGAAAAACAATGACCTAAATATAACTCAAATAAACATGACGGGCATTTTAAATATTTCTATTTCATAAAAGAACAATTTAACATCCACAATTCTAACGGAATCATTAGAATGGGCGAATGATTCCCAATAGGTGTCAGAAGATTTTTTCTTCTGAAGAGGCTCTTCGATTTGTCATTATTGCCGAACAACAGATAAAGGTATTATATCCAAAGGTTTTACATTAATATCTTTCATTTTAGAAAAGGTTCAGACTTAATCTTACCTTTTGGAGTATCTTAATTTGCGACACCAACAAATGAGAACAATGGCAAGGATGAAGAAGAGAACTGCCATGATTCCACAAACAGATGCTAAAACTATTACCAGTCTGTTTTCTAAAAGAAAAAGAAAGAAGGAATATTTACATGTATATTAATAAACTGATTCCAGTCGACAATTGGTAAATGACGAAGTGATTTTATTGTTGAACCGCATTGCGTTTTAACATAAGCGACAGCAATGTTTTCCGATCCTACTTACTACAAAATAGCCACTAATAACCATTATCGAAATCACATAGAACAATACAAACTATCTACGAGCTAAAACGACAACAAAATAAACAAAACAAAACAATCATCTCACATTTTAAGTTACTACTTGTATAAGAGAAAATTAATAAATATTTACACTTACGTAAATCAGGAGGTGGGGCAACGTTACTTTTCTCAACCTCACACCGCCTGCCCTCATAGTCACTGGCACAACTGAAATAAAAATTACGTCAAGTCAACAACAACGTTTACAAAAAGAATTGTGTATTAATGTACGCATTAACAATAATTTTTGCTATTTTCAGACAATTTCCGGTAAGCGTTCTGATATAATAATGACAATACTCCGTCATGAAAAATCTCTAGGCATTGATGACAATAAACAGTTTGGCGATGATATCTCGCATTCGGAATTACCCTCTTCGGTATGGGCGTAGATCTTTGAAAGTCCTAGAGCATTTCCTACACTCCCTTTAAAGTTTAATCAGTGCCTACTTCGAATAAACGCGTTTGCCCCCTTCCCCACCCCGTCCATCTTCGTGTAAAAATCCTTAAAGTGGGAAGATGCCCATGCGTAATTATGATAAAAGGATCTAAACTTTTTGCCAACATGGGGGGCGTTTCACAAAACTTGTCATTAGTGACAAATGCCAGTTTTTGTTATAAGCTACTGAAATCCTTGCTTCTGATTGGTTATCAGCAGATTTGTCACTGATTTTAGTCATTTTCCATTGAAAAAACGCTTTGTGAAACGGGTCCCTGGAAATCATTCTCCCATGACGTTAACTCACCTGCATGTTGCGATGGTTTCTCCGTTACCCGGTGGAACACATGTTCCTCCATTGAGACAGTAGCCTGAGTTTCTATCACATGTCAACCAGCATTGATTGTCATTGGGATCTACATAGCAGTAAGCACCGGACGGACAAGGAAGGATGAAACACGCGTCTACTGAATGGAAAGAACCTGCCGAAGAAAAATTAATAAAGATGTACCGACTATTGACAAAAAGACATGATAGAAAGTGACGTTATACAAAAAATGAACACATTTTCTTATCTTGTGTGTTCTTTATAGTATTATATTTGCTAGCTGGATACGAGAAATAAAATGAATTCAAAATCACATTGTTAACTAGAAATATGCGATGAAACGCGCTATATGATAATAATATATATATATATATATATATATATATATGTTGTTGATATTAACATCAATAGTGGAAGAATTCTCAGTACATATAGATACAAAATTAAAAGTGAAATTCACCCAGACTCATATCACGAGGATCCAACTATGGTAATAGAAATATTATTCTTTGGTGATAATTTCCAGTCTCATCTGAAGAAAAAAAATCAGCAACCTACTAGAACGATAAACCACCCCCTTAACAAAACAAAATGTATAAAGAAACAATATTGATATACCCTTACCATTTGCATCGATTGATGCGACGTTATCGACAGTAAAGTTTCCCAGCCGACCGCCAGACTCATCGACCGTGTCGTAGAGGACACCGACGACGTCGCGCTTGGAGTCTTCATCGAGAGAAGATGTGAATTCTAACCTGACTTCGGGAATCACGCTACCTTGCCTACAAGAATTTGAAAAAGAACGAAAGAGAAAGAAAGAAATACACACTCTGTCATAGTGTCATTACAATGTAAAAACCAAGCATTCTAACATTAATTAATCACAAACAAATGTTAATTGATTTTAACCATCGCAGAGACTATTTAAAAAAAGAAGATTGTACTGATTAAACAAATCAATGTAATATTAGTTTTGTAAAATATTTACTAAAAAAATCCCTAACAAGCAAGACCGAAATGCTTTAGAAAGATAAATGAAAATAAAAGAAGAAAACTCTAATACAAAAGGTATTTTCTTCAACAAGTAATTCATATTGAAAATTTAAACATAACATTTAACAGGAGGGAAAAACGCCAAGGTTTGAAGTGTCGCACGAAAAAATATACGGTGTTTGTTTGGCAATCGAGAATTGATTATGATGAATTAAGTAATAGAGAAACTTCCGACGGTTTCCTTTAATCTACAGTGTTTATGCATTGTCCGAATTCCTTCTTCGATTGGTTCTACAAATATTCTTAGAGTGTAATAATGTATGCATGACAGTAACGATTCCTGCAGTACTACGATGGAATATCATTCAAAAGGAATAGGGAGACAAGCGTTTTTGAAAAGAGACATCTAAGAAAATACCACCCGCTTTTGAATTTCAGTAAAAGTTATATTTTACCGACGCTAATGCACATTACTTAACATAATAGCTCATTACAAAGAGAATGAATACGATTAGAAACTATAGCTTTCATTGAATAAGGATCCAATTTACAGGGTAACTGTCTTAACTTGAGGGAATTTGCTAACATACGGGAACTTTAAGCAGATTGAATGTATGGATGAAAACGGTGTAATGTAATACGAATAAAGACCATGTAGTGAAAAATGAATCGTTGTTTTGTTTAGAGGGCTCAAAAGATAGCCTTGAAACACGAGGTAGACTGGCACTCTTGTTAGCTTATTTTCAGCTATCTTTTGTTAGATTATATTAAGCTACCCCTTTTTAAATAGCACACAAAAACCAGACAAAACGAGGGGCGGTGAAGCATTGTAAAAGTAAATCGGTATGTTTCAAGGAACTGCTTCATTATGTAAATTTGTTATTGGAGTGAATTCTCACAACAAAAGTGCCTTCCTGTAGACGGAATACATAAATGGGAGTATTTGCTGTAAGCTCGAAAAAAATCAGGTTGTGATCTTGATACACTTCTGACGTCACACTTCCCTCAACCAGTCGTTACAAGTTTTGTTTTCTTCAAATGTTATGGTATATCGCCCAATTAAAGAATCGAGTTAAAAGGGGAATCTATGAAGTGCGCGTGACAGAGAGTGAAGATTAATTTTCTTCGTAGCACTCCTTTGATAAATCTTTAAGTAAGAAAGATTAACTTTCATCTACACCTTAAATTTTCCGTACCTAATCAGAAGCGTTAACTCTTTCAATATTCCTAGAATATCATTTTTACCAAACGCACAAAGTATTGAATGGCCAAAAGCCCCATTAATGACAGCTATTTTTGGATGGGTAAGGGAGGGAGGGGGGGGGGGGGGAATATATACCCCCACTTCATTGCCAATGAACACAGGTATACATTGAAATTAAGATACTTACAAGAATCTGGTGACATTTACACTCCTTAAATCGCTGGTTGTACTATAAACCTGCTGCATCTGTAACGCAAAATTTAAAATAAATTGACATAAATAAAATCATACTTACAAAGATTTGTACATAAAAATGGTATATTTGTCCCTTCAAAGTTGCTCACTTTGTTGCAAATGTATAGTAGAACGTTTTATATTTGCAGGCCTTCAAACTGTAAAAATTTCCCCAATTTGAAAGATTGCATTACACTGAAATTGCTCCCTTTTAAAGGTACACGTATTAAATTTTTATAACATTTGTCTTCGCTGTACAATCTAGGGATAGTATACTAAAGATGAAAGTGATTTGAATCGAAGCATTGAAAAATTTTGGACAATCAAACCTTTGTGTTCGATTGAAGATTAGGTAGGTGATGTGGTTCTATTTATTTTAAAATAATTGCTTTACCTGATTGATACATGCTTTTATGAAGGTGCACTTACATGGATTCGTTATCAATGGCTTCACAACCTTGCTATGGAATTAAATACAAATGCGCTTAAAAATGACGAACGTAGAAGAATGGCTTGATTGTCTTGTTATCTACATTTAATGAACAACACAATCAATTCACGTACCAGTGGAATAACTTCTGCTTCAAGGTTCCTGTATTGCGGGGACGTAGGTTGGGTCAGAGCGTTAGTAAATTCCATTCCGGTGATTCTGAAGCGAAGAAATACTTCGTTGCTGTTTTCTGTTAGAAAGAAGAAGACGAAAACAAAAAGGATTGAAATTACTAGACTCTCTATCAAGTACGACATCATTTGAACATCAAATTAATGGTCCAGGTCCCAATAATTTTATGTTTTTAGACAACTAGGCATCCCCGGACAACTATCCCAAATGGAAACTGTCATGCACAACAAGTCCTAAAACAACTATCGTGACTTCCCCAACGAACCTTTACTTCGCAGCACAACTATCCCGGAAGCTATTAGCCCACCCCAAATGGATGCTGGATAGGTGTTCAAATCTAATGGTCATGTGGTAAAGTTGTCCGGGTGAAATTGTCCTTATGGCCTTGGTTCCATAATGACATTTCAATTATTATTATTTTTTTTTTTATTAAGAAGAAACAAGAAAACACATTTCAAACATAATTGAAAAATACTGTTTATATTATAAAACATGAATACATTTTTAATAAAAGATGTTCGTTACAAATTATCATATCCTGTATATTCTCTACAACCTTCGAAACTTAACGACAAATGAAATCCTCGTACAGTTCACAGAGACATCATGGAAAGGAGAACGTGAATACCCCAAATGTATTATTAATATAACAGAATAACATCATGACCTTATTTTCTTACCAACTATCGGTGATTGGGCAGTGGTCTCCAAAGGTGCAGCAGGGGTGACTGATGTCCGCAGGCCGGTGGTGCTTCCTGTAGAAGTCTGTGGAACCGTGGAGGGCATGTCACTTGACGTTGAAACCGATTCCGTGTTTACTTCTGTAGCCTTTACCGTGGACTGTACATTGGTCGTGGCTGCAGACTGAGTAGTCACTGGGTCTGTAGATATGACTGTGGTCATTATTGCAGGTTCAGTCGACGGCGTAGATGTGGTGGAGATCGTTGTCGTGCTTGTTGGTTCGGACGTCGAAGGAGCCAAGCTCGACATCGAGGTCATGCTTTCTGTTATAATTTTAGTCAACTTAGATTCAGTGGGGGTTGGACTTGTATAGTTACTCTCAGCTGTTGTTACCATTGTTGTTACGTTTAAAGTGGTACTTGGTTCTGTCACCATTACTGTTACGTTTGAAATAGTTGTCATGTCATCGGTAGTTATAGATGAATCGTTCGTCACAGCTGACGGTGTGGTCAATGACACGTTGGTAATTGGCATTGTTGTTTCAAACGTTGTTGCCATTGTTGTTACGTTTGAAGTGGTACTTGGTTCTGTCACCATTGCTGTCACGTTTGAAATAGTTGTCATGTCACCGGTAGTTACAGATGAACCGTTTGTCACAGCCGGCAGTGTGGTTAATGACACGTTGGTAATTGGCATTGTTGTTTCCATTGTTGATACGTTTGAAGTTGTACTTTGCTCTGTCACCATTGCTGTTACGTTTGAAATAGTTGTCATGTCACCGGTAGTTACAGATGAACCGTTTGTCACAGCCGACGGTGTGGTCAATGACATGTTGGTAATAGGCATCGTTGTTTCAACTGTTGTTACCATTGTTGTTAAGTTAAAAGTGGTACTAGGCTCTGTCACCATTGCTGTTACGTTTGAAATAGTTGTCATGTCATCGGTAGTTACAGATGAACCGTTTGTCACAGCAGCCGACGGTGTTGTCAATGACACGTTGGTAATAGGCATTGTTGTTTCAGTTGTTGTTACGTTTGAAGTGGTACTTGGTTCTGTCACCATTACTGTTACATTTGAAATAGTTGTCATGTCATCGGTAGTTATAGATGAATCGTTTGTCACAGGTGACACTGTGGTCAATGACACGTTGGTAATTGGCATCGTTCTTTCAACTGTTGTTACCATTGTAGTTACGTTTAAAGTGGTACTTGGTTCCGTCACCATTACTGTTACATTTGAAATAGTTGTCATTTTATCGGTAGTTATAGATGAACCGTTTGTCACAGCCGGCAGTGTAGTCAATGACATGTTGGTAATAGGCATCGTTCTTTCAACTGTTGTTACCATTGTTGTTACGTTTAAAGTGGTACTAGGCTCTGTCACCATTGCTGTTACGTTTGAAATAGTTGTCAGGTCATCGGTAGTTACAGATGAACCGTTTGTCACAGCCGACGGTGTGCTCAATGACACGTTGGTAATAGGCATTGGTGTTTCAGTTGTTGTTACGTTTGACGTGGTACTTGGTTCAGTCACCATTACTGTTACGTTTGAAATAGTTGTCATGTCATCGGTAGTTACAGATGAACCGTTTGTCACAGTCGACGGTGTGCTCAATGACACGTTGGTAATAGGCATTGTTGTTTCAGTTGTTGTTACGTTTGACGTGGTACTTGGTTCAGTCACCATTACTGTTACGTTTGAAATAGTTGTCATTTCATCGGTAGTTACAAATGAACCGTCTGTAACAGCTGACAGTGTGGTCAATGGCACGCTGGTAATAGGCATTGTTGTTTCAACTGTTGTTACCATTGTTGTTACGTTTAAAGTGGTACTGGGTCCTGTCACCGTTGCTGTTACGTTTGAAAAAGTTGTCATGTCACCGGTAGTTACAGATGAATCATTCGTCACAGCTGACAGTGTGGTCAATGACACGTTGGTAACTGACGTTGTTGTTTCAGTTGTTGGTACCATTGTTGTTACGTTTGGCATAGTTGTCAATGACTGGTTTCCACTGGTAGTTACAAATGAATCGTTTGTGACAGTCGGAACTGTCGTTTTAGCCATAGTTGACGACACTGATGTTGTATTCATGGGTGACGGTGAGGTTGTCATATTTCCAACGGACGTTTCATTGGGTGATAGCATGCCCATTGTTGTGAACGTCCCATTCGTGTCTGCTTCATCCATTGTTGTTGAAATATCAGCCGTTGTAGCATTACTAGATTCTGTAGTCATTTGAGTTGTTTGAACGGTAGTAGGAGCCATGATAACTGTCGTTACGGCAGGCTCTTGAGTTGTGGTCATGTTATCAGCTGGTACTGTTACATTAACTGTGGAAAAACTGGATGACGTAGTAACATTTTCAGGATTTAATGACGTAGTAACGTTCTCAGGATTTAATGTCGTACTAACATTCACAAGATTTAATGTCGTAGGAGAATCTGGCTCTCCAGTTGTAAAATTCAAACCAGGTGAGTTACTGGTTACGTTGGTTGTATCAGAAGTAGTATTAAGGGTCGATTGCGTTGTGCTAACTACGTCATCTGTGGTGACATCATATGTGGTATTAACGATATCACTAGTTGATGCGAGTGTAGTTGTTACACTTTCAGTAACGTTACTGGACAATGTCGTGCCATATGTAGTAGCATTTGTCGAATTTGTCACATATCTTGTCACAGAATATGTAGTTGTATTTAAATATTCAGTCGTATAATCTTTGGTGGTAATATTTGACGAGGAGTCAGTAGTGCTGTCATTAGTAATTGGGGCTACACTTGTAGTAGGAGTCATATCTGTTGTCATGTTAGACCCATCTGTTGTCATGTTAGACCCATCTGTACTTGGCGCCATCGTCGTACTATTTTGGAACAAAGTCGTAGAGTTCATAGTCATATTTTCAGTGGCTATTTGCGTTGTTACCACGACAACTGGTGTGGTCTGCCTCTCCGTGGTAGGAATGGGATCCGTAGTTGTGTTGTCAGGGTCGTTCTTATCAGAAGGTGTCGGAGAGACTGCAGGAAACAGGACATCAGATGTTATGTTCGTCCAGTAGAGGTTGTAGGTCTTCACTATTGTGGCACTGTAGAGATTAAGCAGGGGGGAATCATTGAAGATTAATTAACCTTTGTGACGATTGTGCTTTACCAATGATAGATTTATGTTCAATTCATGAAATTATAAACTTGGATTTCATAGGATCCGCAAGTATAAGTCGCAACACAGTACTCAGCTCTAATGTCTCTAAGCCCGCTACCTTTTAGTTACAAATGTATTAACATTGACGCCATAACAAGGACCTCCTCGTATAACAAAAACAGTTAAAATGAATCGAAATTGTGTTTATTTTTTCACATGAAGAGTAATGCCAGAACGTAATAACTTTATGAAGTAGTCACTTTAAAGGATTCTTATAGTAGACTAAAATGACCTGAGGTCATAAATTTGAAATGAGAAAGAAAAGGATTGCAACAGAGAATGTTTATTTAAAATAAAAAAAATTACACTAAAAATAAAAGATGGATTAAATGACCCATAACTGCGCCCATATTCAATATATTCTATTTAATGAGATATTTTTTTAGTTACAACTAAATCTGGACTTAACACCGATATTTTTAAATATTTTGATAAGGATATATGCATATTTGTTTTAGTGTCAGTTATGCAACTTTCTGATAGACCATGTTTACTAAAGAGCTACGTCATTCATAATTGTCAAAGACAGGGCGAGGGTTGTTTATCAACTAAATTGATATACAGTGTTCCATTTTGAGCGACAGCCATGTGTTTGTTTTCAATGAGTGTCTCGCCCTATCAGTATAGTCGAATCCAAACCTTTGACGTACAGCGCACTCTGAAAATAGCAATGTTCACACTCTCTACGCCTAAAATAGAGTCACGGCCTTTTTTTGCAATTTTTTTGCAATTTTCATATGATAATGCATGCTATATAAGAAAATCGATTAAAAACAGGGACATATTGTTTTAAATAGACCGGATAAATGGCCTAGTTAATTTTCAGAAGCAACGCACATGTATATTTCAATGATATGTTGATTTGAGAGAAAATGTGAATAAAAACAGATGTCTGTCTGAAGTCGGGTCTAGTGACGTACAGAATTTCCACGAAATGGCAGACAAACAGTCGACACTTTAACCCAGTTTTTCGTTTTGTTAACATGGGAACACAATTTTACTTTTCGAAATATCATTATGAAGTGACGGTTGAAGGAAAGTGAATTAGAACTTGGTTCTGTGAAAGTAAATGCATATCTTGACCAGTGGCGTACGCAGGATTTTTTCAAGGGGAGGGTTTTCAAATCGGGCCCAAAATTTCGCAACGACTCAGCCAGCCGCTGAATAAGCGGGGGGGGGGGGGGGGGGGGGGGGGGGGGGGGGGGGGGGGGGGGGGGGGGGTAAGAGGACACTTTTTTTTGGGGGGGGGGGGGTCTCGAAATTTGAAAATTTGACATTTTGTCCAGTGGGGGGGGGGTAAGGTCACCTTTTTAAGGTCACCTATTGGCAATTTTTTTTTTTTTTTTTTTTTAAATTTATTTTTTTTTAAAAATTTAAAAAAAAATTAAAAAGGGGAGGGTTTTCCAAAATAACATACAAAAACATACACATAAAAAAAACTCGAGGGGGGGGGGGGGGGTTAACCCCAAAACCACCCCTGCGTACGCGCCTGATCTTGACACTTACATGAATACCAAGTTCGTCATGTCATCTTTTTTCTTCGACGGCCTCCAAGAGAACGATACACCGAACTTTTGATCATTATTGGTATGCGTGACGGCCGAGTTCTTTACACCGTTACAGTCTAGCCCTGTTGACCCTCTGGTATCCTGGTAAAGCTTCCTACAGGTGTATTGCCTCCGACATGACGGGCTTGGATCATGAATCCTTTAAAGAATCCCCAATTGGTTGGTTTCCCATCAATGACACTGTGGGATAATAATAATAATAGGCATTTATATAGCGCCGTCTATCTTCCGAGGCGCACACGAAAAATATAAAGAATGAGCGAGTTTGGATGAGTAAAAAAAAAAATTAATAATTTCAGCTTTGATTTAAAGGTCTCTAAGGAAGTTATGATTCTCAAATTAAATGGTAAATTATTCCAAAGAGAAGCTGCTGCAGCTTAATAAGCCCTTTCGCCACATGCTACTCGTTTCTTGGGGATCTTAAGAAGATGCTGGTGTGATGATCTTAGATGATGGTTGACATAAAACGTGTGACCGAAGAAATGATTGAATATAATCACGATTTTATTCACATTTCATGATAATGCAAAAGGTTATGCACCGGCTAAAATTGCTCTGGGAATTCATTTCGCCAAAGACATGGGGTTAGAGTAAGGGTTAGGATTCCAATTTAATTGTAGGTTAGAATTGGGGTTGGGGTTATGGTTAGATTTCGTGTTTGGTCCAGACGTAAAGTTAGGAATTCGTTTAGTGTAGAATACACTGGGTGAAGCAATGTTTGCCAGAGCACAAACTGCAAATTAATATAACATTTCAAAGTATTCAAATTATTTTGAGTACGTGACCCCTTCTATATGTTTGTTTACATTGGGGGTTGTTCAAAACTGGGTTGCATTGTCTTCTTAAAAGAAGTCATTTTTCAAAAGAATTCGATGAAAGATTTCAACAATGAAACACAATACATTTATTTGCTTATCCACCTATCGATAATACTGCCAACTGTCTGATGAAGCAAAGCATGAGGAAAAATATATCAGTGTACTCATCTTTTGACAAAGCTTTTTTTTTCTTCAAAGAATAAATTCGAATATTTCAGCAACTGTCTCAATAGAGTACATATGATATAGTATTCCATGCAAACACGTAAACAGCACGTTTTATTGCTCCACAGATATATTACATGTTAGTTCTGAAAACACCCAACCATTCCTTTATATGCTCCTATGATACTGTTAATGAAGACGAGTTCTATTGCATAATCACCGTTTTATCCACATGTTATCATAAAGTATAATGCAAAAGGTTTAAGCTCCCGCAAAAATTGCTCTGGGATTTACTTCGAAAAGGTATAAGGAAGTAAGTAAGGAATTTCTTCCTGCAAGGTAGTTATTTTCTACTCCTGTGTGAAGAGAGGCAGTTGTAGAGCAATGTCCTACGAAAAATATTAGGTGCTATATTATACGGCTGGTTTTTAGAAACCGTATTCTATGAAATAAATGAAATTTGAGCAGTGAAGTTCCGGTGAAGTTGATTTATTTTGAGGTACAATGTAACGAGCACCCTTGTAGCCGTCCTTGTTTTGAAATAATACATAATAATTTGAAATACAATCGAATATTGCTATTTTTGCTTAAATAATTCACTTGAATCCTGAGCTTCGATTCTAGAGAAGGAAAAGGTTGTCTCTTTTCAGTAATTAGATCAATGTGGAGATAGATACAACTTAACAAAAATGAAATGTACACATTGTATGTTAGACTACACGCATCTTTGATACCATTAAGTTGTAAATTTGAGACAGGGAATATCTTTACTTCTTGTGTACATTCATCAAACAAGTACTAGGTCCAAATATTGTAGAATGAATTTGTTTCCTTGTAATGGGCGACCATAAACGAGGTGATTCGGGTGACTCGTTCAGCCATTACACATTTCCCCTTGAAGTTAATGAAGCCTGTTATAGCCTAGTGGCAACAATACCAGAGAGAAACCAGGTAAAACATGGAAGTACATATACATTATATCTCGAAGGGGTTTTCCCTAGCTTAATATAAAATGCCAACTGTGTGTATATTTCATTTTTCATTTTCATAACGAAGAGAATGTGAAGGCCTAATCTCTACTCGAATTAGGAATACACGTGTTAGGTTTATATCGCATATCCAGACAGCTGTTCCCGGACTACCATCCATCCAACTGCCTTTGGGCCAACTTATACACTAGAATAACTATCGTTAAACCATATGCATAGAGCATTTGCTTTTTTGAGCAATAACAATTAGCTCTAAGAGAAGAAGAAAAAAACTTTCCCGAAATAATGATACAATATCATGGACTTAAAACATTCTAGTGGCCATGTGCATACGTCTTGCCCAGGAGTATATTTTGGGTAGTTTTTTTCCTAGGGGTAAATTTCCCTGTACCAGTTGTCCAGGTATAACTGTGCAAAGGCCATGGTGAGAGTCTGTTAGTTGTGAAGACTTTACAGGGAACCATTCTAATGATCATGTAGTAAATTTATACAAAGCTATCTTTTTCAACAGAATTATTAAAAATGAAATAACACGGAAGTGCATTATTTTATCTGAATGGACCAATTACTGATACTTGATAAATAACACTAAGAAAAACTAACTGCAAACTTTTTCTATTTTCATTTACAGATATATAAAACTATTAGTTAATAAATAACTAAATAGTAATGTTTATATTCTCAATGTGTGTCTCAATTACGTTCCCAATGTGTATCTACCATAAAGAATACGTGGATTCGGTTCTTACAATGGTACTGCAATATAATAAATCTCCTATATATTTTCATTTGAAAGGCGTCGTTTAATATTTGACAGAATGCCAGTCTATGCTATTTCGGACGTTGCTCCCGATCAATTTTAGAGTGGAGAAACTGACATACATGACTGTGTGTCAAAAGAAGTTTGTGGAGTTTGAATTCATCAAAAACAGAGGACGACAAAGTTTGTTTTAGAACTCTCTGTTTACTTTTGTGAACTGCTCTGACGGTGAATGTCAACTTTGCACAAGGTGGCACACCTTGAGTCAATATGAATTTATTATTTGATATTTCAAAATGATTTGGTGAGCAAGAAGGTTGTAATTGCTTATTTTCTGGTCTCACGCCACGTAGGCAAAAACAAAAGGTTTGTTTGCAAATGCAGTCGAATACACGCTGTAAATAAAATGGCGTTATTTCCCCCAAAAATGTGTGTTTGTTTTTTCGGTTAGATTTTATGCGCGAAATGCCCACCAAAATGTTACATCTTAATTTACCTACAGATAAGACAAGTATAATCTTTGGAGGTAGATTGAAAGAACACCATCTCCTCCGAGTCGACGCTCTTGATTAATACCAAGAAATTGTATCAATTGCACACTGGACAATCAAATACAAAAGAGGAATACAATGGAAAGAAATGCGGAAGTACTTCCACATTTCTAAACAAAAGAAAATGATTTACGCTACACAAAGAATTAAGTATATCTAACAACGCTATTTGGAACCGTGAACAGGAACATTATCACATCTACCATGTAATGTTGTTCTCAGCAATCAAATGCTTACAGTATATATTTGTCTTTGAGTAAATTTAACCTTAGAAACTGAACATATATATATATATATATATATTTACTATACTATACATATAAATATGTAAATATTCAAAATCGACCATTGTTTCCAGTTCTACAGAAAGCACATCCTATTCAACTTGTATTTCTCTCTACTTCACAAAATACCACCTGTTAATAGCGGTTATTGTCCCTTCGTTTTAAAGTACTGTACAATAAAATCACAGCTGCTCAGTACACCTCCAATACAATATTCCAATTATCACATCAAGACCATGTGTAATAAATAGTAGTAGTAGTAGCCTAGTAGTAGTGATAGTAGTAGTAGTAGTAGCCTAGTAGTAGTAATAGTAGTAGCCTAGTAGTAGTAGTAGTAGTAGTAGTAGTAGTAGTATTATAAGTAGTAGTAGTAGTAGTAGTAGTAGTAGTAGTAGAAGTAGTAGTAGTAGAAGTAATAGTACAATGTAGTAATAGAAGTAGTAGTAGTAGTAGTAGTAGTAATAGTAGTAGTAGTAATAGTAAGAATAATACTCATAATAATGAAGAAGAAGAAGAAAAATGATTATAACAATTATAGATTGATGTCAATAATAAAAATAATAATAAGAAGAAGTATGATATTATTGATAATGATGACAATAAAATGTATAATAATAATAATAATAATATTAATAGTATTAGAAAAAGAAGCGATAATAATGTTAATGATACTTCTACATGTACTTCTACTTCTATGACGATACGTATTGCCTTGTTGGTGCGTTAAAAATAGTACATGTAGTCGAAGTAGTAATAGTAGTAGTAATAGTAGAAGAGGTAGAAATAGCAGTAGTAATAGCAGTAGTAATAGTATGCAGATATACTGTACAATTAATACTACAAAATACTTTTCTACTTTTAAATCTATTAACCAATTGTTTAAAACAATTATCTTTGTATTGGATCATACATTAAAACTATGAATAAATTGCTATACTGTTTGTGCATAATTGCGACATAAATGTGAAGCCATATTATCTGTAATATTACCATGAACGGTAGTTTTGCCGTCATCGTCATCGTCGTCTTCGTCGTCGTCTATCATCACACTGGTTGTCATGGTAATACCAAGTAAATTGATGTTAACTTGAGGAGGCAGAGCGTGTCCTGGTATCAAATCCCCACACGCCTCTAGAGGAGCACCTGCCGGGTACCCAGTAGTAGGTATCACAAGTAGTATCAGCAGCAGCAGACCCACTATCGTGCCATCCCATCGCACTGGGGGTCCTGATATGAGCGTCCGTATCACCATCGCCGGCGAAAGACGAGACTTCTCCCGTCTTCATCGACTACGATTTCCTTAAAAAAAACACTTCCGTAAAGTTAGTTCCGAGGATGACAGTGTCTGTCCAATGCGAATGCATCCCCATAGCCTTTGAGTATCTGCCTTTGAGACGCCTTACTCCACTCTCTAGTCATCGTTGTATGGGCTCTACAATCAAACCGCTTGCGATCCCACTCACACAATACGCTGTTATGTCATGCTGCATTGTTACACTACATTCCAAAGAAAGTCCTCGCTGGGTATTGTGTTTTCTAACTCTAACGAAAAAAGGGTGTCACGGCGAAACGGTGTTCACTTCCTCCGCTACTGTTTAATCAGATATCTACCTCTCTTATAATTTGCAATAGACAAACCCCTTTTCTGTTATAGAAGTACGATTAGACAAAAAGGTATGTCTTTCAATTGGTAAAGTTTTTAGAACGTAGATGTGTGGCCTTCGGTGAAAGGTTAAAATGTGAACTACCCAAGTCCACGAATCCATAGAGCCGCCGTTTCGAGCTGATTGTCCCTTCGCTGGGCAGGGGCGTATGCTCGACTCGCTATTCACTCAGCCTGTGTCACCAACCGACTTAAAAGGGTGGGGTACCTTTAACTATCAATAGAAGCTCGCGAGCGCTATTCAAAACCGCCAACCAACCGTGCGTTGCATGACTCAGATTTACCAGTGTGGCGATGGTAAAAGGTAAACATCTTACTTTTGTCACACCGCCTATCACTGCTGATTCAAACATGTCAAATGGCCCATTATTCTGATTTAGTTTATTCATTTATGCCACCATGGCGGTACATACTCGAGATTGGAGGATATACGTAGGCAAAGTGGGCGAGCACAATCACTTATTCATATGCGGTGGTAGGAGCGAAAACTAAAGCTTGTTTGTTACTGCTCTGTTTGTCCTGGGTTATTTGCTAACAGGTTGATATTCGTTACTTCGTACAACTGAGTTCAAACAGATTATTACAACAGGGCTTCTTTGCAAACTTGTTGAACATGTTTCAGGAGTCGACAGTACACAATATTAAAGATCGGTGTATTGGGGTCACTATGTCTGGTCTGTTCGGTGCTGTAAGCCATACGTTCACGTCTGAAATGTTTTGCTTTTCTACATTTCCTTAAAGCCAACAATACCAATATACTAATATTACCCCAAATATAACAGTTTAAATCTCTTATATTCACGAGGGGTTATTGTTTTCGACACTTTAACTAAACATAGTTAACCGTATAGGCCTATATATTTTTTTAACACAAAATGTTATTGGCAAACTACGCAGTGACCATCCTCAATATCTGTTTCTGTTGTAATTGATCTTTTAACTTCCATGTGAGATATATCGGTGAAAGATAATATCAATATAACGTTATGATCACATAAATGGAGAAGTATGAAATACCATTAATAGAAACAGCATAACATAATCATGATAATAGATATTTACTGTTGCCTTACGTAACTAATCTGTCTCAATAACGATGATTATTGATGATAATAATAATAATGATATAAACAAAAATGATAGTAATAATAATGATAATATATCGTAACTGTGATAATATTAATACTGATAGTAATAATAATAATAATGAAAGTAATAATGAGTCTTGTTTATACAGGGTAGCCTCGTCAGTATTAACACTGTTCTCCCTGAGGGCCCTGCAATGATAACAATGACATCATACGGATGAAGGCACAATACTCCAAGGTCAAATAGAACACAAGGGATAAAATTACAATAATTTGTTTGGCAAGTGGAACCATTGATTTTTGTTCTCTTTCTCGATTAGCAATCCCTGCGTAGTTAAAAATCAGTCAAATAAGTATTGCAAATATTTACACAGTTCATTCAGAAAATTGAAAGAACTGGTCGCCATAGAAACTGTTTAATACAGATCTACGACTGTTACCAGTATCATTTTGCATTGTAATAATGAGACAAAATGTACGATTTCATTCAATGATCTTTAAAAACAGGCTAAATAGTTGCTCTTTCAATGGTAAATTTCATTATAGGTTAAAATTGTGTATTCATTGCTTTTTATTATTCCTATTCTCATTCGTTCAAAGCCTCGATGAATAAATATGTAATATCCAAATATTCATAAACATTTTAAAGGGAAAGTCCACCCCCAAAATAAGTTTGTTTCGATAGAGGCAGAATAATAAGAAAATCAGGTGAGTGAAAGTTTGAGCAAATTCTGAATGAAAATAAGAAAGTTATGAATTATTGAAGTTGTGATCAATCAAATACAAATTGGCAACTCTGTGACTTATCATACGAGCTCTCCTTCATTTGCTTTGTGCATAATATTCCATAAAATCATGTTTTCTTCGTTATTGATGACGGAATATATATTTGTTCCTTGCAGAGGGAGTATAGAAACATATTTGCAATTATTATATTTAGGGTGCATGTATGGTTGAAATTTTTCTTGAGGGAAAATGAAAATTTTAGATTTTTTTAGTACTGAGCAAATGGAAGTTGAGCTCGCATGATACGTCATAGAGTTGCCAATTTGTGTTTGATTGATCACAACTTCAAAAATCCTAACTTCCTTATTTTTAATCGGAATTTGCTCAAACTTTCACAGACTTGTTTCTCTCATTTTTCTACTCCTATTAAAACTAACTTAATTTCAGGGTGGACTTTCCCTTTAATTGTTGGTTTATAGAAATTGATTTAAGATGACCAGTTCATGAACAAAAACGATTCGAACAATTACTTCACCTACACACGTGCACACACTTGCAATTTCTTTCTCTTTCTTTTCTTTTTCCACATCTTTTATTTAGATACTTTCGTGACACTCTATTCTCATATACATACTCCTATAACAGCGCCATGTACCCCCTCCCGGCTGCTATCGACTCAACCATTCATGCTTATGATCGTTGACCTCTGCATGTATCTTGATTCTTCCATTTACCTCCATACTTCCAAGTTTTCAATCATATATATATGCATTCAGTTGTCACTTTTAATGTAAATCAATTATATCATATATTATTATTGTTATTTGAATATTTTTTATTTGATTTTTCAATAAATGCAGTAACATCTGCTAAACAAATAATCGTGGTCATTAATTATGACACTAGGCTGGAAAACCTAGATGGAAATGTATATGCAGATATTGGAGAACGAGATCCTCCATACGGTAGGTTGTAAACGATGAAAAAAGAAAAATGATTTTTAATTTTTTTTCCCGCCTGTTTATGTGATATGTTTTTTTTAAAACACTATCCTAAATTTCTAAATTCAGCAACATTTGTCATTTTCTGTTTTGATGACATAAAATCGCCCAGTGTATAACTATGCAAACTATGAAGTATGATTTAACGAAAGCAATGAACAAAGAATTTGGGAAATGATACCATGATTGTGCTGTGCCTTGAATTCAATAACTCACAAGGTCGGTTAAGGCGTAGCCAACACACTGAGACCGAAACAAATCGATACAATAGACCGGAGCTTTTTATCATGTAGAATCAATAAAAATACCTCCATTGTGATGTGGTAAAAGTAGAACACAATGCGAATGAGCCACGCCCAATCGGCTGTGCTTCGTACACGTGCTGGTCGAGGTTATCAAATCAAACCTACCCACACGCATACCCTGAAAAGTAAATATTGAGGGTGTATATGGAATGCAATGACGTGTATTTAGAACGCATAATATCAAGTTCCATTTTTACGGTGCTGACAATAAAGCGCAAGCATAATATAAAAATTGTATACAATTTGATAAAATTCAATGAGATTGACATGTAGCGATAATGCACAAACAATTTATGGTATTGAAGTCTTCTGAATTTTGGAGGAGCCTCATCTTAGAGTGTGGAATAAAATAGTAAACACCAAACCCTCTATATATCAGTGGCGGATCCAGGGGGGGGGGGGGCTGGGCCCACTTCCCTGAAAAACAGGTAAAATCCCGGTGCTCAAGGGAAGGTGGGGGGGGGGGGGTGGTGCGATTTTCATACCCCCCCCCCTCACCACTGAGCGAAATATCGGCCGGCGCGATTTTCAAATTTTCGGAGGTAGTGCTCACTACCACCCCCCCCCCCCCCACCCAGCTTATTCACCGGCTGGCTGTTTCGCCGCTTAATATTTTCTTACGAATTTGGCCCCCTCTTTGGCCCCCTCCACTGCCGCCGGCTAGATCTGCTCCTGCTTTATATCAATAACCAAAAAGCATAACACTATATTTGATAGGCATATACAGCACACCATTATATTATAGAATGTGGAATAAACAGTAAACACCGCACCCTCTTTATTTCAATAACACAAAAGCATAATACTATATTTGATATGCATATACCGCAGGCCATTATATTATAGAGTGTGTAATAAAATATTAGACTTTACACCGAACCCTCTTTATATCAATAACAAAAAAAGCATAATAATATATTTAATATGCATATACCGCATACCATTATATTATAGAGTGTGGAATAAAATAGTAAACAGCAAACCCTCTTTATATCAATAACAACAAAAAAAGCATAATACTACGTTTGATTTGCATATAAAAGTATTAATCCTTATCCCCAACCTGATACCTTTCAAAACGTTTTATCATTTATGTCACAGATAACAGTACATAATATTATGTGGTAAATACAATAACTCGATTGATTGATTGATTGATTGATGAGTTCTTTACCGACTGATAAGAAAGCAAATGGTATATAGGTAAGAAACCGAGGAAAGTTTGCTGCTTTAAGTTTAAGTCCTACCAGAGGAAGTTGGTAGAGGATTAATACTAGCGCTTCGACTTGGTTTTGAACCCGGGACCCCCAGATTCTATCACGGAATCATCAAGCATCCTCACTGGAGTCTTTGCACCACCAAGCCACCCCCTCTGGGTCAAGGATCAACGCCACCACTCATATCGTCAAGATTGACATGTATCGTTTTGTATGAACAATTTTGCTACAACTATGACACGCGTCATATTCAATCATCCCATTCTATACTATAGCACCTCGATGTTGGACAACCCCTGACCTTCATTTGTATCATTCATCGACATTAAGAATGACGCTTTTACATTTCTTCGTTTACTTTTCTCGAGTATTTGTTTTGGGCGCGGCGTGTGATTTTGACAATGCCTACTGCTGGTTTTTAAGTATGTATGAAAACGATGTCACCTACATTAGAATTGCATTATGTTGAGTCGACGTGTGTGTCAAATATATTTGTATTTTTCTTAAAGGTAATACAAAGTTTTGGGAAATTTTGAGAATTGGGTGGATAGTGATTCTTGACAATTTTGATATATTTGGGTGCCCCTGTGGATGTAATATAAGGACTAGAAAATTTAGTCTCTGAAACACTTCTGCTTTCGAGAAAAAAAATTGAAAATATAACAAATTCAAATAGCGCCTACGGCCGTACACTGGTAGCTGCGACCAAGCAAATCTCAGAATATGTAGTTGTGATATACAATTTCCAAAGGGTATGGATAATCCGTCGATATTAGTCAATAAACATTATTTCATAGCTTAAATAATATCTTGACCTTGAGAGGGAGCTATACAACATAAAGAGTTTATTATCTACAATGTCATAACTTTAGACTCGATTTCAACTGCGACAACTATCGCTGAATATTGTAGAAACGCATATGCTTCCAATATGTTCATTTGAACCAAATTCATGACCCCATACCAAAAGTTTGTATTACCTTTAAGTATATCATCATGTATTATATATTTCCGGAGACAAGCCGGTGATAGGCCTAATTCGGCCTTTATTTGTCCGTCCACATTTCGATATGTCTTTTTGCCTTTGGTTATTTCTATCTATTGTAATTTGATAATATAACTTTTATTGTTATTGACTGTCTTTATACCTTTACTGCATTGCTGTGTTTATATTTTGTGTTGTATGTTCTTATTGTCATTTGTATCAAATTGTATCAAAGTGTGGAAAGAATAAAATGAATTGAATAAATTGACTAGGTCTCGAAAGGAGAGGTTGTGTCAGACTATACCGGTGGTGTAAAATGCACAAGTGCAAGGTGTTCCACTGAACTTATGCATATGCTGAAGTTGGATAAAATCCAATGCCATAGAAGTAATTCCATTGATAATATTAATTATGGTGAGGAATTGCACAAAATTATAATTTCTCTGTGAAAATATAGATGTCTTGATTCAAACTATTATCATAATAAAGTCAAATGTCATTGTCATATGAACACATCACACTTGGATACTAAACATGACAGATTGCAGTTTGCACACGGGATCCCAAACTCAATTGTATATGAATCAGATTAGTAATAATTATATGTATCCAGACATTGATAAGGGGGGGGGGGGGGGGTCAAAGCAGTCGAAGATTCATCTCTTCATTATAAGCTGTATTAGTTAATTGTCGTCTAGGCTTTTAGATGGCGATGACAGAGGGGAAGGGGTGCGTACGTACATGTACATGTAGGTTTCACTCTTACAATAACGTTCGACAATAGACTCATAAATACTTCAAGTCAAGTCTCTCAGAGCCGTCAAAATCTAATAATAGGAACTTTAAGATTTGCACAACGTCAACGTGGATTGCTACGATCGACGTCCTTCTAATGCACTGCCTTGTATGGACGTCACACGTACTATGAGTCCACGCAAATCTAAAAGTCCCTAATGAATGAGGCTGCTCTTCCTTATTCTATAGAGCGCCATCTATACTTCCAATGTTACAGAGATATACGAGATCGTAGCAAAACTAAATCATGCCAAAGAAGAGTTGGAGAATGACCGAGGGAAAAATCATTAATACAAATGGGGCATCTTGAACAGCGCCAGCTTTTGTTTTGTTTTTGTAGCAGACAGAACGACGTTTCCTCCATCCATCTCGATGGTTTGTTCCCCATCTCTTTGAAGCAAACGGATATCGGGGCATGCAGATAATTCATCCACTGGAAATCCTTTCCTTCCAGGCTTATGTAAAGTCTCTTTGTGAATGATAAAGAAAAAAAAAAGAGAGAATGGGACAAGTTTTTCATATGTAAACCTTTAAGGAAATAGCGACTTCACAGGCCCCGTCATATTATTTTCGCAAAACTGAAACTGCAATGCCCAATATATGGAGCAGTTGTATTGGTTTGTAGGAGTAAAAACAAAGAGCTCATTAAGACATTCGCTCAGTTCCTAATGTTGTTTGAGCCAAAACAGCTTTCATTGATAAGTTTCTGATACGTCCTCTATAACTGTATGTGTTTGAATTGTAAAATGGGAAAAATATAATTACCATCTTTACATAGACCTGGTAGCTTATATACACGTACGTTAAATTAGAGATGCCAGTCGGTCCCTGTAACTTTGCAAACATTGTAATTTCAAACGCAAATGACCCAATAAAGGACCTAATCAGGCGCGTACGCAGGGGGGGGGGGGGGGGGGTGTTTTGGGTTGAACCCCCCTCAATTTTTTTTGTAATGTGTGTGTTCTGGAGAAAAACTCGACCCTTCCCCCCCCCCCCCCCCCCAAAAAAAAAAAAAAAAAAAAAAAAAAAAAAAATGTGTTCTTACCCCCCTCTGGCTGAGTCGTTGCAAAATTTTCGGCGCGATTTTCAAATTTTAAACCCCCCCCCCTCGAAAAAAATCCTGCGTACGCTACTCGATCTAGCCGTAGGTTCATGACCTAAACAAGAGACTTAAGACAGATGAATGTCCTTCAAGTGCGAAGCCAAGTTAATCCTAAAATAGAAATAGGTTTAGAAAAATCAATGATATTTGTTTTTGTTACACCACCGTTTATAGGCGACAAGAAGAAACTCTTCGATTATTAGGATTGTTTTGTCTATCTGGTAATCCATTGTATCCTTTGCTGAATGTGCAGGTAAATCCTAAGGCCATCGCACTTTACATGATCCTACTGCAATCCAATTTAAACAAAAACTTGAAATCATATTAGAAATGGAAAGCAAAGGAAACAACGTCCTCCTGATTTAGTATCTATATAATGTTAAGACCATTAACAACCGGAATTCTTTGTGCATTATTTGAAGCCTTCTCGTCAGAATAAAAGCTGAATCGGCTTCGAATCGTAAACAATCGCACTAACTGGTGTGACATCACTACGATTCCGAGTGGATTTGAGTAGATTTTGTTCCTGCAAAGAAGCCTTCACCCCCTCTTGAAGTTTCGATTTCATTATTGATATTGATATAACAAAATAATTCGTTCACGAGTGCTTGCGATTTTTTGAGAAATTATGATTTCATGTGAGCTTTCAATTCAGTCAGATTAATGCTGCTTTCATTAATGGTTTATAACTTGTGCGGGAGTTGAAAATGATCTCTCGCAATTCACATTCAATATTCTTTCGTTTTTATGGGCGACTCTATACCTCGTTTATCATATTTACAACAAATTGAAAGTTGTAAAATGCGTACCTCTCTTTCCAGTATGCACAAGAGAACACATCTTAACAATAATATTATTATTTTTTCCTCTAAAAAAGCCACAGGTAATCAGTTATGTGTTCTTCGAACCTGCCGAATATAGAAGAATTCGCCTGATTACTTTTGTAGCGTCAACCTGAATAGAAAAAAGCTATTTTAGTTGCTCATATCCTTTGTGTTAGTTTATTTATAAACGTTTGCCTTTTAATTCTTATTTGTTGGTCATGCGTTGACAATTTCATGGCACTAGTCTGATTTTTAACGAAACAAATCGTTTCTCTGAGGAAAGAATGACATAATAAACATTTAACCGTAGACAGGGAACCAGACGGACTGACATATAATTTTGATTGTGCATGAACATAAAATACGTTGAAGAATCACCGATCGTTGAATTGCAAGGGTGATAGGCCTAAAGATCTAAAAGTCACATGTTATAACAACTGCAAGAATAAGTTTTTACATAACTCAAGTCATTAGGCCTATTAAAAGGCGTAAACAAATCTTACGTGTGATTTACACGTAATATCACGTCATGTAGATTTTCGCCATTTCCTTTCTGCGGCAATATCGTCAAACCTGCCTAATATATTTGATTACTTTCGTAGCGTCATCCTGAATAGTAGAAGCTATTTTAGTTGCTTATATCCTTTGTGTTGGTTTATTTATATACGTTTGGCTTTTAATTCTTATTTGTTGGTCATGCGTTGAAAATTTTATGGCACTAGTCTGGTAAGCTTGACCAATTGTTGTGAAATACAAAGTCCTTTATTACGGTTGCATTCGGAACAAAGTACCATCCTGTGGGGTAAAAGTCTAAACTTTTTTTCTCTCTCTAAAAGCCTAAACAGTTTTATCAAAGCCTTACTCAATCAGATCTCACTGCCTTTCAATAACAAAGTCTACACACCCAATTTAACCTTGATAATGCTATATAAATTGATGCTCAATATTTCGTACCCTGTTGTGTTATGTCTAGGCCTATGCGTTGAGTGTCTGATATGACTGTGTCATCATTATTATGATTACATTATCCTATTTTCATCGCAAGGCAAACAAATAAAAACGTGGGCCTTGTATCACAATAACTGAATAAAAGTGAAAATGGAAATACAAAAAACAGACTTTCATACGCCCTAGGCTGAAACAAACGTTTCCATATTAATTAACATTTATGGTGTAAGCCAGGGCGTCATTCCCATAAGGAACCAGATGAAAAATGTGTTAGAGTATTCCCCATTCTAATAACATATTTAGCAATTATTTCAGGTTCCACCGTTCTAAAATGAATCAGCTATATCTTTGTTTAGCATATTATATTCATATAATTTTCCCTTCTAAACTATTATGGTGTTTGAAGATGTAGCTCGAGCCAGATTTTGTTTATAGCCATCATAAATTGTTCTTAGATACTTTTCGCTTTCTTTTTGGAACAAGGCTACATGTTAGCTCATGTTGGTCAGCTCATGTTGGCCATACATGTATATGCTTGGCTGAAGCATATCGATTTTGTAGTGTTAATCTTTTTTCTGAGAATGATAATGGATAATGGATTAGTGGACATAATGGATTAGTGGACCGTTATACATAACTTTCTGCTTGCTTTGTGCATGGATTTAGTTTAGTAAACCGCAAGTACGTCAAAACTCTGATCGAAACAAAAGAGAAATTTTACCCAGAAGCCTCGAGTTCTACCACTATTTTACGACACCACCCTATGTAGTAGATACTATCGACTCATCAATATAGATTCTACAGATAAAAAGATAAAAAGAATACAAAAATCCCATAACAGATACGCTGCGACGGCTACCCGATTGATACAGAAGAAAAACACCCACATTCAATGCTAATCACAATTTCTGAACATGACGAAGGGGGTTAAAGATAAAGTTGAGTTCTCGTCATGCGATCGCATTGTGAAGAAACGGTGTGGAATCGATCAGAAAAGGTTGATCATGTAGCATATAAGTAATGGTGTGTACTGCAAGGTTCTGAAGCCATCAAACTGATAAGATATTTGGCCCAGTCTTGGTAAAGTAACAAGCACTGTACAAGGAAAGATTAATGGGATTACACAAACATATTGCCTAAAACGGGGGCCTCATTTTTAAGCTGTTACTTAGCATAGTCAGAATATGAAGGCATTTGAAGAGCCATGCTTTTCAGGGAACATTTTTTCTCCGATTCTCTTCCACATTTGCATAATAACAATGATAACGCTCACAAATTATTTGTCACCTCTCTCCAGAACTCAACCTTCTCTTTAATTCTTATCATTCATGCAAGTCATGGAACAAAGATTATTATGTGGTACACTCTGTCCCGGATGATCACACGTTGGTTTTTATGACCAAAGGCGATACATTTGATAATTGCCCCTCCTTTGTCACATGTGAAATAAAGCCTACATTAAATCATTTGCCTCTATTGAAACATGTCAAATCAGATATACATAAAAATGTTTGCCTCGCACGCGATCAAGTTAGCTCAGACATCGGTGAAGAAGGAAAGAACTTTCACTAGTGAGAATTTATTATTTTTAACTTGAATGAACGAAGGGAAAAAAAAAACAAATCGTAAAAACTAGATCTGTTTCAAGTGTTTTAATCATTCAAACTGAAGAAAATGCCACAAATTATCAAAAAAAAACATTCCATCCATATGGTGAATATGTAGAATCTAAATTGTTGTTTACATGCAGTTTAACAGGTATAAGCTTCTTTGGTAAGTGCAATCAGCAAATCGTTGAATTTCGTACAAGACTTGTCGGTACAAACTTTCTCACAATTCTAGCTCACGCCAAGAAGTATTCCTCAAAAGTATAGGCACTTGTATATGAAATTGAGTGAAAGACTATATTCATCACCATGTAAGAATCTTAATTGCACCTTTTGATTACCAATCATTTTGTAAACTTAACAACTTTTAAAAATATGTCTGTATTCTTTCTTCGTATGCCAGACGCAATATTTTTTGTCTAGAGTTTGAGCAAAGTTGGAAAGAATATTCAAGATAAATATAATACCGCATTTTTACATTTTCTTGAATTATGCCTAACTTTACCATAAAACACTCATTTGATTGAAAAGATATCGCTCTTGCTTTTGTTTACAGCCAATACGGGTACACAAATTGGTCGTTAAAAAAAAAAATCATCAACATTACCTCTTTGGGAGAAATATGTCACAATGCGTTTATTTTTCATGGTCATCTTAATGTGTGTGTCTGTGTGTGTAATTGAGTTTTTACAGACGTGTATAAATCAGATATGATTATGTACGGCCTGGGGACCGACCTTTAAAGTCACCATCCCAAAGACGTCACTCAGTTTCGAACCGGGGTCGCCTGAGTTTGTTTTATGCGAAGACAGAGAGCTGACCAAGTGAACGTACCGCTAGACCAACTACCATCTCCGGTCTTGATGTCAATAACATAATTGATTTATTTGTGATGCATGAGGTTTGCCCATGCAGTCTTGAAATAGATTTTCTTTATATTTTGAACAATCGGATATTGAACTTGGGTAATTAAAAAATCTATAAGAAAGCCTTAAAAGAACTATGACCATAAAATCGAAAGGGGTAGGGACGCTATCTTGTTGTTGTTATTGTTCTGTGTTTCATAACATCGTACCAGGAATTGGTTTTGCAGAATATTTACAATAGGCCAGCTCATAGTAACCTCTTTTTTAGTTTCTTTTTTTTTTTTAAATCCTGAAAATGGAAATATTGTCAAAATTGAATATGAATGAGACTGTAACACATTAGGATGGCCTTATCTTCTTTCGCTGATCATTATTTACAGCATTAAGGTTAAAACAGACTTGAATAACGACAACATGCATGAGCAACTATTACAACATTGTCTGTCAATCATCAAATGGCGTTTAAACCTAGAATTATGCTACTTGTATGGATTGGATGTAAGATATTTCATATTACCAACAATGAGAGATCACATGCTCATAAAAAGGATTATAAAATTTGAAGAGAAGACGGTGATAATAATGAATTAAAATTGATAAGGGAATAAACATGTAAAAAGAAGGAAAATAATAGTACTGTGGACACGAATAAAAGAAAGGAAGATTACCGATGCCCTTATGCTATGGTCACAAATCAGAGCAGCGACCGACCGATCAGTAGCCTGATCGGTCGCTGCTGGAATTTAGACATCGCCCAGCGATTATGGAGCTCTCACACTCTGCCGTGTAGGCCTACCGTCCACCTGCCGGGCTATTAAAAAAAAAACAGAGTCCAGAACGTTGGGTTTTGAGCGAACTGATCCCCGGCCGCAAAAAAAAATTCATAAAATTAATCTTTTCACCGTTTCGTTGCCATCTTCTGACCGTTCTCACCGGGCGCATACCGGGTGTTGAACGTGCTTCTACCGTCTTCACCGCCCAGATTGACTTTTGTTGAAAATTTTGGCCGTTTCCATACCGGGCCCATACCGGGTCTCGAACGTGTGCACCGGGTTTCTAGCAGCCACCTACCAGTCACTTAGCGTCCCCTCACCGCTCGGAGCGTCCTGTGAGCGAGTCCCCGGACTGCTGACGTCATGACACGACTGCCATAAATACCCCGATTTGAACGGCAACGGTCAGTCCGCTCTCCATTTTTCATCACCGTTCTGCAGAGGCGGCCCTCCGGGGGGGGGGGGGGGGGGGGGGGGGGCAGGGGGAGCACAGTGCCCCCCCCCACTTTTTCAGATACCCCAAAAGTGCCCCTATTACTTAATAAAAGTGCCCTTCCCCCTTTTCACCTCTGACGAGTGCCCTTTTTATTTTTGACACGTGCCCTTTTTCCTTCGACATGTTCCCATTTTCCTTTGCAATAAAGTGTCCATTTTCCATTCTCATCAATCTTGAAATTATCTTGAATAAGTGTCCTTTTTAATCTCTAGTAAGTGCCTCTTTTCAGGTACGAGAAGTGTCCCTTTTCACTTTTAATAAGTGCCCCCTTCACCTCTGATTATTGCCTTATTCAAAACTGAGAGGTGCTCCTTTTACTTTGACAACTTCCCCTTTTTTCCTTTGTAAGAAGTGCCCCTTCTCCTTTTAATAACTACCCCTTTTTTAAACTCGGATGAGCACACCTTTCATTTTAACATGTGCCCCTCTTATTTTCGAATAAGTGCCCCTTTTCCTTATGATAAGTGCCCCCATTAAAAAGAGAGAGCTCCTTCCCCTTCTCACAACTACCCCTTTCCCTTTCTAATAAGTGCCCCTTTTCCTTATGATAAGTGCCCCCATTAAAAAGAGAGAGCTCCTTCCCCTTCTCACAACTACCCCTTTCCCTTTCTAATAAGTGTCCCTTTTCCTTATGATAAGTGCCCCCATTAAAAAGAAAGAGCTCCTTCCCCTTCTCATAACTGCCCCTTTTAAAAATCTGAACAGTGCCCCCTTTTCATTCACCAAATGCACATTTTCCTTTATTATAAGTGCCCCTTTTACATTTTCATAAGTGCCCCTTTTCATATCTGGTCAGTACCCCTTTCAACTCTGATAATTCCCCTTTCAATAATGATACGTGCCCCTTTTCCTTTCTAATAAGGGACCTATTCCCTTTTCACCTCTTATAAATGCCCCTATCAAAATCTGATGGGTGTCCCTTTTCCGTCAACAAATGCCTATTTCCCATTTTCGTAAACGCCTCTTTTTCATCACTGGTGAGTGCCTCTTTTCAGGTGAAAAAAATGCCTCATTTTCACCCTTATAATTATCCTTTGTACTTTGACACGTGCTCCTTTTCTTTTCTAATAAGTGTCTTATCCCTTTCGATAATTATTGTCCCCTTTTCATGTAATCATTAAACGTGCCCCTTATTTAAAGCGACTAAGAGCAATTTCCCCCAAAGTTCGCTCGCTGCGCTCGCTCGCATTTAAAGATGATATAATTATGTTACTTATCAAAGGTCTTTTCAGTCTTCCGTTATGAGAATGTGCTTATAACCCCATTACGATTGGCTTTTTCCTCTCTATAAGATGTAATTTTTCACACTGCGACCTCACAGATCTTTAAAATTTTTCTCGCTCGCTTCGCTCGCTCGTAAATGCATATTCAGACATCACACCCAACTGTAAAGTATGATGCTTAAGCGATATCTTGTATGATGTATGAAGAGAAACAAATATTCGAAATCATCCCTGATAATGTAATCACAATGTAGGGGTATATACCAATGTCTAAAAAATTGTATATTTTCGCTTTGAGATTTTCCACTGCAGGTGCCCTTTTTTCCAGAAAGTGCCCTTTTTTGTTGGTGCCCCCCCCCACTTTGGAAGTCGCTCGGCCGCCCCTGCCGTTCTGTAACGGGTTATGAGCGTGTTGTGAACGTGTTCATACAGTGTGACCGTTTTCATAACGTATTCATACCGTCCTCATACCGTTCAACACCGTCCTCTTGCCGCTTACTTGCGGCCGGTGCCAGCCGGCCAAAGTTTTGAACATGCCCAAAACTTTCGCCGGGTCCCACCGGGTGTAAATAAGCGCCAAAGCCCTATTAACGTGTTGCCCGCTTTGATAACGAACCACCGTGTGCCCTCGCCGTTCTCCACCGTCCGCAGACATTTTCGCGCACGGTGGCACACGGTAGGCCTACACGGCAGAGTGTGAGAGTCACTTTAGGTCGGTGCCCGGGCGGCGACCGCCCAGGCACCGAACGTATTTTGGGCGGCGAGTGAAAAGTGAGCAGGCGCCGCCCAAATTTTAACTCCGCGCTAAAACTTCAGCGGCGACCGAGCGGTGCCTGGGCGGCCGCCGCACGGTGGCCGGGCAGCCGCCGGGCAGAATTGGTTAAAAACTCGCCGCTCGGCCGCCGAGCAGGCTACTTTTGGGTAATGTGACCATAGCATTATTGCCGGAGTGACCTACAAAGCATTGCGATATAAATCACATGAATAATGTGACATGTAACGTTTCAAAAACATCCTCGTTTCTTTGTTAGACGTTTTATATGACATCCAAATCCATGAATTACGCTTAATATAATATGAACTAAAGATCGCACTAATTTTTTTTCTCGAACGGAAAATACCTCGACCTAGACATATAAACATGAATCGCGACGTTTCAAGAAGTACTAAACTAGGATAATTACGTGATATGGGAGGATGCCAACCTATTGGTTGTAAATCATTCGGTTAATATCATGAGTAGCGATTAATCTTTCCGAACCCCTGCAGAGAAACATCTTGTAGGAACCCACAAAGGGCGAACATCAATATCATTTCTATTATCAGCAACAATCGTTCCGACACCATTTATACAAAGAAATGGGTGGTTGATCTAGTTTATTTTCAGAATTTATGGCAACTTTACTATTCCCTAGTGTCATTTTGTTTTCATTGATTGGATTTTCGGCTTGTTTGTCGTGGATGTATCTTCTACCTTTTGAAGGACGTTTTCCGACATCAAAGTTCAATCGCATTTTCAGAGTGGAAGTTAAAGACACTTCAATGTTTGTGAGAGTGGTTGACTCGTTTGTTAATTTACTAAAAATATAAGAAAGGTAAAACCAAAAAAGAATGTTTACAATAAATGATCAGCGAACACTAACGGGAATTAATTATCATAATTCTATGCGTACTATAAATGATAACATCACCAACACATGCAGGATGAATTTCATAGGAGTTCTGTGCTTTGTCACTACCAACATTATCTTGCATCCAAAACCCTTTAGACTCAATCCTCAAAAGGTATTTTACAAAAAAGGTCAAATAATGTCATTTTGATAAAAAAAACAAAAAAGGGATTTAGATGCGGGTCGCCTGCAAAGGTCAGGGAATGTGATTTATAATTCTATATTTAGTCATACTGAGTTCGTTCTCTCAACAGTTGTTTAGTGCTAGATGTGTATCGGGATTTGGGAGGGGCAATGTTAGTAACATACCGTGGTACAGCGTCCATCTTTATCATGACATTTTGGGTTTTCTAGTTCGGAGTTCAACTGATTGCGAGATATGACATTTTTCATGTTCTGAAGTTCATAACGAGAGAGTGCTGACAGCATGGGGCCTCCAGGCTAACTCGGAGAATCTTTCTAGGAGCCAGACTTTGATCTTAGCAACATTCAAACATACATGAACACATTATTAATGTTGACATTTGATACGGGTGAACATCCATGGGTGTCCGGTGTAATATCGTTTTTCATCCGTTATTTGATCTGGGTGCTATAAATATCCATAATGTGTTATTCAGTCTTTCATTGAACGATCGTGTACACAATGAATCGTCGTGTGTGAGGCATGCCAAACTATTTATAGCTTTTATATCCACCTTATTTGTTGTATTAGAAAGGTACTTATTGCCCGGATTAAACCACGCATGCAAGATTCTTCTTGGAGATACAAGTTCCCGCCCACATGATACTTGTAAGTCCTTTGCTGAATCTGACGATTTAATGGTCCAAAACATGAACATGATAAAAATCAGCACATGCGAATCGGATTATATCTTTTTATAAATGAATCATAATTTATATGATAGAAACGAGCGGCAAAGTTTTCGTTACATTGTTTTTTTAATCAAGAATGATTGACATGTAACAGGTTTCGGGAGACCAATCTATTTTTTGGCGTGTTTGAGTTCATCGTTCTTACATTTGTATTAACTTTAAAAAAAATAAATGTGTCATGTTCCGGGGGGTATATTTCAGATATTCCTGATCTTGATACGAAAGTCCTATCAAATAACTCAGAATTAGTTTAGGTATATCAACGTATATGTCTAGTACAAACAAAGTTACGAATCTCTGTTTGTCTCCCTTTTTAAAATGCATATGGATACACATGCCCTATTTTTTTTTAAATGAGTGACGATGATAGGAATAACATGGACGAAACTACACATGAGAGGTTTTGGAGGAAAGAGGATAATCCTGATAATTAGACAAATATAACAGATAAAATGATACAGAGATGAATAAGAGAACAGAAGAAGACATGAATATAAAGAAATTAGCGTTAGCACTTTTACATTCTGAAAGTTTATTTGTATAATATGTAAAGGCGTAGAATGTCTTGCTCTTAGTATGTCTGTTTGAGAAGTGTTTGGATTTTACTGCCATGGATCGAATGAAATGTTTCGATCTCTGATCTTTAAAGGGGGGGGGGGGGAGGAGGGGGTCGAAATGTTACATTCGTCAAAACATATGTTTCTGTCATGCATCATGCTCGTGCACTTTGACCTTTCGACAATTTATTTTGCAATACATCCGAGGGACATGTCTCGGATTTATTTTGACAAAAAGGAGATAAATTGTTACAGTTCCGGCTTGGGAATTGATTTGCACTTTTCTCATGCTTTTAGAAGTAATCTGTTTATTTTCCCTGTTGGTACATGCAGTCACGACTCACTGATTATACGATGCCTTAGCACCCAATTTAGAATACAAATGAAGAAAGGGCGACTATAGACAGCAAGAAAAAGAGAAAAGGAGGGAAAATGGGGAACACATCCAACACCTCTTTCAAAGACGTTGGGGAAAAATAAAAGCTAAAGAAAAAAACATCTTCACCTAAACCGAGCTTTACTGTTGACAAAATGTTGCACGAACATTCGTAACCGACAGCAAAAACAACAAAGAAAAGAGAGAGAGAAAGAGAGAGAGAGAGAGAGAGAGAAAGAGAGTGACCATTTCTGAATTCATCAAAACATCCCACGATTAAAAGAGAATGTTGTCTCTCAATAAAACACCACAGAAAACAAATCAGAGAAAATAACAATTGTATTATTCGTACCATGCCCGCTGGCATACAGACATTGTACAGTGGTACATTCCGGATTCTGGTCGGCAGGGGGGGGGGGGGGGTGCCCTATCCCCAAAAAGTTTGTGACAAGTATTCAACTAAAAGAATAAAAAAAAAGCTACACAAAAAAACAAAAAGGACACACACAACAGACAAAAAAAGTCATAGTTATTGCTTCGACATTCTTTTTTTTTCTTCCAGGTTCCATTTTTGGAGCTAAAATTGCTACCGGGGAGGCACAATTAGGGGCACCTTTGGTCTCAACTGTTTCGATTAGGGAGTGAAGAAGCGTCTTGAATAATAATAATAATAGCTCACATTTATGATGCGCCTAATACTTCGTTTCTAGGCGCAGCACATATTATTATCCCGATCATCGGATTCAGGCTTACCCGCAACACAATGTATGCACATTTTCCACTCCTTGTGGAGCATTCCAGCCAGTCGCCATTTTACAAGCGCCACGTGCTAATCCAACCATATTAACTTTCCCATCCTACCGGGTACCCATTTAACACCTGGGTGGAGAGTGGCAAATGTAGATCAATGTCTTGCCAAAGGACATTAGTGCCGCGGTGGGACTTGAACCGCGGACCTTGTGATCCATAGTCCGGTGACATATTTACTCGAATACGACACATCTACAATGAATAAGGTATTCCTATTTCTCTTCAAACGTTCCGAGTAAATTCTAAATACTTTTTCTTCTAGGATTTCACCCGAAAAGCACAATGACCACATAATAGGCTATAAACAGTTCTCTGGTATTTTATCTACTACTATTGTTAAAAAAGGATTTATTTTTAGAGATGAATTGGATTTAGCCACTCAACTATAACATTGTCTAGCTTTTAACTTCATTCGTTTTATGGAAGAGTTTTACTTTGAGAAACGAATTGGAATCGACCACTGATCTGTGACATTTCTCCGGCTTTTAACGCCATCCGATCCTTTTATAGAAAGATCTTATTCTTATGAGTGAATTGGAACATTGCGTAAGACATAATAATAGCACCACAGATGCGGTGACATTGCAAAATAGGATGTGTAAATAATAAAATACTTTGGTAAATAGCTTGATGAAGATATCGCCATACCGTATACTTTAAAGGTAAAGACCAGTTATGGTCATGCGATTGCATTGTGAAAGAAACGTTGTGGAATCGATCAGAAAAGGTTGATCATCTAGCATATAAGTATTGGTGTGTACTGCAAGGTTCTGGAATCATCAAAATGATAAGAAATTTGGCCCAGTCTTTGTAAAGTTACAAGCACTGTGCACAGAAAGATGTATATGGGACTATACGCACACGTCCGCGACACGTGCGTTTATCTCTCACAGACCATGTAGATAAACTAATTTACCAAATATATCAATTAGTAGGCGGTTTCCCGGCAATTTTTTTATCATCATGACTTGTATTAGTCAAAACATATTCTTTCACATGATTGGTAATAAGAGCTTCCATTTAATCTTTTTAAATTGGGGCGTTTCCAATACTGGTCTTTACCTTTAAAGGTATCAATTCTATTTGAACTTCAGTCTATTACCTAGTCTTTTCTTTCATACTATCACAACTATTCTTGATAAAACTGATTCAGTAACTATTAAATAGTTTAGGTGAAGTAGTAACTGTACACTGCGCCGATAATTGTTATCAGGAGCATAATACAGAGTATTGTGGGAATCCTAATGTGGGGTAGAGCAATGACCTTGCTTTATTTACCCCCGCATCATAACAATAATACATTTATTTGATATATCCAGCGGCTCTATTATCCATTCTTTTAGTAATAATGGTAATAATGATACCATCCCCCATCTACCATGTGTATTTTGGCGCTTTTCCAAGACGAGTCTTGTGAAAAGGATTAGAATCGTGTCCGACACGCAATCTATTTTGTGCTGCATAATTCAATGAATAATAAACTTCGCTATGACAACAAAATATATACACATACACGAGGATATCTACTTATATTATTATGAATGTGAGCTATTTCGGGATCAACTTACGGTGTTGATGTATCGTTTCATTTCATTGATTACAGCAATGTCAACGGAGATAAATAAACATAATAGATAAAACGAGGATATTCTGATGTGAGAATCGACAACAAAAAAAAAGATAGAAAGAGAAAATGTAGGGGGAGAGAAAGATCAAGTACAAAAATAAAGGTGGATAGACAAGCAGGATGACAGAGAGAGGCAGAGAGATATAATTTTCAATCGTTCGCAATATTTTTAAACTGTTCTTCTTGAAACAGATATTACAAAAAGTAAATAGTCTCTTAAGTTATCCTGATAAAAGTCTAGGAGTTAACATTTTGGTTCTTACTGTACGTGGAACATGAAGATGACAAATAAAGACAACACCAAGTATATTTCTCTCTATTAAGCGGTTTTTCAAAAGATTTTATTTTTGTTCGTACGAAGAGTATAAATATTAATTTAATTTTTGTCAATTCAAAATTTCACTTAGTACCTAGTTTATTCACCTGCATGTTCCTGTGCTTGGCTGGCTTTTGATATTATAGTAAATAGAGTAGTCTATTTTTTTTAAATACAAAATTCTCATGAAAAGATTACCAAAGCTTAGCTTAGTGGGACGATGCCTATAACTATCATAATATGTTAAGCCCTTGGACGGTAAACCAAACTAATCCACATTCTTACAGAGATTTAGGCGGGTCAAATTATTCGGTTGGAATCTGTCAAATAAGGCGCATTAAAATCACTTGACTAATTTCTAGGAAACTCTCAACATGCTCAATGAGAAGGATGAAGATCGGTGGAAGTGGTATTTATAAGCAACATGGCTCAAATCACACACACAGAACAATGTATGCGCCCATTTCATATGAGAATATACCTCGAATGACGTAATATAATGTACGAATGGTTTATTTCCAACATTAAAGATGTACGGACGTAAGGAAAGAACTTTATAATACGGTCGGAAAGATTTTCGAAAAATCAACTAAAGGGCAACTGCGATACACCTTTCTATCTCCAACAGAAGTCATGTTCGGGTATTGTAATACGTCACTGTAATATTTGTATATTTCAATTGTCTATGTGCAAGGCTATTCGAATTGCATAAGGTTGATTTTTATTTAAAGTCTTTGTTATTTTTTAAACTATAATCGTCTATTACTAATAATAGAATATTGGCCACGATTTTAACCAAAATGACAACACAGAATCGATTAGATCACGTCGGTGAGATAATTACGTATGATAAAATTGCAATATGGACCACTTATAAATGTCTAATGGGATCATTGTCTGGGTCCCATTTCACTAAACCTATTATCAGTGATAAATGACAGTTTTTTTTTATATAAGCTACTGAAATCCTTGCTTCTGATTGTTTATCAGCAGATTTGTCATTGATTTTTGTCGTTTGTCATTGAAAAAAGGCTTTGTAAAACGGGCCCTGGATGTGAATTTTATGTAGATGTTTTACATCGATTGTGGCAATTGGATCTCTCCTCTTATCATACCTTATACTAACCAAATAATGTCACCTGATCACTCTAAACTCTAAAGTATCCTTAAAGGAATGCTATTTCATGGAACGTATAGATATTGTTTGTCCAACACTTTAGCCAAAATATACGACTGTTTCTGATTTTAAACGAAATGATGAAAAATATGTATATGTCACCTACTTCTTAATCATGATGGCTTCAATAAACAAACCTTTGGTGTTTACACAAATGCATGGAATCATGAAATTTAGATTGCAAATCCTTTATGACCAAAGTTGCACTGATTATAGAAAGGGTATTACTTTCAGGCCTTGGAAGTTTAATATGGTTGCAATCTTCTTCTTCGATGCATGGTATTATTTAATGATGATCAGAATGCCAATGAGACCTTTTAACCTTGAATGTTTTATAATACATGAAAGCGGCTTGAAGGATAGTACGGGGTGTGCAACATTTAATAATAAAAATTCCCTAAGGTTGAAGACCTTTACACGTACTAATGGTCACCGACCCCAAATTTATTAATTTCCCACTATTCTGCTAGCTTACATTCAGCCATTTGTATTTATAGATGAAAACTGTATTCGAGAGACCGCCAATTCTAATGCTGCAATATGTATTTGCTGTTTTTTAAATGAGATGTGGAAAAATAAAACTTGTTTATGAGAATGTTTATGTGAGTGGATGTGTGTGTGTTTGTGTGTATGTGTGTGCACGCGCGTGTCGTTTGTTAGAGAGAGAGAGAGAGAGAGAGAGAGAGTGAGAGAGAGAGAGAGAGAGAGGGGAGAAGAGAGAGAGAGAGAGAGGAAGAGAGTGAAAGAGAGAGGAAGAGAGTGAAAGAGAGAGAGGGAGAGAGAGAGAGAACACCATAGGCTTGAGGGTGTAGATGGGATAGTCCTAGAAAGGAGAACATACAACATGAAACAACAAAGTTATTCGTATTCAATGGAAAATTATCTGATTCAACCGTTACCTAATAGAAAAGTACAAAAAGGAATATATCAAGCAGCAAGCATATAAATAAATATATGTAAAAAACATGCGATCTTAATGCATTGAATAATGAAGACAATCAGCTTTCTGAAAATAACAAATCAAATCAATCTTCTTCTTTTTCCTGACTAGAGTCTTTAAATAGAAAGGAAAACGAACATTTAAAAGTGAGTTTTACTCGAGATTGCAAGCATTATACGCAGCATCTATATATTTTTTTAATTTTGTAAACACATGACAAAATTACATTATTTTACCAATAACTTGGACTCCATGGAAGAACAGAGCCATAGGTTAATTGCTCTGAATGGATTATCCAACCGTTTTATCATTCCAATATTGTTATATAATGTCTTGGTTTGATTTTGTTATATCGTATTATTGTTTTTATGATGTTTTCCGAAATAAAACAAACCAATATGTTTATTTCAAAAAGTATACTGTTAACTACACTTTTAATCTACGAAGTGCAGCGACTCGCTAATCTTTTTCAGGCAACTTGCAGTATACAATGTGACTAACTAGGCCAAAGCTATCTTTGTATTTTAATACAAAGGAACTGTCAGTCTTGTAAATCCTTCTCGTTCGATAGTCAAAGTTTATAGATTTGTCTTATGTAACTTAAGAAAGGGAGTAGCTGTCCAAGCATTGAACTTGACTACTTACAGGACAATAGTACAAATTACATAAAGTAACTCGAAGCCACGCCGCGGGAAGAGTCTTAAGCCATTGTTCATCGCTTTGTTTGAATTTTCACCGAAGTAACGCTATTCTCAAACAGTTTGCTCATTTTATTTCGAGTAGAACCAATATTAACTCAAGTTGATGGACAAAGCTCTTTTAAACAAAAATCATTCAGGAAACGGAGGACGCAGTGACGTGGGTACAGTCTCCCTCCATCCTATACTTGAGCTTGTAAATATTTGTAAATAAACTTTTTTATAATGTAAATAGCACTCGAATGGACGTAAACTGCGGTTCACACACAAACGCACATAGTTTGCAAGAATTTTTAGTCAATTTGAAGGAGGCAGACTTAATCAGAAGAAGAAGAAGAAGATACATTTTAACCGCTAACATCCTGCACATAGGATATTTGCTTTAAATAAAGATATATTGAATATAATCTAACCTCAAGACAGCTCAATCTTTTCATGCACACTTATTGCACCAAGTTAAAGGAAGTGGGGTATGAGCATGAGATTTTTATTCAAACACATGTAACCCGTGCAATGTAAACTAAAGAAACATCATGAAGAAAGTCCAAGACATAAATACGTGTTACTTGGCAACATTTTCGACACAGATCCAACAATCTTGTCATAGGGGCACAAATTAGTAATGTGGAAACATCATTTCTAAAATACTTTTGGACACCACTGAACAAAACTGTTCACAAATGTTTAAGAATAATTAACTCTCTACATATTTCAGGGATGACTATGAGAAATTGTCATCATGGGAAGAAGAGACGGAGGGAGGAGAAGATGGAACAAAAGTAACGTCAAATAGACGAACACAAAATCGATGATGACAACTATGGCATCTGTTTGATTGTAATATTATTCCTTGGTTTGTATCGCCTTTTTATGTACAGTCGCAGAATATGCGGTCTCAGAGTATCATGACGTCACTATAAAGGATTTTATCATGTTAAACATGATCATGTACCGGATATTCGACACTCTACAGCCTGATCACGTTAACTGGCAAAACTTTGAAGAAGATCACATTTCTCTCAACACTTTGATCTAGAACACCAACGCAGCGGACCGTTTGCAGAATGACAGAAACCATGATCCAGTCCTTCTGCACTTCTTCCATGCACTTTCTAACCCGTGTGAAGGAGAGCGGGTTCAAGTTTACCCCCACATGCCTAGACTTTGTCTCCAGGGGATACATGGAGGTTGTCTATTTTTAGCCCTTTGTAACAGCTGGTAAATATTTGATTGAAACAGGAATTGAAAGGAGCGCGTTAGGATAACATGACCCACGTGACCTATTCTACCCCACGCGAAGGATGCTAGTAGAGCAACGACTACTACTATATTGGTAATGAATGTAATTATGACAAATGTAATGTGACGTTTCGTAGGATGGTAATGAGCTGCCCTTTTATTCAGAGTTCAAAAACCTTTTCACACTTGTAGCGGCACTGGTAATAAGATATCAGGATTCATTTGTTGCCATGGTAACCTGTAACCAGAGAGTACTCGAGGTAAAGCCATCAAAGCATTCCTTGGTGGATATTTTTATATCATGAATTAATATTACGTAGGAAAATAATTGATAAAGAAAGAAAGAAAGGAGAAAACTTTCTTTTCTCTTCTGCCATTGTTATTCCGTTCAGTGTCATTATTATCACAAAATTAAGTTTTTGTTAACGTTCTTTAAGATTTTTTAATAAGAAAACGTCGCCCCCGTCATTTTTGCGCCAAGATAATACAAAAACAAAACCAAGAGGAAAAAACCCCGAAACAAAACAAAACAAACACTAAACAAACAAACAAACTTATATATTACGAATCAAGGGTAACAAAGTTTTGACTCTTTCCAAAACTTTGTTATATTAATCATCTATATTACCTATAAATACAATATCCTTTCCAACCACAAGGAAGAAACTGCATGTAAACAGCTAGATTATTAAAGACGCATAGTAGTGGGCTCTCATAGAGAATTTGACACCATTCGGGTGTTTACCCAATTACGGGTGTTGTCAATAACCAGGATTAGCCTTCATTTTTAGGACCAACATGCCTTATGTTATGCTCTGCATTTCCAACAATCGCTACATATGGAAAAGTCATTATCTCACATTCCGTCACCCGAAGACTCTCCGAGAGACTAGGGTGTATTTCTCGATGGGACCACTCCCCTGCAAAGAGTGACACGTATGACCGTTACCACCAATGCATATAACCCCTTTTGCGGTCAATTTCAAGGACATTTTGTGAAATTTAACCCCTTTTTTACGTCAAAACAAGGACAAAATCGTACTTTGGAATACCCCTATTTATAAGATTGTAAGGACACTTTCGCAAATTTACCCCTATTTTACCATATTTCAAGGACAAGACTCGGCTCCGAGAATTTTTCTTCCCGGTTTTCTCTTTTCCCTTCCCGGTTTTCTCTTTTCTCTTTTCCTGACCCCTATTTATCAATTTCGGGGACACCTGTGCACCCCTATTTTCTTTATTTCGAGGAACATTTTGTCCGCGGACATTGCTTAAAATTGACCCCTTTTTCCGCGATTTTGGTAACGGTCATGCGGTCCGGAAGTCACATTGAGTGACCCCACCGGGGACCACGGGTTCGCTGTGTTCTAGACTTGTACACCCATTACTGGTATTTCCATCAATATTGGTGTCAGCGAATTATGACATACTTTACATGGAAAGGGACTACCATCTCCCTTTAATAGGGACTTTTAGATTTGCACAACGACAACATGGATTGCTACGATCGCCGTCCTTTTAATGCACTGCCTTGAATGGACGTCACACGTATCAGTCCACGCAAATCTAAAAGTCCATATTACCGAAATATGACGACGAAAAAAACCATTTAGAAGAGACTGACACGATCAATCAGTGAATTATGGACTGCTGCACATAGAAACTAACGGCCATCTCCCTTTAATGCCAAAATCTGACGACGAAGAAACCATTCAGAAGAGATTGACGCGATCAATACAAAAAGGCAATAAAAGATTCACTCATCCAAAACGACTGGGAGCAATGAAGGGCTTGAGTGACGAGAGAAAAAAAAAGCAAGGCAAACGCTCACACGGCTCTACTCGTCGTGCATAGACTTACTTGTACCAATCTAGTCGCTCTATAAAAAAAATAATAACATTATGGGAAAAACATTCAAGTGCCCTCTCTCAAACTATCTGTATGGATACACAATTTGATTGGTGTGAAACGGGGAACACGTTGTCTTTGTATACACAGAGAACTCATTGTCCCCATAATAGAGTACTTTTATCAATTTACATTGCGAGAGCAGCGGGACAAAATGCGGACAGCTGAAAGAATGATAGTAAACACTAGAGAAATCCAAACAACAAAGTAAGGACTAAACGGCTGGTAAAACGGCTAGCGAAAGAGGAGAGTTGGAACTGTCGTAGCCCATCATCATGTGAGCTTGACGTACTATGATGATCACTTACAAACAAATCTTTAACCATCGCGGACGGTATACAATTTGTTTCCAATCGAGGCCATGGATAAGCCTGTATAGCTGAGGCCTTTTATTTGAATGCATTTTGTCACATACAATAGTGTATCATCAGTGGACAAATGATAATTTTGGCAATTTTTTTCTAGTACGAGTGCCTATACACTAACTAAACAGGAAGGAGTAGCATTAACGATGGTTCCACAGCATTACCAACACCTGTATCTCTGGAAGGTTTCTTGCTGCTGTGAATTCTGTATGGTGTTGATGATATTAGCCGTGTAATATGCCAGGTGTTCGGGGACCTCAGCCACCTGCATCAGGGCCTCCAGCAAACTCTAGAACCAGAAGACGGAACTCTTTGCCTGCCCTTTCGTCTGATCAGCTCAACAGACTGTCAGCGAACGCATCGAAGAAAACCAATCAAGTAGGTAAAACTGCTGTGAATAGATCGTCACAAGAAGAAAGCTCCAAAAAAACTGTAAACAATGTAAACGGAAAATCCAAAGGCAATTCTGTAGACCACACTAAACCCTTAAAACCTGTTGGGAAGGTTGCTGTTTCTAAAGACTCGCATGCATCCCTTGATAGAAACGGTAACGAATGTAACGGGAAGGATGATTTTTCATCGTTTGGAACAAAATACAGCAACGACCTTTCACCGGTGGGAAGTGGCTCGTCCATATTACAGAAGAAAACCCAATCTAAGACCAACGCTGTCTTCATCTTCCATTTCGAAGAGGACGACGATAAACCAAAGGAGACAAAATCGTCTGTTGACAACTCACCATTGATCGAGTCGTCAAATTTTAAGACAGAGCTGAGTAACACATGGCCTAAGGATTCGTTCGATGTCAACTCCTTTAACTTGACTAACTCAGTCCGGTTCAATACTTTGAGTTTCTGTGGACATAAGCATAAACAATTCCGAGATAGTAGGAAATTTTGTCATATTATGTCGCCAGTTTTAGAGATGAAGACTCCGCTAGACGACACTGAATATGATTTGGAAGATGAATGGTCAACGTCAAGCTGCACTGACCATTGGATGGACACCAGATCATCCAATGGCACCAGTTCACCTGGCATATTTCAGGGCAGAGACGATGTCAAAAGGAGAGCAAGACCTTTAAAGATAAACGCTAATTCTAACCAGTTGTTGCAAAGTGAACCGGATACCGATTTAAGCGGCAGTCTACGATCGGCGTTGTCTCTCTCACCTCGTCGCAACTCCCGACCCGATAGCAGGAAAACATTAACCTCATTACGAACAACAAATTCAAATTCAAAATCGAAGTCTTCTCAGCCTTCGTCATCACAGCGACTTCGAAGTGATAAAGGAGGGGGTATTCCGTCGACAGTCGGACACATATTCAATAGTCTCAGACCAACTCCGATCACGACATCCAAATCGCACGATGACTCTGATTCCATGTCTAGAACTCAACTACCACCTCGCTTGCAAGCTCGACGACGAAGCCTTAGTGCACTCCCTGATCTTGTCAGGATGAAAGGCGCCACAGCAGGCTTGGTAAAACGCTGAAGCAATGCAAACTTTGTCCATATAGGGTCGTTGTTAGATCTTGTGAATGGGAATGGGAGATGTCGGATGAAGTTTAGCCATTTTGGAATTTGCTGAGAGTATCATAAATTGTTTCCAAACAGTCGAATTTGCCGACAGGCGTTCCAAATCGTCCCCGACAGCCATTACAAGAAAAAGGAAAAGGTTCATCTTGCCCAGTTCAATTATGTGTTATCAGGAGTTCAAAATATGTTTATGTGCAATGCAACACATGTTTACCCTAAAAGTTCAACAGGTACACTGGGAAAACCAGTTATGTAGTGTTAACAATTATCTCATGAATTTCAAGATGTGTACGTATCGCATATTGACTATACTTGTCAGAATCGCATTATTCCTATATGACGGAATTATCTCACAGTATAGGTACCCCGGTATTTTAGTCCATACATGATATATTCATCAATGACGTAGGCCTAATTATTGTTAATATAAGTATTATTTATGTAAGCCTAATCGTGTAATAATTGAAATCAGTATTGTAGTCGGTCATCGCATTAGGAACAACCTATTCTTATGTTTCGTTAACAGAAAAGCTTATCTTTTAATAATATCATTACCGCTACCATCACCACTTGCAAAGTTGTATACATTTCCATCTTATTTATTTAAAAGCTTTAAACTGCAGTCGGAAACTATCACAACCATAGGACATTTCTAACAGTTACGTTAGTGTTAACAAAATTTTTAAAAATGGAGATGCTGAAAACATAAACATTTAAATAATCTAGTTGGTATTTCGTAATGAGGTGTGTAGATGATGTGCGAATAATTCCTTTTGGAAGAGAAAGGGTGTGTAATACTTCTGAAATAGCGTGATCTGCAGTTGAAATATTTTGAGTTCTAGCCATCTCAAGTAGTGCGCCGTAAGAGGTGTCTTTGCGGATGAAGATTGTCATCACCAAGCAAGGCAAGTGTTCTAGTCTATCAGTTTGAAATAATGTTTATCTCTTGAGGCATTAGGAGTGAGACATTTCTTTGGGGCAACTGATCACCTGATGTGACATAAAACGACATTTTGGCCTACGCATTTATTTAATTAAAAATACTTTAATCATTGTCCTATTGATATCAGAAGTTATCTGGCCTATAATCTGGTTTCAAATTAATCGTGGTCGAAATGAAACAGAAAAGATTAATTGAATATACGAATAAGCGTAAAACAAATCCTATACCCTTGCTTCCTTCCAATGGAACGTTATATACTTTCAGAGAGCTCCCCTACGGAGTAACTTTTAGTGTAATCCTCAGAATATATACTTTTGTCGGAGAATATTTTGACAACAAACATTTTAAAAGAATTAATGTTCACACCAGTTCTAATAATCAAGGTCATGGTTTGGTAATTTTAAAGCGGAAACACTGTCACGTCACCGAATATTGACCAAATTTCTTGTAAAATCATTGTATTATATATGATAAGAATAAAATTATATCGCAAGAGGCTTTTAAGATATTTATGAGTATTTATGATTAACTATGAGGATTACGTAACTTTTATTCATGCTTTATTTATGCTGAAAAGACTTAAAGTGAAGGGTACTTGTATGAGATGATTATATTGTTATTTTATGATTGTAACGGAATAATAAACGATATTTGTTCTTGTACATGGAAATAACTTAAATTGTCTGATTTCATGTTTCTCAAATACTGTGATGATATTTTGAAGATAAGGAGAGACATAAATGCATTTGCTCATGCTGAAATGGTAAATTCAATTATTAAAAACAGATAAAAACATACACAGCGAGATAGTAGTAAAAGTGATGCAAATATCACGCATATACATGTAACAGTTTCCTCCATTTTATATTGTTAATTGAGTTCTTGTTTTGGGATTGCAAATAACATCATAGTCACCTTCATTATTTCATTATCTGTTAGGATGTGTTCTATCGTAACTTTTCGCGGAGAAAGATATCCCCGAAACTATGAATATTTATTCGTGGCAGCACGATTATGAAATTGCCTCAATCCTTTCATTACCCCTGTCCCCAAATTATGGTGTTCGCCTTTTTCTTTCTCCCTCTCTGTTTGTCAGTCTGTCTCTGTCTGTCTCTTTATGTCTCTATATCTGTCTATCCATGTCTCTGTCTGTCTGTCTCTCTGTCTCTCTCTCTGTCTCTCTCTGTCTCTCTCTCTATCCATGTCTCTCCCATTCTCGCTCCTTTCCATTTCTGTCTGTCTGCACATACTCTGTCTCATATGTATCTCTATTATTTTCTGCCCGAACCCGGCATTCTTCAAGCTATATCTGTTACTAGATCTATTAATCACAATTCGCTAACATTAATTTCGCTCTCTCTCTCTCTGATTAACATCCCCAACTCCTTGATGGCGCGTCTTCACAAATTATACACATGTTGTGTAGGGCACTATGCTTTGTTTACCTAATGATAAACCTTCAATAGAAGCGGACCATAGAATTGATTTTATTGTTATTTGGATAGTGTACTAAGAACAGTATAGTGATGAACCATCTACATACAAACATACAAAGTACTAGTCCTTGAATGAAAACAAAAGATTCATTGAGTCCTTTCTTTAATGTCACTCGAGTATTGTTCAGTGTGACTAGTATGTATCGATCGGATATCCAATAGCGAGGTCAAATTGTAGGTCAAGTTACTTACGCGCGCTTTTTTGGCACCAGTTATGACTTTCTTATGACATAGGATTTCATGTGGCTCCTTTGATAATTTTCTGTTCAAATATATCACGGTTTTTTAAAACCAATTCTATCAAATTATTGAGTTATGAAGAGTGGAAAGGTGAAAAGCCAAGTTATGTATATATGTAAAATCCCAGGTATGAGCGAGATAGAGAAAGATATGGAGAGGACAACAAACCAAGAAGCCGAGATTAAGGCAACAGAGAGAGAGAGAGAGAGAGATACATAAGAAGAGAAAACGAATTAGAAAGAAACAGACAGATCGGTAGAGGGTCGAGAAACAAAAGTATGCCCACGTACGCACAGACACAGACAGACACACGCACACGCACACACACACACACACACACACACACCTCGACACAGTACACGCAGAAAAAATACTTGATCGTAAAGACTTTCGAGAAATCATTTCAATACCCCAGTGTATACTCCTTAAACAATTATGTTATGATTACGTCATGTAATATTCCCACATTTCAATAGGTGATGGACAGGGCCATTGAAATGCCCTTGTAGGTTGATTTTTCGAAACATGTTGCGATCGTGCTAAGAGTGTAAAAGATGGACGATTTGTACCCAAACATGTTTTATATCTAAAGGCTGTTTTGTTGAAAGAAGGATACAAAGTTGTAGAATCCAACAAATGCTTGATATTAACACTACATACTCGGGCTTACGCTCGGCCATGATTTGGGCTATAAATCGGTAACAAGTCGGTGGACCTACCAACAATATCGATTGGCTGAAAAATCGATTCCAATTATAACGGTTGGAAAAGCAACATAACACAGGTAATGACCGACAGCACTGGCTTGTTCCTATCATAAAATTTTATTTCGCGTTCATCCTTGAAGCTTTTTGTTCCATGCCATTGCTGGACATCAATTTTTATTTAAAAAAAACCCCGCTTGAATACATTGATGGCCCGTGGCCAAAGCGTACCAGGAAAACAACCATGACCATAATGCTGTTGATAATGTTTCACGGGCTATTGGTTTTTATCTAGTCTCCATCGATCTCGTCAACCAGGTATGTCCACGATCCTTACATTTTTCAGCAAGAGAGGGAGTTATTAATCACTTATTAACAAGAGCTGCGAACCCGCTCAATGACAACGAGTTTACTCAGCGCCTCATCTCCACCATGTTAGCATAATAAATTGCTGTTGTTTTTTTTACTTTTAAAAATATGGCATGAAAACAAAATCCGCATGTGAATATTTTCCATTTGCCATATTCCTAGAGAAGCGCGTCTATACATAAAAATGAATAAATAGAATGTGCCCGAAGGGAAGCCGTGTCTGCACTGCAGTTACTCAAAAATAACCCCAACAATTAAAAAGGGAGAAAGTTCAAATAAAATGTCCTGAACAATAAGGGTACGAAAATTAAAGATCGACCTTAATGATAAACAATTTATATACAAACTTGAGAAATTAAGGCTACTTACTCTACTTTTTGCAAATTTCTTAATAATCAGATCTTCTAACGCTTAAATGAATGTGCACATCCAAGCGTGAACGTTCCTCTTAATTGATATTGGTAGAGTAACAATTATTCTTTGATTATATATATCTATTATTGAATCAGAAGTTGATTGATTGATTTGTATTTGCCAAGCTTCCAACATACAACAATATACATGTACATGTACAAGAATAACATATCAACATGACGTCAGCTTGAACAGGATAACCCACGAAAGCTCGAGAGCTTGATATGAAACTTGAAAGTTCTATATGTATATGCAACTGTTAAACTACAAAGCGTGTGTAATATCTTTTTTGCCGAGTATATATGTTAGGCCTGTTTGTGTTATATTTTAGTTCAGGTTTACCTCTTGTCGGGACAGGACCCAGATTCTCTTTGTAATGGTCCTATTTCTATTCCTAATCCTATTCCTAATCCTAATCAATTATTAAAGATGTAACTCGGAAATTACTCAAGACCCATTTCAGGAAAAAAAAGAAAGCCAACGTTTACTCGACGAATTAATCATCAGGGTGAACTTGAGAAAAAACGGAAAATGCAAGAAGAAAAATAAACACATCAATTATGTTGAAGTAATTATGCGATAGCTGATCGCTAATGAGGAGGGAGGAAGGAATGGAATGAGGATGAGAGGAGGGGTTATATATATATACGTAACGAGAGAGAGAGAGAGAGAGAGAGGGGAGAGAGAGAGAGAGAGAGAGAGAGAGAGAGAGAGAGAGATGTTGTTGTTGTTGTTGTGTTTTTTTTTTTTTTGGGGGGGGGGGTCATATCAATTTGTTTAGAGGCAAACGAGCTCCTCACAAGTCTATATCAAGAGTAAGGACTGATCGAAAATGTTTCGGGGAGGGAGGGGGGGGGGGGGGGGGAGGTTGCAGCCCAGTTAAAGAATATGCACCCGCGAAGTGCATAGTGCAAAAGTTTATTCCATAGGTTTTACATAGGGTGCATTATGATTTGTCCAATTTGAACGATAATGGAGGGTCAATGTTTATTCATGAGCAATGACTTACAAAATATGCCATTTACTGTTTGTTGATTGGCAATCAACAACATATTTTACAATGATAATAACGATAATTATAATGATAATAGCTGATAAGTACTAAAATGATAATATTAGTACTAACAACAATAATGTCATGTTAAAAACGATCCATGGGCATATGAATAATGACACTTTTCTCAAATTATGAATAGCGGTCCTTACGAAAAGCGAGGTTGACTTGTCATTTTGGCACCAACTTATTTTTCATTTAACTTGCCCCCCCTCTCTATTGTAGATCTTTTTTTTACCGCATATACTTTTGCCCTGCTTACCCTCTTATTATGTTTCCTCCTTCTCCCTCACTAGGAAAGATGATCAAATCTATCTCACTGCTGCCAGATCTATGAAAAAATACGATGTCGGACACCAATTACTCAATAATAAATAAGACTGCATCAACATCATCACACCTCAGTCATACAGCATTATGATTACAGAGTGCCTACATCATCATAATCGCCACCATCATCACATATCTTTCACAAAATAAGAAAATGAAAAGAAACAAATTAAGCAGTACTAAATATTTTATCAACATTTATGAACTCATTTATCAAGATAATTTTTTTCTATAAAGATCTTTTTAAATTGAATTGAATTGAATTTATTTATTTATTCACCACCATTGAAACATTGAATCAAAAGATATATATAAATGTACAATGACAATGTCAATATAACATAAATACATGACATGAATTATAAAAATACATGTTCTACAGCGATATAGGCTACATGTACATTATAAAAATATTAAAAAATAGTTTGAAGTAATTTTAGTGTCAAGTAAAACAATAAATGACTATTAAAGGTAAAGACCAGTATTGGTAACGCCCCAATTTCAAAAAATGAAATGGAAGCTCTCATTACCAATCATGTGAAAGAATATGTTTTGACTAATACATGATGATAAAAAATTTGCCGGGAAACCGCCTACTAATTCATATATTTGGTAAATTTATCTCTCTCATGGTCGTGTGAGAGAGATAGGGTAGTCCCATATACATCTTTCTGTGTATAGTGCTTGTAACTTTACGAAGAATGGGCCAAATTTCTTATCATTTTGATGATTCCAGAACCTTGCAGATGCTAGATGCTAGATGATCAACCTTTTCTGATCGATTCCACAACGTTTCTTTCACAATGCAATCGCATGACCATTACTGGTCTTTACCTTTAACATTGAGTTTATGATCGATGGTAAAATAGAGTAAAAAATAGCACATGCGCTAGTCGAGTCTGACTCTTGTTATCTAAAACCTGAAATAAAATTCATTGAAAAATACACAATGTGTTTCCAAATCCTATAAATAAGATTTGTGTATAATATTACAATAAAAAAAACGAGACTGGTTGCTACATACATCTACGGTATATAATTACAAGGTTATAATTCGCGGATTTCACCCAAGAGTAATTTTGTAAGTTTTTTACGAAAAGAGGTTCTTGATCTCTCAATTCTTAGATCCGTAGGAAGCATATTCCAAAAATTACTTGTCGACCCGTTTTTTGTCTTGTGGAATATTCATGTTGTATCATACTGCAATAATGTTTTAAGGAATGAGGTAGTCGTTCGTTTATCAAATCAAACACAAACTGAAGTACAAATAGATAATTTATGCAATTTAAAAAGATTCAACAATTTGAGGTCATGAAACAGTGCATTAGTATGAGAACGATGTGGCTTGAAAGTTATAGCACGTACAACCATCTTTTGAGTATAAATATACAATTCAAGTGTGATTTATAAGTACTACCCCAAACCTCGATGCCATATATGTGGCTGTATCAGGGCTTTATACAACAGTATCTATATATGTTTAGGGACAAAGTCCTTTCTTCGTATACAGTCATTAATAGATTTGATATGAGAATAACATGACATTATATTACATCGAGCAAGAAACGTAACACACGGATGGAGGGGGGGGGGGGGTGGCTGCTTCTCTTTGATAAATTTAGAAATTTGAATATTTTAAAATGAAATCCATATGATCAATTCAATTATCAGCATGCAATGGAAAGGACAGGTACATGTATATACTAAGTTTTACGAGTACTTTTTAACATGATATTATTGTTGTTATAACTGATATTACTTTGTACCATTATTATTGTGGTTATCAGCTATTATCATTATAATTATCGTGATTAGTATCGTAAAACATTTTGTTAATGGCCAATCAACAAACAGTAAATGGCACCAGTGACTCATATCTCCGCTCATACACGCACGCACACGCACACACGCACACACGCACACACGCACCCAAACCAACGATCGAAAAAACCCACACAGTTTTTCAATTCACAGTACACAGGCAAAAAATCGTCTCGCCCACACATTTTCAAATAACGCTTTATCCAATAGTTGTCCTTAATGAACACGAGTTCTGGTAATGACCTTGCAAGCATCAATTTGAATTCTCAAGGGAGAAGCTGAATATCAGCGGTGTAACTTGTTTATTCTAAGTATATAAGGAAGAAAGTACTTTGATATAAGAGGATTAAAAGATATAAGAAGATACACTGTATTCATATCTTGTTATAAAACGGAATTACACTTTATGATAGGATAACTAAAGAAAAGAAGACAACTTGCGGTATATGTTTTTTATGACGTAACGTAGAAAATATGTTACGAAAGAAAAACACGGGGTAATTTGTATCGTGCCTGTAAACAGCACGTACAGTAAGACCAAGTACAATGAAAACATATCCCATGAGCAATTTTTTTTTTCGCTATCTTGTGTTTCTTAGATTAAGAAAATGGAAGGGAGTAGGGTAGCTTGCTGAAGTATATTCATTAAAGTAATAGCATTATACACTTTTACACTTCCGTGATGATCAGGTAAAAATTAACGACTAAAAACTTCAGAACAGAATAACTAAGGAACTTACATTGTAAAATTGTCTTTTACAGAATCGGAGTAATAATTAAAAATATTATATGTTAGTATTCAAGTGTACTATCCATTATACTTTTGATAGAAAAAGTAGTGAAAAAGGGAATAAATTGATCGGAGAATTATCATTACAATCCTATTTCGATATTATAACAAAATCTTTAAGAATTTCCTACACTATAATTATCATGATAAGCTTCTTTCGGAATACTAAAACAAAATACAATAGTAGGCCTATGCCAAATTTGTCTCACTTTATTTTGTGTTTAACCATTCGGTATCAACGTGACTAGGGGACCTCCCTGCACAATTTCTAGGTGAACTAACTAGAGAATATGCTGCTGAAAAGAAACAAAATGACCGCCATGTATAAGTACTGTTCAACGATTTTGGGGGATTTTATTTTTACGGAACTTCATTTTACTATGTGTTAGGTGTCATATGAAAGAGAACTAAATTTCCTACAGATCGATAACAGATTCAATATGTAAGGGGATAACTTGTACAACAATTTTGAGCAAGAATGGGATTTTAAAAACCATAATTCCCAATAGTTGAATTGCGCCAAAATACCCATTTCTCATTTCCAAAAATGGGATAATTTCACAAAGAACATTGACTCATAAGATAAACTACACGACATTATTACTAGGATTATTGATATTATCATCATTATCATTATTATCATTATTATCATTATTATCATTATTATCATTATTATCATTATTATCATTATTATCCACATTATTATTATTAGTATTATTATTATTATAATTACTATCATTAGTATTACTTTTCCTTCCCTCGCGTACTTTGATACTGGGTTGGGAAGAGGGAGTGGCCGGGGTTGGATGTGAGTGTAATGGAGAATAGGGATGTATACAGGTGGGTTTTGTGTGTTCGTTTGACTATAATTATGTGTGTATGCATGTGGGGTAGATAAGACGGGTTACGCATGGTAGAATGAGGTTTTGTTGTAAAAAGTAATCTCCCAAAATCTTCCAATAGTAGTTATACATTGCGGCCATTTTTCCCAGCAGCATAACATTATTTTCAAGGTAGTCCGCCGAGAAGCTGTGCAGGGAGGTGTCCTGAACAAAATGATACCTAACAACCTTTTACAAAATTCCACGTCTCAAAAACCTGCTTCCCCCCTTAGTATACTACAGTATTCTATAGAGAAGCTGACGTATCGCCATACCAAGTCTGATGTAATACCCCCATCTGCGTCTTGATTACATTGATGTCATACGTTAGTCCGCTATGCTTAACTCACGTAATTGCATCTTCCGAATGCGTTCGTTTTTATTAAGTGATGACTTTCCAAGGATTAGTAACCATAAGCTCTAAATGCTGGTATCTTGAAACCGTGTAGTCGAGCGCTCATGCCATTTTAAAAGTATCATCTGACAGATTCAAAATACAGGTCAATGATGAGATTGGTTGTAATTTGGGGAGTTTGTTGCGTTCCGCTTGTTATTGGAATAGAACTCGTTCTGGAAGGGGTATTGAGTGACTATCAGGAAAATTCAATCGTACCTTCAATTGACCTTGCTATACTCAAAATAGAGGAACTTGTCCATAATGGAAGGGTTCATAACATAACGATTAAGTACACTCGGTATAATCGCTTCTCTTGCTACGCCAAATATCCCGTTGTCAGTCCAGCCATTGCTGCTAACGCTTACCATACCCGCAAGGTGGCTGCGTTTATTGGACCAGGTTGTATTAAGTCCATTTTGAGCTTGGCCGACTTGGCAGCCGCCTGGAACCTTCCTTTGATCACTGGTGGAGCACCTGGTTTTGATCTAGGGGACAAGAAACGATACAGTACTCTTACAAGAACATCGCTTTTGGTAGAGCAGTATGCAAAGTGCTTCGAGGAGCTTATGGGCTTCTTTGGATGGAAAGTGTGCTCCTTGATACAGATGAACGAGTATGGTTACTGGGGAGCAATAACAGATGGTATTGAGGAGTTGATGCCTAAACTGGTGAAAAACAATTTCTCTTTTTACCGTTTGAAAATAACAAATTTTCATCCTTCTTGGATGGCTTTGGACAAAGCGATCCAAGATTCCAGAGGTAAGATTGCCCCTTTACAAAGAAAGATACCTGTATCCTAATTTTTTGTAATTTACTGTTGTCCAATAAATGTTTGATATTCGTTGATATCAACCTTCGTGGAAGTGTGAGTATGGAACGGGCACATGTTTAACATGACATATGTACTGAATAATGATTTGAAATAACATCAGTCTTTAAAAGGTTGTCAGATTGGTCTCTGGAGCATTTTGGTCGGCTGGAGGTTTACTCTGCTGCATCGAAAACCTTTTGCCGATCAAACTGTTCGAGGAAAGATTTGTTGGTTTTGTTTCCAAAGGTAGACGACACTTCTCAGACTGATTGCCGACTGATGCCCGATCCAAGTTCATGTCGACTATTATCGTGTGATATTTGGTTGAGAAAGGTCAGCAGATAATCAACGAATGATAAACGATCAGTCGCCGATTATTCTCCAAAGGTTCGCAGAAAACAGACAATCAGCAGAATTTAAATTTGGAAACTCTGAATTCAATTGTTTTTCTACTGCTGCCTCATAAATTCAGTTTTGTTTGGTAATTTTTAATTGAAAGAAAAGAGAAAAAAATGAGGAAATATCAATATTCTTTGTTCCGACTGTTAAAAAATATCATATCTATACATATGCTGTTTTATACTGTTCAGCAGCACGGTAAAAAGACCAAACGCCAGTCTATATAGATGTTTGATATAGTCTGCTACATTTCATTGACTACGCGTTACATATGCCACTGTATCGTATATGGAAAAAGTCCCTCCGCTTCATAATACTCTCAAGATTTGATTTTGTTATAGATTTTCCAGATATGTCATGGTTATGTTAACAAAATTATTGCTTACGATTTGGTTCATCATCATAATTTATCATAATCTAATTAATATGTGGTTCTAGCCCGGATGCCGTATGATCACGTTTCACTCCTTTTAAGAAAGCCACTTGAAAAATAAGTAACAACACAATACGATGACTTCTATTCTTATTTGTGAAACAGATTTTTACCTTCCCCTTTCATAACATACTCGTCGTTTCCCTTCCTTTCCCATTGTATACTGCCTTCTCCCTGATATTTGCACACAGCTTCGCTATCATATTTCTAGTTTATATTATTAACCCAATCGAATCATAACATTCTGCTTTAACACAACCTAGTTATTCACTTTTGAAATAAAAGTTCAGAATCATCAGATAATTAAAATATCAATGAAATCACACCGCGTCTAACAAATACATTTTTCTCAAAAAGGACAAGAAATTCAAACTCTAAAAAATTCTTTTTAGAATCGAATCAACCCCCCCCCCCCTCATTCTAACGCTTGCCGAACGTCGTAAGAGATTTCTGACCGGTTGTTTATTATAGCAAGTGTTTTCAAACTTTTTCCGTGGCGGTGCAGATTTTATATATATGAAAGCTAAAGTAAAAGGTCCGAAAAATGGGCAAATTTAGGTAAGAGTTGAGTTGAGACAGTAAAAAGTCGAAGTTCTAATACACATGTATGGTATATCAGTGCGAAAGGTAGCCCTGTTTCCCAGAAATCAGCTGCTTAGACATTGTCACAACCAGAACGATTGCAAAACGAAGGCATTGATGCAAATGTTCAGGCAACCTAAATTCACATTAATGACCCTTATGTACTGAAGGAAGTGGGGCTCGTTTTTGTTAAAGGTCTATATCTGTCTCTCTCTCTCTCTCTCTCTCTGTCCCTCTGTCTCAAACACACACATACACCCATACACACTCAATCACTCTTCAGTCTCTTCTGTCTTCCCCCCTCTCTCTCTCTCTCTCTCAAACACACACATACACCCATACACACTCAATCACTCTTCAGTCTCTTCAGTCTCTGCCCATCTTTCTACTCTTGCTGTACATGTATCACCAGGAACCCCCTATAATATATAGTATGTCTCTTGTCTGCTTGTATTTAATTTAAGAGGATAACCTAGATAAGTATTTATACTTTTGTTACCCCTCCAATTTATTAATTGTACATGTATCATTTTGTGCACATTTATTTCATGTTTGGTGAAAATAAGATCAATTCAAAATTCAATTCAGTTCACAAGGCAACCATTTACTTCGCTTATCTTGGAGGCTTGGTCCATTCTGTTTAAAAAAGTTTATATCTATTCAGTTACCTTTCAATGTATATTGATTTTCATTATGTATACAATACTGAATAAATAAATGAAATGAAAAGAAACATTAAAAACATAATGCTTTCATTGACCTACATATTAACAAACATAGATTGTTATATATATAAAACATTAAAAAATCTAAAGGACTCATTATAGTATTCTAATAATGGATTGCTTTGATGAAATCCGAGCGCGGAAAAATATGAAATCCCACCCGGTTCCATTAATTTTTGAACCCGGATGTAATCTCAAAGTCGCACTCTCCGGCATTGATCATTTTGTCAGGCCAAGGCGGAGGAAAGATCGTATGAGGGTAGTTTGTTGATGGATGGCTGAACTTTTTTTTTAAAATAGCCAATATTTTGTCAAGGTCATAAGTGTACCGATTATTATTTTGATAAAATGAGTATGATCTACATGAATCTTCATCAACATTGAGCTATATACTTCATCTACCTTGAACTCGGTCATTTTAAAAAAAGCCCCAAAAAGATTCAATACATATTTAGAACAAACTACCCGCCCCAAACTTGTTACCCTATTATATATTTTTCACCAAATGTAATTTTTACCTTCTCGGCTATGATTTTTCCTCATTGAAAAGTAAAGGTTTTGTTATTGAATTTTAAAATCTTTCCAATCAAAGCTTGTTGCATGATACATGTACAACTCCAACTGGTACGTCACATTTTCAAGGAAATGGCTGCGCCCCTGTCATGCTTAAAGGCATTACATCATACCAAGACATCTTCATTTATATATATATATCTCTTGTATACGTTCGTAAAATTTATTGTACATCAAAAGGCAGGAATTCGTCCCGTTTTCAGAATCCCTACATTTATTCTTTGGGGTTAGTTCTCCTTTAATATAGAGGATCAATCGCCAAACAACTGTCTACTGTTAGCCAACAATTTCACGAGCGGTAGTAAACTAGTTTACGGAAATCTTTGATGATCGAACAATTTTGCCAGTGCGAAATTCGACAACTATTCGACAACTGCCCTACAACCGATCGGCAGCCGGTCGCTCACTATAATAAATGCAAATTGGTTGTCGATGGTCGCAGCTTGTTGTGGTTGTCAATAGTCAGCAACCGACGTAGGCTTTAACTGTTTGTGGAAGAGTTTTTCTAGTTTGTTCCAAGGAAGGCCATATTTCTCAGACTGATCGCCGACTGATTCTTTTGTTGCTTCTACTGCTGCCTCATAAATTCCTTATTTTCAATGAAAGGAAAGACCGGAAAAATAAGAAGGTATTAAAATCAATTGCTTTTCTTGTTTATTGATCTACATAGCTTCTGTTATTCTTTGTTCTTTTTCTGCTGCTGCGGCTACCTTGTTCAGTGAAAAAACGTTAATTCAATTTATAATATTAATAAATTGCGATATAATCATCTATCCATGCTACGTATGCTACTTTGAATGATATTGCCCTCGAGATTTGGTTTTATGAATTAACAAAAAAGGAGAGAGAACATGTCAAGATACAATTTTCAAAAGAAACATGGCACAGCATCATTGCTGTGAAACATTTCCCGTATTATCTATTAACGAGTTTATGTAATTGCATATAGACCCAATGTAGATAAATGACATATTACCCTTTGTTCTTGCAAGGCAACCAATCGAAAAATAAAAAACGCAATAAAATGACTTCCACATCCGCTTTCATACTGTACTCTCGATTTCACTCGCTTTCAATTATCTACTGCCCTCTCTTTCTGTTATTTGTACGCATTTTTCCTATCACTGTTCTATATGTCTTCCATTGATCAAATCATCATGACCTTACAACCTAGTTGTATCTTATAAAAAATGCTAAGAAGCATCACAAAATATACATAAACACACATAATTTGGCTACTAATGGACAAGAAATTCAACATTCCTATGCGTGTTTTCGTCAATGATTTATACCAGTCATTTTAAAGCTTGTCATCATACATTGATCTCCGAAAAGTTGTTTATCTTTGCCGATGAATCGCCGAACAAATGCAAACAATTCAAATACATGTTCACGAGCGGTGGCACACACACAGCTAAAATTCATCGTATCTAGTGATGATTAGAATCATCGTAAAATTTTAAACATGTTTATAGACAAAATTTCCCAGTGTGAACATCGTTTATACGATGTTGGGATAGATACGAAGTCGCGATCCATACGCCCCTAAAAGCAGGCTGCAGATACGAAGTTCGTATCTAGAGAGCTTGACATTTTGTGTGTGAAAGGAAATTCTTGTTTAAACGTGTTTAAACTGGATGGAGCGTGCGCTTTGATTGACATGACATGACCTTCAATGCGCAATGGCACTACTGCGCATTTTACGAGCAGTAGTTAATCACGAAACAATTAACGATCGCACCGAAATTTCTGTGTGTGAAAGGCTCGTGATTAGTTTAAACACGTTCGAAACACGTTTATACTAGTCATGTTTATAGAATTTTAGCTGTGTGTGAAAAGGCTGCTAGTATACGAAAATATGTGATGATCGGACAATTCTCTTACGACATTCAGGAACCAATCGACATCTCTCTACGACCGATCGGCAACTGATCGCCCATTAAAATACTTGCAAATTGATCGTCGGTGGTCGCAACTTTTTACGGTTGTCAAAATTCAGCAACCCGTCGACCTTTAATAGTCGTACGCATCTTAGGTTTTAGCGGGAAACTAAATGGTTAAACAAAACCGTCTAAGCGGGATAGTTGGCATTACATAGTTGTCCAGTGGTACATGTCTTAGGTAGTTTTTAAAGGGCAATCGTCCTAGCGAGTATTTGTCCGCGACGTAGTTTTCCGGGTCACTTTCGCGAGGGGTTCTTCTTATCTACTAGCAGCTCTTCGATGAATAATGATGTTCCATATAACTATGATAATAACACTATTGTCAATACTGTCATTACCAGTATGACCAGGGTGAACTATAACATCCTTTCATTTTGACTTAAAATTTAAACCATTATAAATAAACACACACACAGATAAACAACACCCCCAAAGGTTGTTTTATTTTGTTTGAGTTCCATTCATCTAAAATAAGTTATGCTACCGCTTTTGTACTAAGCTAGAAGCTATACTAATATACCATGCACTGGGAGGCTCTAGTTGAAATCATGGATCGAGGTGGCAGGAATAGCACTATTTTCCGAGTGCATATATAGCCCCGAAGAAAAAAGTGCTATTTCTGTCGCCGAGGAATTCATAATTTCACTAGTGGATTGAAATAGCGCATGATATATTTATTTTACATTTTTCAAACCAACCTTCATAACAATAATAATGATAACATTAATACCGATAGCACATTGATCTTGATCGATCGCATATCTATGACGGTATAGCACATTTTTCTTATCGGTAACATCATAGCAATGTTATGTTTGGTCACATGATGCTATGTTTACTAATCACCGAACAGGATTTCATTACAGAAAATATAATCTTGAATATAAACTTGAATCACGACATCCATCAGTTTTTAACGTTTGTGCGGATTTGAAGGGCTGTTATTTAAACGACTTTAACCTCCTCTTTGTTACAGAAGCGTTCATCGAAATCTCCATGGCTTGAAAAAAGGATTCTCTTCACTCATATTAAAAATGGCAAGGTGTTGTTGGACTCAATCTTCCGCTGAGTTACTTGCGAAATTCCATCGCTGAGTGCGTGTGCTAGATTCGAGGCGTGCAATTAAAAGTATTGGCATTGTCCGCCAGTATAAAACTTACGGCCACCTTGGTCATGATAGTCATACTTTAATTCTACCTTTCATAAGTCAGGAATAAAGTAGGTGCATACAATTTTCCGGTCATGCTTGATGTTTTCATCGTAAAGTCTACTCATAACCAAAAGGAAATGTTTCTGTTTGCAATGTTATACGTTGTTTGTCTTTTATCGGTTGGACAAAGTGATAATCTTTGCATACATGCCATTTATGGTGTCATTCCTCAAATGAGTGCCTCTAACATCGCCCCTGCAGTGGAGCTCGCCATCGAAGAGATCGACCGCCGCGTCGATGATCACGAATACAATAATTTTTCTATTACTATACATCCTCACCTTAGCCGTTGTTTCGTCAGTCTGACAGCTAGCGCCATTGCCGCCGAAAATTACTACAGCAGCGATGGCCGAGTTGCGGCATTTCTGGGACCCTCGTGTAGCGATTTGATGAGGGGTGTTGCAGAACTGAGTGCCGTGTGGGGCGTCCCTGTGCTGTCGGGATTGACCGGTTCAATTTCAGTGTCGGAAAAACGATTCTTCACGACGTTGACCAGATCTACGATGATCCTGAGTGATGGCTTTGGCCGAGTAGTTGAGTCGCTCGTGAATCAGTTCCAGTGGAGAACAGTGGCGTGGTTATGGAGAGGAAGAGGTTATCAGGGTAGTCATGTTGCAGCTGTTAAAAGTCGTTTTGATGAGATAGGAGTCACATATAGGGAAATCATCTTATTAAACGTTGAGAGCACGAAACTCGCATTGGAAGACACTATCTCAGCTTCGAGAGGTAGGTCAACAACGATGCTCTCGTGAGCCTTCCAATTAGAAAAACACAGTTAAAAACAAGTAATATTTTGTTTTAAATGATAAGCACGTCTGTTATTTATCTGTTTTCATTTCATTACTAAATAGGTGATACCGACATCTGTCCTTGATTATTCAAGTGATTACATTCGTGACGTAAGTATATGTTACCTGCGAAAAAAAAAATCTTAACCTGCTCAATTGACATAAGTTAAATTTTAAAAGACGCATGAAGGTATTTTAAAATGTAAGGGATGAGTGAGAAGTGAAAGTGAGACTCCTCAGTGGGCTATTTTGTTTTGTTTAGTCATTTAAGATGCAGATGTTATCACCTTGACGGGACATGTACTCTGGTGCAGTTCAGAGTGGCTATAAAATGGGAATCCGCTTGTTGTAAAAGAGGCAAATTTCAGAAGTGCTAAATTTGAACGTTTTGTGACTTTCAAAATGTTCCATCACCTCTGCGTAGAAATTACAAAATATCTAGCAGTTTTAAGCTGTTCTCTGACGCAATAAATTATAATGAATCCATAATGATATGCTGGTAAGTTTGTATCATAATCAGTTTTAATAGATAACTATAGTCCAAAAAGATGCGCTCTTGCAAGATCTTAAAGGTAATACAAAGTTTTGGGAAATTTTGAAAATTGGGTGGATAATGATTCTTTACAATTTTGATATATTTGGATGTCCCTGTGGATGTGTTATAAGCACTAAAAAATGTAGCCTATAAAACACTTCTGCTTTCGAGAAAAATTGAATATAACAATTTACCGGTGCTCCCGGTAAATTTTGATAAATTTAAAATAGCGTCTACGGCCCTAAAATGGTAGCTGCGACCATGAAAATCTCAGAATATGTAGTTGTGATGTATAATTTCCAAACGGGAATAGCTAATCGGTCGATTTTAGTTAAGAAACATTGTTTTATAGCTTAATTAATATCTTGACCTTTAGAGGGAGCTATACAGCATAAAGAGTTTTTTTTATTTACAATTTCATAACTTTAGACTCGGTTTCAACAGCGACATCGGTTTCAATCACTGACAGAATCGCATATGCTTCCAATGTGTTCATTGGAACCAAATTCATGACCCCATACCAAAACTTTGCATTACCTTTAAGAAAGCGTACGATAATGGAGATGTCGGTAGTAAAGAGGTGTGGAAATCATGTTTAGAGCGATAGACGGAGGAGAGAAGAAAACAGATTATAAATGTGACCATCAATGAAATTAGCAGAAAGGAACGTATTCAAAATTATTATATATATATATATATATACGATACTATTCATATAAAAGAGAATCGTTATTCCGAATCAGCAATAAGCCATGCCTATATACACCGAATAACAGTTGCCGTACCTGTGTCGTAACTTTATTTAGATATGGAAGATTGCTTCTTTCTCTGAACGTTAATTTTCTACAAGAGTCACACAGAAACGGGTTTTAAATTGAACTTAGAAATTCAGTTGATGTGTAGGCTTAAGTGTATTTTTTTGCATCATTATTACGTGGTCGATTCTGTTTGATCCTCGTAAAATAATGCTCTTACGGAGTTTTAATCTTCCTTTTGAATCTTGCTTTCTTATATATATATATATATATATATATATACATATATTACAATAATCAGAACCTTCACGCGGATTTGATACTTTTAAATGACAACATGTGTAATTTGAATAATACTTCCAAATGCCGCAATCAAGACCTCCTTATTTTATTGGAAACCTTCTACAATAGATCATTGTATTTCGAACTAGCAATAATTAAAAATTTACTAAGAGGGTACCGGAGGAAGGACAAAAGTTCACACAATAAACAAAAAGAAGGTGTGGTAGAGCTTCTGTGCGCTCCTTGTTACTATTACTTTTTTTTTGATAATGTGCGAATAACCGCATTATGAAATAGTTTGAGTAGAGCCTTTATTGAATTTATCACGAAAGCTGAATTTCTTGGGACGTCTCGAACGCATTTAGCCAACAAGCAACCTAACGTATATAAATTAAAAGAAATGGGTTGTATCGAACAGGGACTTATATTTCCTTTAATGCTTGAACTTAAAGTGCCTCTAACGAGAAATAGATGCGACTTTTCACTACTTTGCTTATTTCCATCAAGTGGAATTTGTCAAGAGTATAATCCTTTGAAGGTAAAATTAAGAATACCTGTTTCTATGACGATACAATTTCATAGCCCGATGGACTTTTTCCCCCCTTGACCTTGGTAAGGGCTTTTGATGGGAGGTTCGACAAATATGTATTTATTCGGTAACGCGACGTCTCAGAGGACTTCACTTTAGCCCAACCGTCACTGCACTCAATTTGAACAAAAAACAACAAAAACAAATTTTGTAATTTTGTAATTTTGTAATTATGTTGCCTTTATAAGAGGTACCTATTTAACTTGCCTGCATAACATAGCTATACCGTGAGTACTAGCTGAATAATGTGTCGCATGTTTGGCAAATGACGATCGGTCTTCCAGTAGTTCATTGGACGGGTTATCAAATGAACCATTCAGAAACTGATGAAACAGTTATTTCTATTTTTAGCTTGCTACGTTTTTCTTCAATGGACGAGCATAATTTTGGCATTAAAAAGAAATATGCAGCTGTTTGGTACTTTTCTGCTCTTCATCACCTCCTTTCCCTTTCCTTTCGCAAAAACCACTGAAATTGAAATCCATGCAACTTATGGCGTCATTCCTCAAATGAGTGCCTCTAACATCGCCCCTGCAGTGGAACTCGCCATCGAGGAGATCGACCGCCGCGTCAATGATCACGAGTATAGTAATTTCTCTATTCACACCCATCCCCACACCACTCCATGTCACTACGCTCGACTGGCCGCGGCGATCGCTGCCGAAGAGTACTACACCCACATCCAAAAAGACGATCGAGTTGCGGCATTTCTTGGACCCTCATGTAGCGATTTGATGAGGGGTGTTGCAGAACTGAGTGCCGTATGGGGCATCCCTGTGTTGTCGGGATTGACCGGTTCAATATCAGTGTCGGAAAAACGATTTTTCAAGACGTTGACCAGATCGACGATGATCCTTAGTGATGGATTTGGCCTAGTAGCTGAGTCGCTAGTAAGTCAGTTCCAGTGGAGAACGGTGGCCTGGTTATGGAGTGGAACAGGTTATGTGAGGAGTTATGTTTCTGCTGTTAAAAATCGTTTAGATGAGATCGGAGTTATATATCGAGAGATTCTCACGCAAAACTTTGAGAGCACGAAGTTAGCATTGGAAAACGCTATTACGTCTGCAAGAGGTGGGTTAAAAAAAAAATGTAAATTCGTTTGCGTTCCCGTAGAATCACTTAATAAACTTATGAGCCTGATTTAAAATTAGAAAATAAGATCTCATTTAGCGTTCAATGATATATATAAATATATTATTAATAAGAATACTTTGAATGGTTCAGCCCTCACTTTCAGTATCGTTATTAACTCTAGGTTAAACTAAAACACGCACGATCGCAAAAACTTTCACCCCAAAAACGTTAGACAATTGCAATAGCTTTGTCAGTCATACATTACAATGACGTCTTGCGCCGTCCAGACGTGATTGCTATGAGATATACATTGTTTTCATATCTCAGGTAGATCTTACTGCTTACTGCTGTGAAATGGTATACAGGAAGGTTACGTGTTCACAGATTACTCTCGAGACGGTGGCAGCGGAATCTTTTGCTTCAATCTCTAGCGTCATGATGAGCTTGCATTTTTAAACAGTGTTTGACATTTAATTTTTGTACAATAGTCATGTGCATGTCCGGAAAATTACATGTCATGTAAGGCTTCACAGAAATAGTGGTTTTTGGTAAATCTGAGGAAGAAAACAAAATTAATGATCAATAAAGTAACATTTTCTTTCCGAAGGAGTGCAAAACAATAGCAGCATTAGTGTATCGATACATATAGACTACTACGTTTGGTCGTTTCCGATCAAATGCAATTGTCAAAATGGAACATTAAGATTTACGTATAGATTACTTTTTTATGAATTACTTATTTAGCCATAAAACCAGAAATTCACAGTACATACAAAGTTAACATAATATATACAATTACCTTGGAAATAATAGAGAAAGAGAAGGAAATGAGAAGCAAGGAGAAGAGGAAAGAAATGGTTAGTAAGTATTAGTATGGGCCAGGGTTCGCAAAAGTGAAAATGTATTTGCTACCAATGATTAGAGACTTTCATGATAATGCTACTGTATTAATGAGACACATACGGAACTATTGCTTTTTATATCTGCGCTCCATGAATACTCCTGTCAACTGCTCGTCATCATGATAATGAAACATCAAGAACGAAATGTCTTACGATAAGGTCATTATCTGAGGTTGATAGATGGATATTAAAGGTTTGTTTGTTTGATTGATGTTAGGTTATTGCGTTTTTGTACATAGCAGGCTAATGAACTTCGAGTTGGCGAAAAAAGATGGTAGAAATAAAGTGTGAATCATGTACTATGATGTGAAAGCCTTCCAAAGATGTTCTACGGTGTTTTCAGTACACTGGTAATCGTAACGAATTCTGAAGTGTTCTCTCTTGAAGAAAAATGTACTTTGTCTTCATCCCGGCAGGTATATTACATTCGCACCACAAACTAATCGGTTCGCAAACAGAATAGAGTAGTTTGTTGACATTTTTGCAAGAGAGAGCCAAATGAAAGGGAATAGTCGACCCTCACGATTGATAGATAGTGTGCATCATCGAACTCACAAGACAGACGAAATGTCAGCTGAGAAGAAAAGGTTAGTAAGCAAACTACACCAGTCACTATTGGGCAATTATTATGAGAAGAGCTGCATAGGTAGACGTTTTTTCTTCTTCTAGTGTTGAGATAATTGGACATATTCATGCTCACTAAAACTGAATGGTTAAATAAAAAGTTATAAAAGCAGCAAGAACAGCATATAGATTATAAAATGAGAAATTTCCAATTTAAACTTATTCAAAGAAAAATTACAACATTATAATTGCATCTTCATAAATTGCATCTTTATTTGGAAATTTATAAATTGCATCTTTATAAGATAGGTATAGGCCTATTTAAAAAGTACTTCTTCAATGGGTATTTTTTTGTGAAAATCATGAACAGACGTTAGTTCATTTACTTCTTAATTGTGAAAGAGTACGATCACTTGGAATGTTATATTCTTATGATTAAAAGAAAAATAGAAGAAATGTTTAGTTCACAGATAAGGAATATTTGTTTTATACTCGTATAACCAATCATTTCTGTTTCGTAAATACAGTTATTATTTTTGCAAAATAATTTATATTTACTTGTAAAAAATAAAACGTTATTCCACTATTTACTTCTTTTCTACGAGCTTTCAAACATTTAGAAAATATGGAACGTATAATTACTTTCAAGAAAAACCATCTGGATCTTCATTATACGAAGTGGCAGATATTTTGTTAAGTAATTTTTGTTAATGAGTTTAATAGTACACTGTTGGTCATAATGGTGGAATATTTATTTTTACCCCAGTTTAGGGAAGGATTTTTAAAAATTATTTATTTCTAATAGATCTAGATAATGGCATACATTCTCAGATTTTATTGAATATTAATTTGCGAGTGTTTGTTTTGCGTGACTGCTATATCATATGTGTGCTACTATGCTAATCAGCTAGGGAACCTACGTCCTTAAATCATAATTGACAGTAATGAGGATTAATGCCTCACAAAAGGGCACTATATAATATAGCTGATCAGCACGATTTTTATCCTGGGGCCTCACAGTAACGAGTCCATTGCTTAGCCCCTGAATCATGACTGTACGCAGTGTTTGCTAGGGTACGCGGCCCCTTCCACAAATCCCCCAAAACGAAGAAAATGCAATAAATTGTCAAAAATTCATTGCATTTTTCCCCGGCCGCCTACAGGAAAAATTCCTCTGTGTGGCCATGCCTTGAACCATAATGCATGGCCCTACAGAGGAATTTTTCCTGTTGGGGGCTTCTGCAGCGTATGTAGGTTTATGTTTTCTCCTGATCGACCTGATCTCTGACGTGTCTGATGCCCACATTATTTACATTAAATTACAAAATAAAATTTTTACTATCTCTGATATGACTGGGTGGAAAATAGCGTTCATCAATACATCCTGGTCAAATAAATGTCGGTAATTCAAACGAGAATCGAAATATTCTTGTTATTAAAATTGCATTGACCCAATATTGTACATAATTTAGAGTGAAATAGAAATGGTCTACTTCTCGGCCAGTTATTACCATTTCTTGTCAATTTGTAGTGATGATGTGCCGGAATTTTCTCTTAATTCTTCCAAACTTCACTTTCACACCTTCTCTCGTCTTCTTTCCTCTGGTCAATCATTCTATACTCGACATCTAGTTCTATCCATTTCCTTAGATTGGATTCCACTGTATTTTTCAAATAGACGATCTTAATCTTGGCATTAAAAAAGAAAAACAATATGCAGCTGTTCGGTACTTTTGTGCTCTTCATCACCCCCTTCCTCTTTCCTTTCGCAAAAACCACTGAAATTGAAATCCATGCAATTTATGGCGTCATTCCTCAAATGAGTGCCTCTAACATCGCCCCTGCAGTGGAAATCGCCATCGAGGAGATTAACCGCCGCGTCGATGATCACGAGTATAGTAATTTCTCTATTCACACCCACCCCCACACCACTCCATGTCACTACGCTCGACTGGCCGGAGCGATCGCTGCCGAAGAGTACTACACCCATATCCAAAAAGACGACCGAGTTGCGGCATTTCTTGGACCCTCATGTGGCGATTTGATGAAGGGTGTTGCAGAACTGAGTGCCGTATGGGGCATCCCTGTGTTGTCAGGATTGACCACTTCAATTTCAGTGTCGGAAAAACGATTCTTCAAGACGTTGACCAGATGTACGATGATCCTTAGTGATGGATATGGCCGAGTAGTTGAGTCGCTAGTTAATCAGTTTCAGTGGAGAACTGTAGCCTGGTTATGGTTAGGAACGGGGTTTCAGAGTGTTCATGTTTCAGCTGGTAAAAATCGTTTTGATGAGATCGGAGTTATATATCGAGAGATTATCATGCAAAACTTTGAGAGCACGAAATTAGCACTGGAAATCGCCATTACGTCTGCAAGAGGTGGGTTAAAAACAATTGTAAATTTGTTTGCGTTCCCGTAGAATCTCATAAAATTCACATCATCCTTGTTTTCGTATCATTCTAGTTGTTCAACTAATTGGTCTGATTTTAAAAATAAGATATCTTTTAGCGTTCAACGATATATCAAAATATTATTAATAAGAATACTAAGAATGGTTTAGCCTTCACTATCAGCATGGACCTATTACGGATAGACATTCATCGTTTTCTTAACGAATTCATTGTGATTGTCTCTGTCAATGTCGTCTCAATAACATTCCGTACATGTTTCCTCCCTTTGGTCTCAGCATGGTCGCCGGCAAAAAGCCGGGACAAAATCAAGATAGTGATTATACATGTTAATCTACATGCACAGAAGATAATTACTCGCCTAAATCATGGAAAATAGATGTGCAGTACTGGCTTATAATCGGAAATTGTTGTTCCGTGTACTGTACATGCATTAAAAAAAAAAAAACATGTTGATATTACCAGATAGAGGTTATTTTTGGATTTTTTGGTTGTGATTTAAAATCCCGTTTCCCCCTATTTCCTCATAATATTCCAGAGTTACAACGCACAGGGCTGATACAGATCATGGCCTTCTAATTGTTTTATAAGGTCATAGGTGTGTGCGAAAGTTTGCGAATCAGTAATAATACATTTCATATCACCAATATCGTCTGCTTTTCAACTTTGCTGCTCCCCATTAAGGATGCTTATATTTAAGACACACTCTTACAGAGCACATCATCCAAACAAAACCCAAGAGAGGGAAACTGCTCCTTTGTCAATGTCAATGACCGAAAATGCTTACGCAGTCGTTATTGTTAAAACAGCTGAATGTTCTCATTAAGATGCACATAATCAGAAGGCGGCGACTATGATTGGATCAAAGAAAGAATCACGTTGAAAGTCCATCCATATTAAGTCCATGCTATCAGTATGGTATCATTATCTCCACCATTTGTATATTTTTTACCTCTGTTATCTACTTTCTCCTTTTCGTTTTTGTTGTAAATCTGTGTTTTCTTCCATGTTCATCACATTTTTCTTCTTCCATTCATCTTTTCCCATTACTTTTTGTGCAAGAGCCACGCACCAAATTGCCATTCACCGCATAATATACTTTAATCGTGCCGACAAACAATACCTGACTTCAATCTATATCCATGGCTGATATGAGCATGCTACCCTTTTATTTTGTGCAGAATGACGACTTCCTCATTAACGTTACCAGTTCAAACACAAATCCAGGTTTTAACCTCCCCCGTATTTATACAGACGATCCGCCTACGAGAAGTTCTGAAGAATTCGAAACTAAAAATGCCGATAAACTCAATAATAATTCACCGGAGTACTTGTTTCATATTGATCCAAATGACTCTGTTACCAAATTATCCTCGTCGAAATATTTTACTGTCAATCAATTTAATACTATCAGATGTACGAAAGAAAATGAGTTTTCGATACTGAATGTTAATATCAGAAGCTTAAGTAAAAATTTTGACCAGCTACACCAACTTGTAAATACCCAGCATTCTCCATTTTCAGTGATAGGCTTAACAGAGACATGGTTGCGTAATGACCCTCACTCCTATTATAACATACATGAATATAAACTAATTAATCAAAACAGACGAAATAAGATTGGCGGAGGTGTAGCGATGTATATCTCCAATCATTTTAACTTTGATATAATTCCGCAATTTAATTATATGACAGATGCTCTCGAGTCCGTCTTTATTGAAATTAAATTACCCAAAAAAAAGAACATTATTGCTGGAGTTGTTTACAGACCTCCCAACTCAAATTACGAAGAATTTGTAACATCCTTGAATACTGTACTTTCTTCCAAAAAACTTCAAAATAAAAATTGTTTTATTTTGGGAGATTTTAATATAAACCTGCTGAATGCAGACCATAATCCGCAATGCCAAAATTTTCTCGACACAATGTTAACGCAATCATTCCTGCCTCTCATTAACAAACCTACACGTGTTACTGACTCTTCTGCCTCACTCATCGATAACATCTACTCAAATATATCAATGAACTCTTGTTCTGGTATCATAATAGCTGATATCAGCGACCATTTTCCTGTTTTTTCTTTCCTACCCATTTTAGACACCACGAATTCTTCACACAATCAAAGCACACATTTTCGCAAACACTCCGAAGATAATATGAACAGGCTCAAGCACAGTCTAAGTTTGATGGATTGGCTAGACGTATTAAATAAAAGTGATGTAAATGAGGCTTTTGAATTATTTCTTCGCATATTCACTCATTGTTATGACAGAGATATCCCTTTACAAAGTCGCTCAGCACGTGCTAGCTACAAAAAAATCCCGCACGCTCCATGGATTACTATGCTCCTTTTACGCTGTATAAATCGGAAAAATCGACTCTTCTATAAATATAAAGCAACTCCAACGGATCACAACAAACAAAAATACATCAATTATAGGAACACTTTAACAACCACTCTCCGTCTTGCCAAAAAAGAATACTTCTTTAATCAATTTGAAGTCCACAAAAAAGACATGACTAACACATGGAAACTGATAAACACTGCTCTAAACAAAAATAACATCAAATCTCCAGTCCAAGAAATTAACACTGGTGTCTCTGTTACTCAAGATCCTTTAGAAATTGCGGAAAATCTGAACAATTACTTTACAAACATTGGCCCAAACCTTGCCAGTAAAATTCCCAATTCAAGGAGACCTTTTCATTCCTTCTTAAAGGACCCTAACCCACAATCTATATTCTTAGTTCCAGTGCAAGAGACAGAAGTATTGGATATAATTAATAACCTTAAAAACAAAAAAAGTGCTGGATATGATGGTATATCAAATAGTCTTTTAAGACATGTAAGTGAACACATTGCCAAACCTTTAACATATATATTTAATTTATCACTAGTTTGTGGCACTTTCCCTTCAAAAATGAAAATAGCTAAAGTTGTTCCAGTTTTTAAAAAAGGTGATAAACGAGAACAAGGTAATTATAGACCAATATCTTTATTAACCCCCTTTTCAAAAATAATGGAAAAGATTGTCTATACCCGTGTGTTAAAATTCTTTGACGACTGTGATCTGTTTAGTAATTCACAATTTGGTTTTCGTAAAAAACATACGACAACACATGCTATGCTCTTATTTATAGACAAAGTCGCTAAAGCAATAGATAATTTCTCCCATACAGTTGGAATCTTCCTGGACCTCTCCAAGGCCTTCGACACGGTCAATCATGAAATACTTCTCTACAAGCTATCACACTACGGTGTACGAGGCAGGGCCTTGGAGTGGTTCAGGAACTACCTTTCAAACCGAACTCAGTTTGTTTCCATTGATAATTCTGTATCAACCTCAAAAGCGTTACAGTGTGGGGTCCCTCAAGGTTCTCTCCTTGGTCCCCTTCTTTTCCTTATATACATAAATGATTTCAAAAATTCCTCTGATATCTTATCCTTTATCCTTTTTGCCGATGACTCTAACATTTTCTACTCACATCGTGACCCTCACACTCTCTTAGATACTATAAATAAAGAATTACATCATGTGAACGACTGGATCCAAGCAAATAAATTATCACTTAATGTAGGGAAAACTAATTTCATGCTTTTTAGTAACACAATTACCCAATTACCTGGCGATATCCTTTTTAATAATACAAAATTAGTTTGTGTTGATTGCACGAAATTCCTCGGGTTATCCATAGATAACAAATTAACATGGAAAAAACATATTGATAATATGTGTAAAATTTTATCTCGAAACATAGGGGTGATCAACAAACTAAAGTTTTGCCTGCCTTCCCGTATTTTATTGACCCTCTACTCTACCCTCATTCTTCCCTATTTAAATTACGGTATTCTTGCGTGGGGAAACGCACGAAAAATCCATACAAACAGAATTTTCTTATTACAAAAACGAGTAGTGAGAATAATAAATAATGAAACATTCTTTTCCCATACGGAACATTTATTTGTTGAAAACAAAATCCTTAACATACACGACTTATTTTCATTCCACCTAGGAACATTCATGTTTCAACTAACATCCAAACAAGTCCCCAGCGCTCTTACAAAATTATTTACAACTAATGCACATATACACACATACCCTACCAGACGTCGTAACCAATATCATCTTCCTTTAACCCGAACAGTCTTCTCACAAAAAACAATTGTATATACTGGACCAATGTACTGGAATACGCTTGATGCCTCCCTACAACAACACTCAAGTATATTTTGCTTCAAGAAATACCTTAAGTTCACTTTGTTGAAGTCACACTCAGCTCCAGCAATACAACCCTAAGTCGTTAACCTGCGCACAATAAATTAGTTATGCACAAACAAACTTTAGTACGCAAATCTATCACTAAGCACGGAAGTGCTTTCTTTTTTTATCTGGCCTTCTTACTATTGCCTTCCGACCCCTCCCAGTGAATTTCTTTCTTTCCTCTCTAAAGAAATACAAATAGACTACCTATTACGTGGCACTACTCTTACCTTCCCATCCTTCTCATCCTTTTTTGTGTTTCATCACATGCTTCTTTTTTTTCTTTTCTTTTCTTTTCTTTTATTGTCATCTATTTTATTTTTCTATCGTTCATTATACGCTTGTACAAAATACTATTGGACCATCTTAGGCGTGTGTCCGGTTTTCGCGTGTTGTTCCCGGAGAGTCTCCGGACGCGCGGGTTCGGCTGCCTATGCCGGATCTTTGTGTTTCTTTTGTCGGGGCCTGTTCGGTGCGCAATATTTTATGTTGCTCGTTGCTAGGTCGGACAGACCTTGAGCTTGCTCGACCTGGCAACGGCAGACTGTTGTACGCTGAATGGGCCTTGGCGGGGGGGACCCGGGGATCTGGCGCGGGCGAGTGGGCTCGTGCGTCTCTGGTCTCTCTGGGAGCGGACATGTGTAGAATTTGATGCACGTTGATGATGGTCCATTATTTAATTTATACTGGGAATCTCGCTCAACAAGCATAGCTTTTCTGAGATTCCCTTTTTTCCCCTCTCAGTTAAATCAAGCAATTTAAAATATGTTGTTTAATTCTCAAACATAAATGTACTTTGTAAACTTATTTGATTACGAACATACTTGTCAGTTTTTCGTTACTTGTATAATTCATTTGTTCTATTATATATTGTATTACTGTATGGTTTATATATGTCATTTAATTTGTGGATATTTGAGTGGAAAATAAATAAATCAAATCAAAAAAATCAAAATTATTAACTCTATAGAGTTAGGTTAAACTATAACACGCACGATCGCAAAAGCTTTCGAAAAGTAAACGTTAGGCAATTGCAATAGCTTTGTCAATTGTACATTACAATGACGTCTTACGCAATTCGGACATGATTTCAATGAGATATACACTGTTTTCATATCTCAGGTAGATCTACAATTTAATCAGAACTCAGCTTACTGCTGTGATATGGTATACAGGAAGGTTACATATTCACGGATTCCTCTCGAGGCGCTGGCAACGGAATCTTTTGCTTTAATCTTCAGCGTTCTGATGATCTTGCACTTTTAAACAGTGTTTGACATTCGATTTTTGTACAATGGTCATGTGCATGTCCGGAAAATTACATGTCATGTAAGGCTTCACAGAGACAGTTGTTTAGGGTAAATCTGAGGAAGAAAACAAAATTCATGATTAATAAAGTAACATTTTCTTTCCGAAGGAGTGCAAAGCAATAGCAGCATTATTGTATCAAGACATGGACTACTATGTTTGGTCTTTCCGATCAAATGCAAAATTGATATAAACTTTTTCGGACTATTGGGTGGCTTCTTTGTCAAAATTGAACATTAAGATTTACGTATAGATTTTTGTTTTAAATTAATATTTATTTGGCCATAAAAATCAGAATTCACAGTTTATACATAGTCAACATAATAAATACAATTATCTTGGAAATAATAGAGAAAGAGAAGGATATGAGAAGCAAGGAGAAGAGGAAAGAAATGGTTAGTATGGGCCAGGGTTGGCAAAAGTGAATTTGCTTCACTGTTGCCCAGAGGCATGTGAGCCCTCAAGGTCATTAACAACCAGAACCAAAGCGTGATCTCGACAAGCTTTCAAATGTAGACAATCAAATATTCAATAGTACTCAATACTATTCAAATGTATTTGCTACCAATGATGAGAGCTTTTCATGGTAATGGTACTGTATTCATGAGACACACGAAACTATTGCTTTTTATAACTTACTGCGCTCCATGAATACTCCAGACCTGTCAACTGCTCGTCATCATGATAATGAAACATCAAGAACGAAATGTCTTACGATAAGGTCATTATCTGGGGTTGATAGATGGATATTAAAGGTTTGTTTGATTGATGCTATAGCTTTAATATTGCGTTAGCGTACATGGCAGGCTGCTGAACTTCGAGTCGGCGAAATAAAGATGGTTAGAATAAAGTGCAAATCATGTACTATGATGTGAAAGCCATACAAATATGTTCTACGGTGTTTTCATTATACTGGTAATTGTAACGAATCCTGAAGTGTTCTCTCTCGAAGAAAAATGTTCTTTGTCTTCATCCCGGCAGCGTAATTTTTTCCCACTTGAGCTCCGGACCCCAGTATGAACTCATTTGCATACAGCCAATTAGATCTCATCTTTTTAATAACTAGCTTGTAAAGATTTTACAGATGCGAAAGGGTATGATGCGAAGCTCCTCACACACACAAACATCCCCTTGCCTAAGTCAGCATGCATGGTGTGCGTGCATAGCCATGGCACAGCTAGGCTTGGAAATGTTATGCTCTAGCATGTCTACCTTTAGCAGATTTATTATAGATCTACACCTCTAATGATATCAGCTAATGTAATTGCTGAACAAAATTATTACTTAGCACGAATTTAAAATTATTCTGGCAATCAATGATAGGCCTTATCGTCATCAAAGCCGCTATATATTATAGGGACTCATTTCTAAAGACTTGACGGTTGAGAAAGTATAGATCTACACCTCCAAAATTCTCTAATAATATCAGCTTAAGAAATTGCTGTGATGTTCATAGTTCTCAGGTAAGAATTCCTAAGTAACAAAATAAAGCTGATATTTTTAGAGCCTTTTAGAGGTGTATATAGTCTAGATGTATAATACATTCTCAACCGTAAATATTAAGAAATGAGTCCCTATATAGTGGCTACGATGACGATAAGGCTTACATGATTGCTATAGAGTAACTTTAACTTCCTGCTAATTTATAATTTTACACAGCAATTACATTAGCTGATATCATTAGGGGTGTAGATCTATAATGAATTTGCTATGCATATACATGCTAGAGCACAAATGAAACATTTGCAAGCCTATGCCTATGCACACCCATCATGCGCTGTGTGTGTGCAACTAGAGCTTCACATCACCGTTTCGAATTTCGCATCCGTAAAATCTTTAGCACGCGTATAGCTTGTCATTGACAAGATGAGCTCTGATTGGCTGTATGCAAATGAGTTCATACTGGGGTCCGGAGCTCAAGTGGGAAAAAATTACACACCCCGGCAGGTATATTACATTCGCACTACAAACTAATCGGTTCGCAAACAGAATGGAGTAGTTTGTTGACATTTTTGCAAGAGAGATCCAAATGAAAGGGGAAAGTCGGCCATCAAGATTGATAGGTAATATACAACATCGAACCAGACTGACAAAATGTCAGCTAAGAAGAAAATGTTAGTAAGCAAACTACACCAGTCGCTATTGGGCAATTATTATGAGAAGACCTCCATAGGTAGACGTTTTTTCTTCTAGGGTTTAGATAATTCGACATATTCATACTCACTAAAACTAAATGGTTAAATAAAAAATTATAAAAGCAGCTACAACAGCATATAGATTATAAAATGAGAAATTTCCATTTAAAACTTATTCATAGAAAAATTGCGGCATTATAATTGCATCTTCATAGATTGCATCTTTATTTGTAAATATATAAATTGCATCTCATTTATAAGATAGGTATAGGGCTAAGTACTTCTTCAATGTGTATTTTTGTGAAAATCATGAACAGAAGTTAGTTTATTTATTTCTTAATTGTGAAAAAGTAAGATCAATTTGGAATATTATACTCTTATGATTAAAAGAAAAAATATACGACATGTTTTGTTCACAGATGAGAAATATTTTTTTAGTACTCTTATAACCAATCATTTCTGTTTCGCCAATACAGTTATTCTTTTTGCAAAGTATTTTATATTTACTTGTAAAATGCAAAACGTTATTCTACTATTTCCTTCTTTTCTACGAGCTCTAAAACATTTAGAAAAATATGTAACGTTTAATTGCACTGGAGAAAAAACGTCTCGATCTTCATAATAAGAAATGGCAGATATCTTGTTAAGTATTTTTGTTGATGAGTTAACTAGGAGTAGTACACTGTATGTTACTTTCTTTGTCTATACGAACATGTTATTTTCATGTTTGCAAATTGTTTCAATAAATAAAATAATTAAAAAAAACTTTTTTACCCCCAAAATGTTACGCTCAATTCTGACAAATCATACATGAGGAGATGAGTTAAATAATATTCATTTCATTTAAACTGAGAGGCAAATCTACCAGCCTTCACTATCATCATGTTCTGATGTCAGTGTCATAAAAATAAAATTATTATTTCCATATTATATTTCAACCTGGTGCGGCAGCTAATGGCTTATGCAACTTATGTAGGTTAATGTTTTCTTCTGATCTCTGACGTGTCTGATGCCTACACTCATTTACATTAAATTACAAAATAAAAATGTTACTAGGCCTATCTCTTATTTGACTGGGCGGAAAATAGTGTTCATCAATTCATCCTGGTCATTTAAATGTTGTTAATTCAAGCGAGAGTCGAAGAATTTTGCTATTAAAAAAAGCATTGACCCAATGTCGTACATAATTTAAATTTAAATAGAAATGGTCCATTGCTCTGCCAGAAGTTTTGTTTGTCAATTTGTAGTGATGATGTGCCGGAAATTTCATTTAATTCTTCCAAACTCTGCTTTCACGCTTTCTCTCGTCTGCTTTCCTCTGGTAATCATTCAACCATTGTATACTCGATCTCTAGCTCTCTCCATTCCCTTATATTGGTTTCCACTGTATTTTGTGTAATCGTGCAATCCAATGGTTGTTTATTGGTTGGTGTACGTGTATTTTGTGATGTGCAATTCATATTCTCATGACAGCAGAGGTTAACTTTGTAAGTTTGTTTTAATCAACGAAGGCAGTAGAATATTTTTTAATCTGAGCCTGAGTCTAAATATGAACTTTACAATTTTCTCAAATGCTATATATAAGATTATAACGATTTTGCAATAAGGCACATAATCGAGTGGACAGTACGGTCTCGAGGGTATTTGAGGGCAGCTTTGTCATAATCTAAAATATGATTCGTATACAAACGTGTGTACTGAATATTACCAATGAAATCTTAATAACAGTCCCTTGAAAGTCGATGTTTGTGCATTAACTGCAAATGAAAAAATGGACATCGTGAGATTTCCATTTCAATTGCATTACCGCGTTGCTTCATCTCAAAATCATCAGATTTAAAAAGAAGTTCTGTATCAATTTTTTTTTGCTGTATTCACTTCGGCGTCAACTATTTTGAAATCAATATTTGTTTCACTATCTTCACACATCTACCTCCCTTCCATTGCTCTTTAAGTAGTAGCAAAAAAGAAAACAAACAGACAGACACAAGAAAGCCTAACAAAACAAAACAAAACAAACTGCATTTTAACCTACCATTCAACATAATATTTGTAATTAAGTCGCGGAGCATTAGGCGGATTTACTTTTACAATTCATTGATAAAATCAAATGTTATTTGGAAGCACTCAGAGCCCAATACATAGAAAAGTTCAAATTAAATAAACTGGACCCTTTTTGTCATACCACATACATATTTTCTATCCTAGCGTTCGAGTAAATTTGTTATACAGAGGCTTAGGATGGGTAAGCATTTTAAAGACGTATATAATCACTTAGCAAATTGGATGACAAACGTCGCAGAACAAGACGAAATGCATCGAGAAAAAAAAAGAAAACAGTACCACAAAAACAGAAAAGTGAGCACGAACCCCACTGCGCTTTCAGAGTACATGCCTCCGTCTGCACACGGTCTCTTTCCTCGAGCTACGTGAAGTTTATGTCTGGTCCATGAAGTTACCTTACACCCAATACCAATCATCTAATTACCGTTTCGCTTGTAAGATTGTTTAATGATCAAAGAGTTTTTTCAGAGCGCTTCTCGGCACGTGCTAGTTGGAAGTCCATGCTCCTCCTAGTATTGCTTTGATCTGAAACACACACGCACACACGCGCACAAACACATACATACACACACACGCCCACTCACATAGAAAACGGAGTAACTTTAATTTGAAATAAGACGGATTGGACAAAATCGAAATGAACCGTAAAGACTGAACCAATCAGGGGCCTACGACTGAAGTATGGGGTAAACATAATCTGATCATGTTAACAGTCTGCGTTTGTACAATTACGGATAAGATCAGCATACATGAAGCATCCAAACTCAGTAAGCGGACAAAATGTTTCACTTCTTCTTCTTATCATTTCCTGCAAAGACAAATTGGAACACTTTTACCAAATAGTTTGCCAAAAGACTTGCTACCATGTGTACAGATTAAATGGCTCCATATGGGCGAATTTGAAGGGAAATGCTAAATTCTATAGCTGAAATAAACCTTCAAAGCAATGGAGAAAATGCTGATCTTCACTTCTCTTTTTTCTGTAATAATCATTGTACTTATCAATGGTATAACCACTGCTGGTTTTTCATCAGGTACCGATTTACATCTTCTAATGATCCACGGGACTTATGGACTAATGAGCTATCGGTATAATGCTCCAGCTATAGATATAGCCGTTGAAGAGATTCGTCGCAGAGTTACAGAGGGGGAATATGTCAATATTTCGCTAACTCTCGAGGATGTTACGATCAGGTGTTTCGGTGGTGAGCGTCAAGCCGGCGCCATCTTTGCCGAGACATATTTCAAACGCCCTCTGGCTGCAATCATGGGTCCACCGTGCAGTAATCAAATGTACAGCGTGGCCGAATTGGCTGCTGCCTGGGACATTCCAGTCTTATCGGGTCTATCGTCTAGCAGAGATCTTGAACACGAGACCATCTACAGCACCTTAACTCGAACCACTCAAATAATTGCCAGTGGATACGCTTATGCGATTGTGGAGGTCTTGCGGCATTTCGGATGGGGTGTGGCATCAGTGATTTGGGATGGGGGTATAAACTACTGGTCGCTCATTGAAGAAGCAGCAACGAGGGAACTTGACAGAATAGAGTTTGACTACCACGATTTCTCAATGAGGGCAATTTCTGACAATTTCCTAGCACTTCTCAATGCCTCTAAAGTGGGGAGAAGTAAGAAATTTGATTTCATTTGTTTTCTATCATGTCCTGACAAGTCCTGCTGACCTAGTCGTAATCCCCCTCCCCATTACGGAAGTTGCTGCTACCCTGTTTGGCGTTCAACAACAAGGATAGAGGAATAAACTAAGATAAAAGAAACAGAGAGAGAGAGAGAGAGAGAGAGAGAGAGATAGAGGTTTGGAAACGTTTCCAACTCTTATGTGGGTACACGAACAAAATACTACCATTTATTTCGTTTTAGTATTATAATAAAACATTGCCAATCATACAATTTTGAGTAAAAAATTGATTATTACTTAAAGTAATGTCAAGTTTTGATTTTTAAATTCTCACTCTACTTTTTCTTTTCTTTCCATTTCGTTCTCATCGACCGAACTCGCCCATGCCATCACGTATACCCTCTATATACGCATCTTCTGCTCACGTGTAGTTATCTTCATGGCTGTGGATGGCGATACCTTACGTGAGATCATGCTTCATGCCTATGATTTAGATCTTATCAATGGCGACTATGCCTTCATCAACATCATTCCGTTTCGAGATGAGCAGTTGTTTGGGGACGACTCATGGGAGCGTGTAAGTGATCTTTAGTATTCATATCAACTCGCCTCTGTAAGTCAACCATAATAATCTAAGACGGTATTTGAATATTTGTATCTATGCGCTACGTGTAGCTATCAATGACACATTTAGTTGAGCTTCAATTAGTTACGTCTTGTCATTATCTTAATTCAGCACAATTCACAATTATTTGATGGAAACGCTCTTAAATTCCATTCAGCCTTCATTTAAAACTATTCTAGCATTTTGACATCTACCGTAGATCAAACACTGATTTCTTTTTTAGAAAAATGAAATCGACTGAATAATAAATAGCAGGCGGTATCATTATTGTGACCTTCATTTTAAGCGCTTTCATTATGAAGGCTACAATATGATATCGCCTATCATTCATCAGATCCGTAACTACTTCTAGAGAAAAATCATGTTTACAAGGTATAAACTCTGTAGTTTGTGTAGAGAAATCGTAGCTCATTTCTGTTTCTCATTTTTTTTAAATCTTCCGTCTCCTTTTCTTTTCACCCCTTTCTCTCTCCTAAATCACATTCCCCCTTTCCCCCTCTCTCCACTTTAATTATCGTTCTCCAACTCTCAATTTTATAATTCTTCTTATTTGCTTTCCTTACTTTCATCTCTGTCTCACTGTCTTCTGTACTTCCCATCTATTTCCGCTTATTTCCTCTTATTCGTGATCCCATTCTTTGAGCTGATCAGGGTGATAATCGCGATGAAGAGGCCAAGGTCGCCTATCAAGCTTTGATGACGATCCGTGTCTTTGAACCTACATCAGAAGCTTACCGAGAGTTTGAAGAAAATGTCAGGGAAAGGCAAAAGAGAGATTTCAACATCACTGATTCAGGTGCTGGTTCGGTAAGTGAAGCTAATAAACAAGATTATTCACATCTCAACAAGCATTTTAGATTGATACATCGATTACATGCTATCTAGGCTACATTAGTTCTGTCCGTATCGAAAAGGTGTGAAAATATGAACAGCTAAAATCGGAGTTGTTATCAAAAGTTATTCTTTATCATGGTGTTATCTTTGGCATTGAGGCGTCTGCTATCTTGAGAGAATTATTGTCCATCTATATTGCTCTCTTTTAGTCATAGGGGAAAATAAAGTGAACCCATAACCCATTTCTGTACAAGTCTAACATAAAGAGATCATACAATATTGTGAAATTTCAAAAGATCATTATTTACAAGCAGTAGCATTTCGGTCTGCATCAAAATTATTTGATAAATCGCACATACCAAAATTGATTTATAATAAAAAAAATGTTCAGCTGCATCTCTTCAATAATTGTGATCACCCTTCTACCGTATTACATTTATAGAAGCAGTCATGCGATGTATTAAACCGCGCTAGCTTTAATTTCAGATTTCTGAAAATTTCTTATATTAAGAAGAAAAATAGCATCCCTAAAGTATTCCAACTTCTGCCATGCAAGGAAGTTGGAACGATTCATGAAATAGCACAAGCAGTTCCCCATTGAACCTCTTCAAGAATATCTACTTTCTAGTTATTAAAATTTAAGCAAGCGAAATAAAAAAGAATTTTTAGGTCACTGATTATAGAAACGGTAAAGCACTAAAATAAAAATTAATTTATAGATTTTAGTGTGAAGTCGTAATTAAATTATGTTTGGAGCAGGGAAATTGCTATATAACACTATAACACTGTTCCTGTTTGGAGGGACATATTAGGAGGAATATGATAAAGTATATTGGGAGAAATATGATTTTTTAAGTATATTGGAAGGGATATGATAAAGTATATTGGGAGGAACATGATAAAGTATATTATAAGGAACACGATTATTTAAGTATATTTGACGGGATATGATAAAGTATATTGGGAGGAATATGATTATTGAAGTATATTGGAAGGGATATGATAAAGTATATTGGGAGGAATATGATTATTTAAGTATATTTGAAGGGATATGATATAGTATATTAGGAGGAATATGATAAAGTATATTAGGAGGAATATGATGAAGTATATTATAAGGAAAATGATTATTTAAGTATATTGGAAGGGATATGATAAAGTATATTAGGAGGAATATGATAAAGTATATTATAAGGAACATGATTATTTAAGTATATTGGAAGGGATATGATAAAGTATATTGAGAGGAACATGATAACTATATTAGAAGGATTATGCTAAATTATTATCTATATAAGGCTTCAAAGTGGTACAATAAATAAGTGTATTTAATATCTTTAGCGCAGTGCCCGGATATGTGAGTGAAGTGATATTCTACATAATATTTATAAAGGTTAATGAAGCGGTCTTTGCTTTACCACGATGGGTCAAAAGAAACTTAATTTAGAAATGAATCAACCATTAATTATGCGTAACCAGTTACCTTTAGTAGGGTTGTGTGATTTGTTTTCTTCCTGTAAGCTCCGAGGTCGGAATTCTAGGATATTTCATATCCTTCTTCATCCAAATATTTTCTTTTCTTGATACAGAACATCTTCTTGGCCTCTGCGTTCTATGACGTCATGATCTTATATTCTCTGGCGATTAATGAAACTATCGCAGAGGGAGGAGACGTATATGACGGTCATGCTGTTACCAAGAAAATGTGGAACAGAACATTTGATGGTCAGTATTTAGTGTTTCTTTAGACTTTAAGACTTTAATTTGTCTTAAGTGGGTGTGCTCATGTGTGGGATGGGGGACGAGGTTGACTGTTTTATCCTCACTTGTTGCGATAAAATGGTTTAGTAATTATTGCTTCATGTTTAGCCACTTATTATTAGATAATCGTCTTCATTATTTCCTGTGTATACTTTGTTTTGCCTTATACATGTACCATGTTATACTGCATGGATTTATGATACTACTTCATTTTGTCACGATGCTTAATACGTACATCAGTTGCATAGGGCACTTAACACAGAGTAATTTAAAATACATGATAATTTAAACAATCTAAATACATATATGTTTTAAAGTGTACATTGACAATGAGGACACTATAAAGACAAAACGCAGGCATGATTATATTATTAATCGAAGTATGATGTGTATATGTTTGACTATAAGAAGAGGTAGGTTTTGAGCATTCGTTACCAAAGATAGGCTTATCTTTCAATAGTTATTTCTGCTGGACTTCATTTTTTTTTTACTATGTATGCTTGATACAAAATTTCCCCTGTAGGAATGTTTGATGAATTTGTGTGTGAGATAATGACTGTACTGTTTGATTTAGGATTATACGGTAAGGTGAAAATCAACGAGAATGGTGACCGTGATTCAGAGTATTCTCTTTGGGACATGACAGATACTGAGAACGGTACATTTGAGGTTAGTTTGATCTGAGTTTAATTGATTTTCCGGCGATTAAAAACCCAACATAATAATAATAATAATAATAATAATAATAATAATAATAATAATAATAATAATAATAATAATAATAATAATAATAATAATGATAATAAAACGGTGCTTATAAGCCGCTTACCACCGAAGTCTCCATTGGAAAATAAAGACGCTGCCACTATACAACAAACATTATTAATCCAATCCTCCCACACGAATGATCATTTTTTTAAAATCGGCGATCCGACATTTAATCTGACTACAAGTCAATTATTGCTCCGTGCTCTATGTCGTCCAAAGTATATGGCTAGAATTATGGTTAGAGTTGCAGTGGAGTTTTAGGTAATATTTCGGGTTAGGCTTAGCGTTAGCTATATTATTGCGGGGTCCAAGGTTGAAGTTAGAAGTTCCTTTAGTGTATTTATAGGAAATTACCGAGGAACTCTTGTCGTAGGAGTTTGTATCGTTACAACCTTTTCCCAATTCACCCATCAGTACATGTAAAATCCGATATACCACCTGCCTCATTCACCACAAATGTCAGATGCTTTCGTTATAAGGAAAATAATTGTATTTCGAAGTACTTTTGTTACTGCCCGCATGAATTTATTGATACTTGAAGACATTTTAGCAACATGAAAAGGTCAACGTGGACAACTGCTTTCAAGGATAGAGTGAACAATCGTTTCATATATAAAAAAAATTAATTTAGATCTGTAAATTTTCAATCAAAATTACTTCTTGCATCCGTAAATAGTGACACGAACTGGATGGGAACAGAAACGAAACCCCGTTTATTAAAAATACCTTTAATATCGAAGAAAGATTTATTCATATCTTAGTACATGTACATATATATCTCACTTATATTTTTCTAAGAAGTAAACATTCTGACTAGTATGCCAAACCAAGAAGCATGAATCGGTAATACGGAAGTAACAACAATAGCAAGAAAATGCAAGAGGATGAGTGATTTAAGCCGAGTGGTATTAACCCAATTCTCAAAGATCTCCTGAATTGACCATTCGTAAGATTTCATTCAGGAATGGTCATCAAATAAGAGGACAGCTATCCTTGCAAAATAATTCATTACCAAATAGGCCTAATGGTACTAAAAAGTAGACATAACTGTATATAACATGAGGCAGATGCACACGATTTTTCTTTTAAAGATTTATATGCATGATGAAACGCATGATGACAACAACCATTATTATAGTGTAAATATTTCATCTCACTGCCATCTTGTTTTTAAATGCCTAGTTGTAAGATAAATTAGACTTAACAGTAACGTGAAGCAGATACTAACGATTTTTCTTTTAAAGATTTATATGCATGATGAAAAGTTACAAGCAGCCATTATATAGTGTAAATATTCATTTCATTTCTTCCTACCAGTTGTGTACTAACTGTTCATAATGTACTATCAAATGTACCATTCATTACATATACGTATCTAAGTTAAATATAGAACAAATAATTCAATTTGGATAATTCAATTACGATAATATAATACATGTAATATATTTATATTTTAAAAAGTTAAAGCGAAAGAAATAGCAGTTTTAATAGCGGAAGCCCAATCTCATTTCTTTCTATAGAAAGAAACAGAGGCCACGTGCATTATCATCAGCGACAATAGTCATGATTGTGCAAAATGAATGGAGTATATGGATGAATCAGTAATTCCTCACGATGAATAATTTTAATGAAATTTGAACAATTCTTATAATTAAAGTAGTTGGCGAATCCTTGCAACGAATAACGTGAATGAAAAGAATTGCAAATGACAACACGAAGGATGAAGGGCAGGCAATCTTCTATTTTTTGTTTACGCATGCGATTTAAATGAAACACAATGACCACGCCGTCAAAATATAATAACATTTCTCTCGTGTCTCTTAACTGTTTTTTTTTTAAAAACTGCTATCCTGCTCTTTCTGAAGGTGGTTGGTAATTTTTACCTGACATCGTCTGGTTTGAAGTACACGCCTGTCCCTGGTAAACCAATCAAGTGGCCTGGAGGAGCCACTAGTCCTCCTCGTGATACTCCATTCTGTGGATTCAATAATGAAAACCCAGAATGCCAACCAGACGGTAAGTTTTCTATTTTAAAGTTATACCATTCCAATTAATAATGAATATTCTAATCAATGAAAGAAATTTAACGTTCCAAATATGTTTGCAAATGAGGTGTGTAACCATATGATCATCAGAAAAATCATTAAAGATATTTACCGGTTTCCTCACAAACAGAAGTATGATGTTTTTAATAAATTGTACTGACTTGTTAGAAAACTGCAATATTCTGAAGATAACAAAATTGTCATAGCTGCTAAGGCCTCTTGCATCGAATGCTGCGATTCAACGCTACACAAAAAATATCAAACATAATTTTATTTCAAACATATCAGAATCGTGTATGTAGGACGCACTGGCTTTGATGTTAATTCATCGGGAATGGCACGTTGATTAATTGTATTCTGAAATAGTTTGTCGATAGGTCGATTGCAAAGCCGATGAAACTTTCATGAAAACAGAGAAATATATGCAGTACAGTATAGAGCAAAATGATTTATTTTGATAAGTAATAAATGTTAAATTCGATATGTTTTGTTTGTTTGTCTTAGGGAGGCTTTCGACTCTTGCCATTTCTGGAATAGCTGCAGCATCAGTACTATTGCTATCATTTCTTATCCTAGTCCTCGTGTACAGGTATCTAAACATATATTTATGATTCATAACAAACAGTAGAAAAGCTGGACTATCACTGTGCTAAAATTATAAAACGATGATTTTAAGAAATACAATGAGCAATACCACTGATACATTATATATTTTTTAACAAATTTTTTTTTAATTCTTTTTTAATGATAACTGATTTTTCTTATATAACTGAAGATATGGCGTATATATTCAGTACTGAATACACGCCATTAAACTACTACCAACAACAACAACAATAACAACAACAACAATAACATTAATTGAACTAGGAATGAGAGAAGTCACTATAACAATGTCCCAATGAAAAGGAAGATACTTATTTTGGCTGTGATACAAAGTTTAGGCTAAAGACGTATTTATAATAATTGATGTCTTTAATGAATTTGACGAACAGAGGAAATAACGAACTCGTTTCGCAATTTTTTAAAGGAAAATACGTCTAGATGCTGAACTTCTCCGTATGTCTTGGAAGCTGTCTTGGGATGAACTCGTGTTTCCTGAAGAAACCAAGTCTGGCCAATCAAAGTTTTCTGGTTCTTTCGTAAGTACATACAAATATATAAAGTAAATCTACCCTTTTGTGAAGGCATCTCTGACCGTGAGAAGCCAGAAATAAATAGTGGAAAACTAACCTAAAAACTTCAAATTAAAGAAATTAAAATATTTAAAAATTCTTTATTACACGCGACCTCGCAACCAATCGTACGATAATACACCGGTAGAAATCTGTCATGTCTTTAGTGCAATGGAAGCAGAAGAAGAAACAACAGGCACGTTGAATGCTAAATTATTAACTCTTTCATTTCTGTATGCGACTTGTAATTTCTTCTTTTCTCATGGGACCTTGACAACGATTTTTGCTACTTTTTAAAGTAGATAAGACTGGAAATGCACCTTGACCGCGAAAAGCCAGAAATGAATAGTGGAAAACTTCCCTCCCCCCAAAAAACTAAAGACTTGAAAAATATACTTAACAATTCTTTTATTGCACCCGATCTTGCGAATAAATGATACAATAATACACCAGAAGCGGTTTTGTCATGTTTGTAGTGCAATAGAAGAAGTAAGAAAAGCAGGTATATTTATAGATGATAAATTATTGTCTCTTTCATTTCTGTATTCGACTTGCAAAGTGGTGTTTTTTCATGAGACCTTGATAATGATTTTTTTGACAAGATAAGACTCGTAATGAGAAAGAAATTATAAACGAAAACAAAAATCCTTTTCTTTGCACTTGCGTTTGCACGACGCGCATAATGTTTTTTCAACAAAAGAACGTCGCATGTTAAAAAAAACGTCATGCACATGACGTGGCCAATTTAATGTCTATGCATTTTTCAGGGTTATATTCATTTCTACACTCATGTCAAATCTAAAGAAACTACAAATAATTCATATTACGTATTGGACTAGAGTTAATCTGATTATTTTTCTCAGTATGGAAGAGAGAAAGAGAGAGAGAGAGAGGAGAGAGAGAGAGAGGGTGGAGGGGGAGAAAGAGAAGAAATGCAAGAGAAGTAAAGCGGAATGGATATAGAAAGAGCATGGGGAAGACAAGGAGAGAGATAGAGAGAGAGAGAGAGAGAAAGAAAGAAAGAAGGTAAATGGGAATAAGTATAGGTCTGCAGTTAATCTGATTATTGTTCTGATTTACCTCTTAATATATCTATAGTTATAATATCCATTTTAAAGTTTTTTTTCAATCTCTTTACATTCATTATGTTATATCATATTCATATAGTATTTCTACACTTCTTTTGAACTTTTGAACTTAAACAAAACTTTGAACATTTGAATTTGTGGACTTCTTCAAACTTTCAAACTTTTAAACCTTTAACTCTTTTTCAATCTTGTGAGTATTGGTGTTTTAAGTTTTATCGGTGCTCAGTCAAATTTATGCTTTCATTGTGATATATACTGTTTCATGATTATGCCACAACTTTTTATCTAATTTTAACTACATGAATCTATATATCATTGTCATTTTATGTTATCAGATTCGCAATGTTTATGAAACTATTTCCAATGTCTGACATGCATCCAATGAAAACCAGTCCTTTCACTGTTTGGACTGTTTACCGTGTATAAATAAGTATAAACAAATAAATAAATGAATTGAATAAATAAAAAATTTGTGGTTGGATTACGATCGTTTCGCTCGCTCGTAGAGTGGCACCGGGTTCGGAGTAATCGCATGTTCAGTGTAGAAATACAATGTAAAGCTCATTGCTCAGTTTTTCTGTCTTTTTCTTATCTATGTATACGTATTGCCTGCCTTATACTTATTCTATTTTCGTAACAGGTGACTTCAATCGGCCATGGAACATCACATCACAGGCAGATGTTCGCCACTGTGGCTAACTACAAGGTACATCTCATGTATTACCAGTCATATATATTAGGACGAGGACACCTTGATAATTTAAAGGCCGTCTGCACTAGTTTGGCTAGAAGGGATTAGACCACCCAGAGAGGTCACTGACAGGTGGCTATCTCATCAACCCAGCTCTCAATTAACATAAGAAGAAGAGGATCATGGGAGACCAACAGTCACCGATTGGGGAAGTTTTCAATATAGAGGGAGCAAGTAGCTATAAGTAATACAGTGGGACTTTAAAGCATCATTTTCCACTTTTTATTCAAAAATAAAAATGTTGATGATTTCAATTTAAAACCAAGTTCTATGTATATACAACGCTGCGTTTTTTTCTTCTTCTTCAAATAATTGCCATTGCTTTTTTATTCTTCCACAATAATTATTCATTCAATCGATTGATTTCTATGGAATAATCATCTTCCTTTCATTTATTTCCGCCACTTCTTCCGAACAGGGTCGACTGGTAGTGATCAGAAGGATTGAGAAAACTAAACTAGATTTAACTCGGGATGTATTGAAGGAACTGAACTATGTAAGTTCTTCATGAATTATAAATTATGCTTCACATGGACAAAGTATTTATGTTCCATTTAAAAAAATGCACAAACCTATACCTAAATGTGGTAGCTCGTCACAAAGGGACTTTCTGTTCGTGACTATGATTTCTTTTACGTCCAATACACAATGTCGACGTACCTTTGTTTTCATAGCATCTTGTCAAAATCTTCTCTTAGAAAAATGCTGGGTCGTTGGAAACGATGTAATTTTAGCGAAAGCTTTGCAATTATTATTACATTACGCGATTCCCTAACTCAGATTGAACGGTAATTTCCTTCCAATGATTTATGTATTCATAGCAACGATTCATTTAATTTGCTAAAGTGCTTTAGTGGGACATAACTCAAAGGTCTCATTCATCTTCTTTTGTGATTCTTAATCTTTGAAATCAATGGAAACTAGATTGCGAGGTGCACTTGGTTCAACTAAATTAAATCATTCTTCTCATTTTTGTTCTCATTGTTCATTTATGTAAACGTAAGAAAAGGTTAAAATGTCTGCAATATAGCAGCACATCCAACATGACCAATCTCCTTTTATTTGCAACGAGCAAACATAGATGTATGCCATGTATGCTTTGACCTCATATGCGACTAAACGCATATGGAAAATGAATGTTACCTTTCTCAAATGCCTGTGATGCCGTTGTTGTTCGTTTGGCATTAGCCATAAAATCGGCAAAATGTGATTTCTTTAAAGCACGAATTATCCACCAATGTTTTATATGCAATCATCCAAGATAAGAATGTTATGATGATTATCGAAATTCTGAAAAAATAGCAAGCGATATTTTTTTTTTAGCATACAAGGGAAACGTATTGTATATCTGATTATTAACCCACCGGTGCTCTGTCTTGTATTTAGCTTGAAATATGGAAGTTCAAATATTCCGATCATGAGCATAATTATCATTATTTTAATTAATATGTTGGCATTCTTTGATTCATGGTTTCTATCGAAATACACTACTTTATCATTTTTGTTTACAGATGCGTCAAGTGGAACACAACAACCTTGTTCGTTTCGTCGGCGCATGCGTAGATGCTCCCAACATATCTATCATTTCTGAGTACTGTCCCAAAGGAAGTCTTCAGGTAATACTAAAAATTCATCTTTTCATTTTATTATAAACAGTATATTTGTCATAATTGTTTATATCTATGGTGTAGAAATAAATATATTTTTTAAAGTTATTGATAATAATATATGATTTTAATTTCTTACTTTCGTTTCGGGACATGACTGATATTACACATAGCTAACGTTTAATGTGGGGATCACTATCATTTGGAATTTTAAAAAAAAAGTTTTTTGTTTGTTTTTTCAATGGCCTCTTTAAAAAAATCAAACGTTTTGTATTTAACCGAATCCTTTTTTTTTCCTTTTTTCAGGACATAGTTGAAAATGATGCCTTAAAACTAGACAACATGTTCAAGAATTCTCTCATCACTGACGTTATGAGGGTAAGTATGACTGCTTAGTAATTTATGGACTAACAGAAACAAAGCATGATAGACATATTGAATCATATCTTCTCTCTCTCACTTGCATGATAATTTATGATAAATTGTGATTTGAAAGTTAGTGAATCCTTTTACTACGAGAAGGAACGCGCGCAATTCTTGTAAAGCATGGTACCGATATATTCTAATATTGTTTATTTTATAAGGCATCAAGAGCTCCTCTTAGGCTCGTGAAACCACATTTACCTATCTGCATTTTTATTATATTGATTTTTATTTGGAGAGTAAATAATCTCAACACAATAATTAAAACAAAACAATTGAAACAAAAGTCTTTGAAAGTTCACTTCTTCACTATAACCCGTTTCAATTTTATTTCTTTAGATCATCTGAAGAAATAAATATAAATATATTATAGTCTTATAAATAATATTAAGATATACATATATATCAGGACCTTCCATCATAGGCGAATATTGGTGACATTAAAGCAAGTTACATTTCCAGTTTAAATGTAGTACTTGGCCATTGATATACTTTCAAAACAAATTACAATTACTTCAGGGACTGCACTACCTTCACAGCAGTGTGATCATGTTGCATAGTAGACTGTCATCTTCAAACTGCGTGGTCGACAGCCGATTCGTTCTCAAACTCACTGACTACGGGCTGACCAAGTTCAGAGACACCGATAGCAATGAAAGACAAACCTCAAAGAACGAACAGAGTAGGTGTATAATTCAGTCCGTTTAAGCTTACTCGAGACTGGTCAGCGCAAACTTTGAAACTGAGTTAGTTAATTAACCTATTTTCATAATTTATGCAAAGTGTAAACTTTATTCACTTGAAAATATGCCTTTACTGTTGTCCTTTAGCAAGACATTAGTCTGCATTTGCCCCATTCAATCCAGATCATGGTAATCCATTAATGCTTATTTTGAGAAATTCTTTGAATGCTTTCCGCGTCTTTGGGAAACTGAGAACTGGGAAGTGGGAATAAGGGTAAAACTATTATTTTCTTGGCGCCCCGTGCGTAATCTGCGATAGATTTGTGCACACTCAGAAAGTAGCTATTGTTATCATTACTAGTATAACTGAATTTTTTATAATAACGAAGTATGTCCCTCGAGACGATACATTTGAAAATTATTGTCGTTAAATAAAGGGAAGAACCGTGGATATTCATCGTCCATTTTCAATACTAAAAAACATGTTCTACTGTATATACGTAGTTTGACCCTTGAGACAATATTTATAAAAATATCTTTAAATGAGGCGAAAGACTGTTTATATTCATCGTTCCTTTGAATTACTCAAAAACATGTGTACAAAACGATATAATAAGAAAAGCCAAACATATTCATAATTCGTAATAAAGTGAATTTTATCAGGAGAATGCGTCACTATTTCTCTATGTTTGGGTGACAGAAATGCTCTGGCAAGCCCCGGAGACACTGCGATCAGCCAATCAACAGCCAACTCAGAAGGGCGACATCTACAGTGTGGGTATCATCATGCAAGAAATCGTCACAAGAGCACGCCCTTTCGAAGAAGAAAGAAGCTCCATGGAGATCGATGGTATTGTATTATCATAACTATTAAACGCCCTTTGGCTAGAATTATTAATTTATATCTGCCACATCGACCCAGGTGTAGTATGCGGATACCTGGTAGGATTTATTCCTTGAATGTACTGAGTGCTTCGGTTGTCAGAGCTAAAGCCGGGTAGTGATTTCCAAAAGCCCTTCGGGAGCATTTAGACACATTATTTATGCGCTTCAGTACTACAAAAAGCGGGTTTTTATAATTGATGTCACTTTCATTAAAATTTATATGAACTAGAAACGGAGGACTTATTGAGTGGACGAGAACGACGTGAACGTCCAATGATCATGCGTGTCCATGGCAAGCCGTTTTAACATTTATTCCTATTTCTTGATATCGAGAATTGGATTCTTGATATCAAGAAATGATTTTCTGTTGTAAAGCAATGGTATTTCTTGATATCAAGAAATGATTTGCTTCGGTAAAGCAATGGTAATTCTTGATATGAAGAAGTAGGAATAAATGTTAAAACGGCTTTCCATAGACACGCATGATCAGTGGACTGTTAACGCCGTTCTCGTCCACTCAATCTAAAAGTTCTTAATATCCTAGAGGGTGATCGCAGAACCTGGAAACATGGAAGAAGATATGTCTTCTTTGATAGACTAGTTTACAAATACATATACATTTATGGATGTTTCTTTCGTCGGGCCCAGTAACGAGGAAATTAATTAACCAGTTATTAATGAATGAACTACACTACTAGGAAATCAGTCTGCATACATTACGTGTTGCTATGCCGGACAAGCCTCATGCACGCTTTCGTGTTCTCAAGAACAACCTTTTGTCTAAAAATGATGCATACAATTTGAATATGTTTCGTAAACCGGTCTATTATTGATTTTTGGAACTATTTCAAGCCATATCCGAGGTTTGACATGTGAAGCATTTTCCATGTGTGTTATTGATCATGTTGATAAAGGTGTAAAGTTTTTTTCTCGACCTTAACCGCGCGTTGTTATGAAAACGCAACGTAGAGTTTATCTTTTATATCTATGTATCATTCATTGGAGTTTTCCCAGCCTTCACTCTTATATTTTCATGGAAAAGCACCTATCGCTACTTGATTTCAATTTTTCAGAAATCGTGAAGAAGTTGACAGAGACGAGTTCACCACCTTTCCGCCCGGAGATAGACCCTCAACTATGCACCGATGAGATAAGGTCCATCATACAAGCATGCTGGGAAGAAATGCCAGAGAATAGACCAGCTACTACAGATTTACTCTCAAGCATGAAGAAAATCAACAAGTAAACCGAAATAGACCTAATTCTATTAAATATTTTGTTTAATAAAAATTCAAACTAAAAAGGACATGTCGATACAAATATTATGTTTGATTGGGGCACCGCCTTTGTAAAGATATGCTTCCAAAAGTTTTGATTTTGATTTCGCTTTCAATACATTCTGGAAAAACAGACATCGTTTGCATCTATATGATGGAATACTGTATTCCATAATACCTTGATTTATAGTAGAAACAACTGCAGGATACAGAGGTAAAGTGAAGCTTGATTTACATGATGGCAACAAATAATAGAACAGTTTTCCATCTTACTGATGCAATCGTTAATATCTCCCCTAGGAAGCGTTAGTGAACCAATTAACTGCATATGAAAAAGTATGAAGCTTGTCGCCTAGATCGGATGAGATTGATCTAAGTCATTATTTAAATACACATGTAACTAAATGATTCAAAAAAAATATATTTTGCATCATAAATCTCTTTCAGGAATTTATCTGGTGGCAACATCCTTGATAACTTGTTGAGTCGCATGGAACAGTACGCCACCAACTTGGAGACACTGGTGGAGGAGAGAACGGCAGCGTTCTTAGAGGAGAAGAAGAGATCAGAGACACTGCTCTATGAAGTGCTGCCTAGGTAAGTAAGAAAGAAAAAAGAATGAAAGAAGGATGGAGAGAGAGAAAAAAAGAGAGAGATGAGAAAGAGGGAAGGAGAGAGAGAAGGAGAGAGAGAAGGAGAGAGAGAAGGAGAGAGAGAAAAAAAAAATTCGAAAAGAAATATTATAGTTTTCATGAATGATTCGCTTGATATCGATTCGCTACGTGTCATAATTTTTATCAATGTGATTTTTAGGCTGTAGGCCTATACTTTTTGTTTGACGTGTGTCATCGGATCTTTACGAAGCTGAAAATATATTCCACTTGAACTATGTTACTTTTTTATTGTTCGCAATATCAAGTGTTGACATTTGATTGTGTAAATGTGTGACACATGCTAGTCAAGCTTGGATTATCAATGCTTATGATTATGATATTTCTTTACGGAGGAAGCTCATGTTCGTTAAGATAATTTAAGGCATGATGATCAAACGTTGTAATGGTACCACTTGAATCATTTGATCAAAGAGAACAAGTGACCACTGCGTCACGATTCTTTAAAGAGCCAGTCTTCTGAATTGTACCATAGATCTGTAGCTGAGCAGCTCAAGCAAGGATCGTCGGTCAGTCCTAAATCCTATGAAAGTGTGACTATCTACTTCAGCGACATCGTAGGCTTTACATCTATCTCTGCTGATAGCACACCACTACAGGTAACAGGCTGTGAATACTGACATGTACAAGATGGAATCAAATAATAATAATTATAATAATAATAGTCAGTTCTTGTATAGCGCTCATGTCTGTCAAACTTGACACTCCATTTCATCACCTATAGGCCCCATTTCACAAAACTTGTCATCGGCGACAAATGACAGCTTTTGTTTTAAAATATTGAAATCCTTGCTTCTGATTGCTTATCAGCAGATTTGTCACTGATTTTTGTCATTTGTCATTGAAAAAAGGCTTTGTGAAACAGGTCCCAGGTGTTTCACAATAAAAAGTTAAAGGTTTTAAGCATTAAATGTGATAGCTATTCCACATTTCGGTGACGTAAATGCAGGCTTACCGCTACATCTTGCTCAAAGCGCAAAAATAAAGAGCGCCCTCCACTTCTTTCCTCGAAGGTCTTTGGTCAATTACATGTACATAACAGAAAACCGTCAATAATTTGGCATTTTAATAATTTTGATGAGCTTACCTCTACATCTCGCTCAGAGCGCAAAAATAAAGAGCGCCCTCCACTCCTTCCCCCAAAGGTCCTTGATCAATTCCATGTAAATACCAGAAACCGTCAATAATTTGGCAGCTAATTGTAAGTAGGAAACTTTTTCTATAAAACCAGCCCCCGGTGGATAGAGTTTTAATAGTATGGAACAGCCATAGGAATGGTCTATATTATGTTATCACATACATGTATAAGTATGTTGTTTCGTAAAACAAAAAAGCTAGGTATAGATATTTCCTTTTTTCACCATGTTTTTTTAAAAGAGTTATTTGCTAATGCGCCATTATTTCAATATCATTTTAAGAACAGAAAATCAGAACATTTCAAGAAATGTTGTTTTAGAGAACGTGATTATCAAAGAAACTCATACATGTACGATTAAAGTTATGGCAATTAAATGTTAAAATAGATTCATATTATGCTGAATGATGACAACAACACTTGACAGGTATATTTCAGATATCACTTGGTCACTAAATGGCACTATTATTATTTTTTCTCGACCTCTTGAATTTCCGCAAATGTTGACTCAAGGGAGGTACACGCTGAAACCATCATAAACAGAGTAGACGATGATATTTGACCTTGATTATTATCCCTTTGAAATCTTTGAATTGTAGTTTTCCTGGAAATCACACTCTGTGTCTCAAACACCCAGATATTATGTACGACTAGATAATCGCTCGGCAAAACTTGCTTTCTTATTCCAACATTCACTGATTCTGTGAAATTTTCATTTATTTCTTGTCATCTAGGTGGTGACCTTGTTGAATGATCTCTACACATGTTTCGATGGCACAATTGGGAACTTTGACGTCTATAAGGTAATTCAAACACATACTACAAATCATGTTGTCTGTAACTAAATAGAGAATCATCTACTGATACAGTTTTTTTCTTTCAAGCTCCAGCCACTGAAGAAGACAATTTGTATGGGGTTGTGCTGAATCCATTTTCATTTTTTTTTAAATACCACAGACCAGGTCACTAATAAGTTTACAGGTATTAATATGATGATGTTTATAATTATACGATACTTGATTCAATGCTGTTAGCAGGGGAGGAGCGCGGGGGGGGGGGGGATGGGCTAAATGTTTGAAATTGCAATTGGATCCCCTCCCTCCTCCTTAAAACATTAGTACCGTCAGTCTTCCCAGACTCACTAATTTGGAGGAGAGGGGGGGGGGGGGGTGTGGGAGGGAATGGGGCAAATGTCCCCGCCATAATTTTTAATGTAATGTGTCTAGGGGCGAGGCCCTCGCAGCGCTTTTCCTAGCTCCGCCTAATAGGTGTATGTGACATAACATTTATTTCACGGGTTTCAAATCGATGTTCATGATCTCCAATTTCAAACACCTCCATTGGAAGCTATAGAAAGGGCATAATATTTGACCTTTTCATATCTGCACGTGGAAACATGAATTGTGAGGATTGCACATGTATGTGACCCCTTGTCTGACAAGATTGCTTTATTTGTGTAGGTGGAGACGATCGGTGATGCATACATGGTTGTGTCTGGTCTACCGATCAGGAATGGGATTCATCATGTCAAGGAGATTGCTTCCATGGCACTGTCTCTTGTCAGGGAGGCATACAAATTCAGAATCAGACACAAACCTGAAGAGAAACTCCTCCTCAGGGTCGGAGTTCACTCAGGTAAAAGAACATCACAAGGAATTATGGAATCATATTTAAACGTCTTCTATCATATTGGTACAGGTCAGGTCTGTCTATTTCTGAGAACTACCGTTACGTTGGTCTAGTAATTGCGTGGATACGGGGGGGGGGGGGGGGGAGAGCACACGGTGACACGTGCCCTTATTCAGTTAAATGGTGACAAAGAGAAAGAAAGAAAATGGAGATAACGAGATATTAAAGGGAAGAGGGGAAGTGAACTTGGAAAGAAAGCGTTACAACTCTTTTGAACACCCTAATTAACATGGCCTCGTCAGCTTGCATAGAATAGCAATACCACTAGCTGTAGCAACCAAGGCTTCGTCTTATAAAGAGTTACGAGTGATCCAAATCAATCGCAAGTCCTCCAATCAATCGCAAGTTTGCAGTCTCCTACCTCTTGTGTACATAGTTGCGATTAATATCAACTCTTTATAAGACGGGGCCCAGGATGCAAGAACTTTGTAACACACAGAAGGGAAAACAATTTTGTCAACTCGATTCGACTCGATTTGAAAGAAAGGAAACTGAGAATGATTGAATCTCACTTTTCTTTTATGATATAAGTAAAGAATTAAAGAATTAATTAATCGCTTTCAAGAAACCGCACCCGAAATTGTCAAGGGAAACATTTTTTCAACTCGATTCGACGCGATTTGGAAAAAAGGAAACTAAGAATGATTGAATTTCACTTTTCCTTTTAATGGTGTAAGTAAAGAATTAATTAATCCCTTTCACGAAACCGCACCCGAAATAATCAAGAGCAATGGACTGTGTAGATATTCTAATCATGGAAAGGAGCAGAAAGCTTTGTGGTATGAAATTGACTTGAAAAAAGATGAATAGGATGAATAAGTGATGAAGAAATAGGAAAATGAGCAGTACTCATGGTATTAATGAAACAAGGACATGGTGACAAGATATATTACGGTGATCTCGGGGACGAAATTAGCTTCCAAACTCGAATTAAGGCGAGGGAAGACAATAGCTCGCCGGGCGAGATTCAGGTTTTCTTTTATACCCTATGTTATACCATGCATAGTACTACAGTGAGGTAATAGTGTTAGGGGGGGGGGCTGCGCTCAAACATAAATTCCGTTTATCCAACATTAAAGGAGAGCGTTGAAAAGAGTTATTTAGATGAATTTCCTTTTCCTGTTCTAGTTTCTGACACACATTGGTTTTTGTAACTTCCTTGAAACTTCTGTTGTATTTGTTACTTCTGTTTTGTAATCAACATAATATGTATTTGTCATTGTGCACTTCTTTACGCTTCTTTGTTATATATCATTCTGCTTTTACATGATATGCTGTTGTTAAACCTATGGAAAAAGAATTTCCGTTGTATGACAAATGAATCAATAAATTCAATTCAATTCAATTCAATTCAATTCAATTCAATTCAATTCAATTCGATAATTTCGGTGAGAATAGTTTGTCCCACTGGCCGAGCAGCCAAAAAAAAGAGAAAGAAATACATTTGTTGATCGAAAGAAGAAATAAAACAACTTAAACAAGCTTATAGAAGAAGGTGTGTTTCAAAATCCCACAAAATAAAATAAAATAGAATAAAAATGAACCTTATCCCACATCTCCTTGAATTCTAGGTGCTTGCGTGGCAGGTGTGGTTGGTCTGAGAATGCCGAGGTACTGTCTGTTCGGAGATACGGTGAATACAGCATCGCGGATGGAGTCTACAGGACAAGGTGATATCATCATCGTGTCTCCTATTATCATGATCCAACCTCGATAACAAAATACTAGAGGAAAGCATTAAATAATCAAAGAAGTAGACTGGTGAAAGTTTGAATGAAATTTGACAAAAAATGAGCAAGTTATGAATTTTTGAAAGTCGTAACTATTGTAGGTATGGGCTCTTCAAATTGGAGAAATCGGTAATGTCTCTGTGATGAAGTGGCGGACAGCTTTCCTATTTGTTCTAACACACAAACTGACTCAAATTCTCCTCTTTTGGATAAATATGTTTGACCCAGGAGGGTCTTTTCTCTTTAAGGACCTTTAATAATATGTTATCCATATTATATTGTAGTGTCCCAAGAGAAAAGGGAGAGTTATCCGCGACTACGTCACAGTCTTATTATTGGTCCGATATATTTCAAACTTTCGCCATTCTATTTAACTTATTTTTCTGCTTTCATATAAACGAACGTATTACAAAGATTGGATTGCCCTTTAATAAGTAACAATGGTCACACCACTACATGTCACTAACTCATTAACTGCAGTTAATGAATCGACGAAGATCAACAGTTGGCTGATGGAGCTAGTATCTGCTGTTGTTGATTTGAAATGAAATTTAAAAGAAATTGATAATAAATCACGATAAGAATGCTGATAGAGATAATGATGACACCAAATATGTAATAAAAAGACACGTGACTTGTAATTATTTCAATGATTAGGATAATGAATGATTATAAATAGGAAAGATGTATAAATATTTGAAATCATCAACAACTCAACGGGGAGGAAGGGTAGCGGTCGCTCAAGTTCAATACTATTCGTCTGTTAGACTTATCAATAACATATTTCCTCTATTCTATCGTGCAATTGCGGTTTATCATTCAACTATATATAGGTGACGCGTTAGGCTGTATGTTAGTGATATAAAGCATTATATTGCTATGGTAACTATTCTTTACCCTTTATATTTTGTAGCAATGAAAGTTCACATCAGTGAGTCAACGAAGAAATTGCTCGATACCTTTAAGAACTTTGAGACAGAACCCCGTGGTGAGGTAGTCTTGAAGGTAACAGTTGTTTTTCTGTCTTTCATGAAAGGGATGTAACGAATGCTGATGTCATATTAAAGAACCTTTGCAAACATTATTGAACATTTTTGGCAAGGTTTTGAGCAATAGACGAGAATTTTAAATGAAGTGTACCAGAAATTTGAAAAATAACCATTGGAGATCCGTGAAGAAGCATTAGACATGATAACTTTTGCTATGGATGACCCATGGTCGCACCGAAACCATTTTATCTGCAAGACATGCCCCTGTTTTTATTGAAAACACAATTAGCACACTTTCGTCGCTCGTAAAAGTGAACGTTTTTGTTCAAAACTCTGTACGTAGGAACCATTGTATCCCGTTAACATACTACAGTAGCAAATGGTTCCATGCTTTTATGGTTAACTCATTTAAACTAAGTTCGAGAAGATGATACAGAATGATGATAATAAATTTAGTAAGACGTGAAGTGCCTTAGCATAATGAAAATGATTTGACACTTTACGCAAACTGATAATCAGTCATTTCATTTTCGACGAATCCATTGTCTGTCTCTTTTAAATTGAAGGCCTTCTGTCTCTTTATCCATCTTCCTCTGCCTTTTGGTCTCCCTTTTCGCTCTTTCGTCTCTCTCTCTCTCTCTCTCTCTCTCTCTCTCTCTCTCTCTCTCCTTCTCCCCCCCCTCTCTCTCTCTCTCTCTCTCTCTCTCTCTCTCTCTCTCTCTATCTCTCTCTCTCTCTCTCTCTCTCTCTCTATATATATCTCTATCTCTCTTTCTCCCTCTCCATCTGTTTCTATATCTATATCTATTTTGCCCTGTATGATTTATGTGGTCAAGGGGTTTCTACATTTTCTATGCCCTAAACACCACAATGCCACCATGGATAGAATGGTGTTTGATTCTTTAAATCCTTGCAATTATTTACACTCGATCACTTTTCCAACTCATTGCAGGGTAAAGGCTCTCAACAAACTTATTGGTTAACTGCGGAAGCATCGACAAGCGTCATAGCTTGTCCCGTTACTAAAGTTGAGGTCTGAGCAGTATGATCGAAGCTCCTTCCCATGGATCTTCATTTCATAACATTTTATCAACTCGATAGATTATTCATAATTTTTGTTTAGGTTACCGAACCCACGGACCAGCTAAATCAAGGTGTAGGGCAATACGCCCTCCCTCCTTTCATTCCGCGACGCTTTATCATCATATAAGTCATTAATAAATAGTCCGCGTTTGATCGATTCGCGTTGCAGCACTAATATCATTTGGAGAGACATTAATATACATTCGTTGCTCTCCACCCAGGTGTAGTCAATAGGCAATTGTAACGCCTAAGTACAGCTGGGCTAAAGCCAAGATAATAAAAGTAATTTTATAGGGCCCTTTTAGCATCCTCAGGATGGATATGTCTGTGTGCAATAAAAATTTAGCCATTATCATAAGTGCTATTGTTTAAAAGCCTTGAAAACTGTTGCTATCATGATGTAATCTTGAATATTGTCTTTCTTGCCGCATACGGTATAATACAATAACGAAGCGAGCTAAACCTTGGGACTTTTGTTCAACGTAGCAGTCACCGATTTTTTATTTTTATGATAATGTATCACTATTTACCTATCATAAACACAATTGAAAAGACTACAGACTATTGAGGTTAAAAATACAATTTCCTTTCATACATCGCGTGTGCGTAATGCTTTTTGAATGCTGCAAAATAAATAAGTCTCTTGGGATTTTGGTTCGGTAATATCTTGATGATTGTAACAGTACATAAATGGACACTTATGTCCAATTCTATTTATTTTGCATAAAATATAAATGTATTGAATTGTGAAAATGTATATATTTATCTGGATTTTGTATATACATGTGTAAAAATGTATGAATTTAACGCACCAAGAATCTAATCTTATCATCAAGATGAATAACTTTGAATCAGAATTAGACCTCATAAGTTCAAGGAGGTAGTATCTATTTTTATATGTTAGATTGCCTTAGACTCAGATTGGAATATGTTAATTGTGACATTTCTGTTCAATCTACACATGTCTTGATTATTAGACGATTTTTAATGTATTTTATTGTATTATTCATTATTCTAGCGATTTTGTTGGGGTATTTAGTATACGTTGGCACTTTGATTAGCATACACTTAACGCAAAGCAAATAGATTAGACTTTTCTAAATGATTCGTAAAACCTAGGTCATAGTAGAGGTACGGCCTGTCGCCGACTCCCGACTACCACTCGTGGGTAATTAGTTGTCAGAGGTCGTAGAAAGGTGTTTGGCAGTCTTTAAAAGGTTGTCAGTGGTCGGCGATTGATATCCAGAACATTTTGGTCAGCTGGAGGTTTACGCTACTGCATCGAAAACCTTTGCTGGTCGTGGATAGGGTTTTCTTGTTTTGTTTTGTAGTGTAGGCGACAATTCTCGGCTAGGGGGGCGTTTCATTAAACAATTAGTCTGGGGTTATCACCGACTTATTCATTTTCACCGACAATTTAGTCAGCACTGACTTAATTTGACCAATCAGAGGCCTGGAAAATTGTCGGTGACAGTAGAATTGTCGGTGAAAATGATATTAGTCAGTGAAAACCACCGACTAATTGTTTCATGAACCGCCCCCCTGATCTCCGACTTATCCTCAGTGCGTATCGACTATTACCTAGCGATATTTGGTTGAGAAAAGGTCGGCAGGTGATCGACGAATGATACACGATCAGTTGGTGATTAATCTCCAAATGTTCGCAGAACATGACCATGAGCATGATCATGCAGCAGGGAATTAAATGGTGAGCCTTTGGAACTTCCTGTCTATTGTTGATTGCTACTGCTGCCTCACAATTTTAGGTTGTCTTGAATTTTTCTTTGAAAGGAAACAGCAGGGGAAAAGCATCAAAATTAATCGAAGGAAAAGAGGCATTAAATGATTAATGTATTGCTGCGGGGTTGTAGGCAATTATGCTATGCGTGTATCAGCCCTCCTGGCAGCTAAAAGTACACCTGAATAAGCAGATAAAATAAATGTGTCTTTGAAAGTAATATCATACTTTTTCTCTCACGATTATTTGCTACGATTAAAAAGGAGAGGGTCATAATATTGCTACGTTTGTTAAAAGTGATTGAAATGAAGTCAAGAATACTCTTATTTCATCGTCAAAGCATTGCCTATGTTGCAGTGTTAGTACGATATTAAAGCATGAGTTCTGAAAGTAGCCCGTTTCCCATCCATGTTCTCAAGCGGAAATTAATGAGGTTTCACTGCCTCTAATGAGTTGTGTTTAATCTAATGTATTATAATCATTCGGTAGACAATTATTCAGCGGATAAAAGAATTGAAACTTGTTAAATATTTTTTTAAAACTCCTAATAACATACTCTTAACAACACAGTTTCATTTAGAGAATTGAATTTCAACAAGTTTGATTGAGAGCACAAAAAAAAAATTCCCCTTCGCAGCTCGTGTTAATGGTTCGTTTTGCGTCTCAGTTATTAGTGAATGGCATGAGAAACATAATAGGTTTTTACATCCATCATATAAGAGTTCTTTTGTTTCCAGTCAACACTAATCTATTTCAATATCTTTGTGGAGACACTTCGCTTTTGGTTTTATGTGTATATAGGCCTACTGTTGTCTATTGAGTATAGTTCAAAGACCATATCTTAATAAATCAATATATTTTATGGACGTGGTACCTTAATTTGTACTACTTTGTCATCTTTGTTACTTACTTTATGAACATTATTGTAAGACGCTCGCATAATACACTTTCCCAGAATATTCACAATTACAAGCGCTGTTCCGTGGCATTATTCATTACAATAAAATATAGAGGTAACGGCATGCATGCCTGATGATGATAACGATGATGATGCTACTGCTGCCGATGGTGATGATGATGATGATGATGATGATGATGATGATGATTATAATGATGACGATGATGCTGCTGCTGCTGCTGATGATGACATTGCACGTACGGTTGCAAGACCATAATGATAAAGCTTTTGATAATGCAGAAGAGAGGAAATGCCATTTTATGAGGAAGAAAATAAATTGTAAATGCAAATGTAGTAATAAATAATGACAGCACCATCAAAAATGTCGACTAGGGGGGGAATTCGTTCTTCGTTATTCTTTAGATGAAAGTACCATCACCTTTTCAAATAAGACCAAACCATGGACCATGACCAAACTCTGCTCTCGATTAATCCTACATATTTCACAGGCCCAATTTTAATTCTCACTATAGCTCTATCTTCCGGCATGCTTTGCCTAATAAAGTTGGAAGACGGAAGAGGGCCAGTCAAGTGCTTAATTCCTGTATGTGCTCAATGCCAAGGCCATGCTAGATTTGTCTAAGCACATGCCGACGATGCGCTCTGGTTGTTACCAGGGGCAACTACTAATAGCTCAGGTAATGATGCTGCAAGTTATATTGACATTACGGTTTTATTATGGAAACACGAAACAAGTTTATATGAACGATCATGTCGTGCATGTCTGGATATCGATAGTAAACACAAACTGTAAATTTTGTTACTACTGTTCATTTTTGTATCTATATTTTATATTACATGTAAAATCATTTTTTTCCTGATTCTTTTTCGGGGGGGGGGGCTTGAATTGTGAATACCAGGGTTCAATATGGTTCATTACCCAATCTAAGGGGGAGAGAGAGAGAGAAAGAAGAGAGAGAGAGAGAGAGAGAGAGAGAGAGAGAGAGTGTGTGTGTGTATGTGTGTTTTTACAGACGTGTATCAATCAGATAATCATTTATGTCTGGGGACCAACCTTTAAACGTGACCATCCGAAAGGCGTGACTCAGTTTCGAACCTGTGTCCTCGGCTGAATCAGTTTGGTATTTCCACTTTTAGCTGGATACAGGCGCACACCACAACGCCTATATAGTTAAAGAGAGAAATACATGGTGACTGATTGACTGATTGACTGATATAGAAGAGAAGACATTACAATAACTCTATTTCAGTTAGTTTGCTGGTAATCATATCGAGTATTTTTTTAATTGTACGATAACAAAATAAGTTCAATTCCCTGTAAATCCAAGAAAACAATTGCATACTTTGTTTATCTCGACAATCGAATATGGTAGACGAATAGTGACGTGATATATCGATACTAATATAGCATAACTGTATTCTACTGTATTTTAGGATGACCAATTACGTAAGGAAATACCGATCGGATGACAAGGGACTTTTCCGTATGGGTCATTACTTATATAATTTAAAGATCAAGGCGGTTGGCCATCGAAACAGGAAATTTTGAATCTACGGGTGTGTATTAAAACATCCTAAAGGATGAGGGGAACACGCAGGTCAGAACGGTATTTCAGGAAACAATTGATTAGGTTAAGTTTTGAAGTGAAGTTGACAATAAATTGCAATACATCCTCACCGAGAGAAGGGAGGTCAACTGAGTGCGTAGTCACGTTGATGTATAAACAAAGCAAAACATTGCATTTTTTTCAGTCAAAGCAAGCCGAAGTCATTTTTTTCTTCAACATAGGATATATGGCATACCTAAGGTAAAAAAGACGACTTTTTTTAAACATAAGGCATTAGGAGGGAAGAAGGTATTCCATAGGTGAGAAAGTTAGATACTGAAAATCATGAACAAGTCATTTCACTTGTCCAATGAAAACGAAATGGGCGTGGTTTTGTTTACCCCCTAAGCCAAGGTGAGAGTTATCAAACCAAGTTTCCTCCAATTATACCCCATTTTCTAGAGCCCCCTTGGATAACAATGCCCAAATGACTCACATAGCAGCTCTTTAACCTAATTTCTGTGGAGTCCGGTGTTCTAGGAGACAGTGTAAGTGCGTATACCCTACCATCAACTGCGAACCAAGAACTGTGGTCATTATACATGTAGAATGAGTCTTTCACATTTAATGATACAGTAAACTACCTTTCGAGGAAGTAATACACAAAAGCCTTCGTACAGACATTTAAAAAAAAAATGGTTCGAAAGCTGAATGTATTAGTTTACATGCTCTTGTTTCACTTCCAAACTATGAATTCTAAGAATGGGAAACATTTCTACGCAAAGGGAAATAATCAAGGTACCATATTTGTAACAATACCTATCAGTTAAGATATACCCCGGATGTATTTTTGGTTCTTCATTTCAACTCTCATTTTTCTTTCGACACTGCCTCCTTGAATCAAATCCCTTGTCAACACCATTAAACGTTCTATATTGATGTACGATTTATATCAAAACTATAAAACACCCAATTGGGAATTTGAGACCTTCAAAATATTTTTTATAACATAAATCAATTGTAATTTGTATTGTTTAAATAAAAAAGAAAATGCTTATGCAAATTATTTGTGATGACGCGAATAGGCTGTTTTGAGTAGCTTATATTTTATGACCTATACTTATAAACGTTATTGAATATACTGCAAAAGTATGGCTTGCACTTTGATGTGAAGTTACTTCGTAACATGTTATGTAAATGTGACAGATGACAAACACTTAAAATGTCATTCGTAGGTGAACATTTTGAATGCATTTCATGTAATCAAAAGGAGGCTAGAAATAATGGCTTTCCAAGTAATTGGGTTAATGAAAGAAAAAAAAACATGAACATTTCAAAGAACATGTTGTGAAAGATTTAAAGGATGGTTCCTCTTCTCACATCTCTCTGCCTTTGTTTCTCTCCCAACCCCCCTTCCTTTCTTTAGATACATCTTTAATTATTGCTGTTCGTCGGTATTAAAACATGTGCTGTAAATTATTCTATTATGAGTCAATTTGTATCATTTTCTTCCCTTTTTAAGTTTATTCCGATACTATTTATAAATGAAGATATCAGCGGAACGTTTCAATTGCTTCAAAAACTGAACTATTAGCCGTTGAGACCTGATGATCACTCAGTCTGTGATTCATATCTTCGTCCTTTGATATTGTACGATGAAATAACACGTCTGCCCCAATTTACAAGCACAATTCAGAAATCAGAGACTGGGCCCTAAATACAACGCACGTTTTTGTTTTTTTCATCAGAAAATAGCCTTATAAATCATCTTCAATTAATCGATACAAGGTGTACAATGATCATAGGCTATCTGCTCTTTTTGGACAGAATATAAATTACGACATCAACTATTTTCAGGCAGAATATAAGGACCTGACGATTTGCACAACGTTCACACATTAACCAGATACCAATTTCTTGCCTGGTATAAAGTATGGTGAAGTTTGTAACATGATTCCAGTTTCTTAGTTTAGTTCATATTTCACTTTCACATTCATGACATAAATCAAAAGTAATACACAATTAGAATGACAAGAATTGTTCCTTCAATGGGCTTTAAACAAGATAATATCAGGCAATGAAAGTAAAAAAATACAGTCGAATTAACGTACGGAGATATAAATACAATAATTGCATGGTATTAGAAATTGGACAAATATATGTGGTGAAATATGAGGGAATCTAGTAAAAAGCTAAGCTGTACAATGTAGATTCCCTGTTATAAATAAGAGCAGTCTATTGAGTATCGGGTTATGTTTAAATAATCACAATTAAAAGGGGGGAAAAGAAGAAGAAAAGATGTAGGACTTTTTTTCCCTCTTGAATTACTTTTGTATTCCTTCTATTTTTTGGTCAAATATGAAATAGGCTCAGTGCTCCAAACTGAAATAACCTGATCTGTAGAACATTATGTCACATTATAGTTATATATTTCAAAGACAGACTACCCTTTAACGTAGGAAGTAGTAAGACACCGTCCTTTGTTAGTATGCTACTACATCTGCTCATCAATCACGACTAAGAGAGGAAACAATATAGATCCTTCAATTCAGGTAGACGCAACCAAGCCTTATAACCAAGCTATACTATGACTTCCGGTAGTAAGATTGTAGAATCACATTGAAGGGGTGGGGGTATGTAAAAACGAAACTAAAAAATGAAAAAATGGAAAACGCTTGTTCTTGGTCGCGTGAAAGAACCTTTTATCGGATAATTTGTACTCTTATGATGTTTGCTGATGAAAGAAGTGCATAAGTTGAAGTTCGTTTGATTAGTTTGGGGGTTTCCTGTAAACAGCTAGGTATAACGAGGAGAATGTCCCGGGTACCCAGGCCTTTGCTTTATCAATTTCCTTTAGTGACAGACCAGACAAGGTCACGGTAACTATACAAGATTAACGCAGGAAACCCTTAGGCTAGCAAATTTTTATGATAATTTTGTTTTGAATACTCATAGTTTTTTTTTTTTTAAAGTTCGGGGCAATTGCACTAGACGTTAGTAAGTAAAAATATACAAATGTGATTATTTAGTAAGACTATTAAGTAAATGCATTTACCTTAGCACTGCCAAGGAAAGTACGAACAACACAAAAACAACCGATAATCAAACACCAACAGCGACAACAACGAACATGCATGCATACGTCAAGTTTGATTGCATAGAGGTCACGAAACCTTTTTTAAAACCTTTCATAAAGCATCGAACAGCCACGTGGCGTGTCGATACAGTGTACCAGGCGCGTACGCAGGATTTTTTTCAAGGGGGGGGGGGGGGCGGTTTAACATTTTAAAATCGGGCCGAAAATTTCGCAACGACTCAGCCAGCACCTGAATAAGCGGGGGGGGGGTAAGAGGACACTTTTTTTTTTGGTCCCAAAAAAATCGCAACGACTCAGCCAGCCGCTGAATAAGCGGGGGGGGGGGGGGGGGGGGGGGGGTAAGAGGACAAAAAAAAATTACCCAAGGGGGGGGGGGTGGGGTTTTCCTCCAAAATACACACATACAAATACTTAAGGGGGGTTCAACCCCACCCCCCCCCCCCGTGCGTACGCGCCTGCAGTGTACCATGGCAATGGAACAACGTTCTAGAGGCATGTTTAATTAGACAATTTGAAGTAGTTAATCACGTTTTCCTGCAATGAGATGCACACTCTATTATTAGTGTACTATAGTGAGGTAAGTAATGAAGATTAAAACAAGGACATAAAACGACATATTTTGTTTGGGGGGGGGGGGGAGTGTAAACGTCTCCGCCCTATGATTGACACGCTAATCTATAAATAATAAAACAAATTAATTTTAAGATGAAGTACTTGTCAGTTATCAACAAAATAGAATAGAGTAGGTAAGCTATCTAAAAATCAATGATTTTTTAGTTTGACAAACTTTGTAATACAGTGAACGGCCTGTGTAAAACGAAAGTGTAAGCAGGTTGTAAAATTCATCCGAAGGAAGAATTTTGTTCAAGTTAAATAAACGACGATTATTTCGAACAATTTGAAAAAGACAGTCAAGACGGCTATTTCGTTTAAAAACAAAACGCAAAAGCCATGATTTGAAGCTTTAAAATATGTTTACTCGTTGCTTATCTTGGTATTGAAAAAGCGTTCGAGCAAAATTAAACAAAAACACATTTGTATACCTTCTTTTTTCCCCGTCATTACATTATACATGTACGCTATTCATGTGTGTCATATATAGACGTATCATAATTTGCATATTATGGTTAAATGAATGTAGAAATTGATCTTATTTTAATCCATGGGTAGAACATACACAAAGGTATACACATCAGCACGATTACATCAACATTGTAAACAATCGCAAAAGTATATAAGGAATCATTTCAATTTTCCAGTAAATCTACATTACTTGGTTTGTTTTTAAGAATTCTAAATCTTGACAGAGAGAGGGAAAATAAGAGACGATTTGAAACAGATATTACAACTTATCCATACTAATACGAGGAGGAAATATCACATGATCATCGTGAAAAGATGGTTCAGTCTATTTCCTTGACGACCCGTTCATGGTAACCATGGCAACTCACTGCTGCCTAAATACTCTCCCACAAACGAACTTTTCCTGAATTTTGTGGCGTGCAACGGGAACATCTGTGTTGCAACTCAACCAATGGATCAATGACGCTTTTTTTGCTCAATATTATTTTGTATCTACATTGCATTTCTACGCACGCTCATCATGCGCGATGACGTCAGACCCACTAATTATATCTAGCAAGAACTTGACTTTTCCTCATATCAGAGCGATGTGTGCGGGTGCTTTTGAATCGACGACTACGGTGCTTTCCTCCGGAGGAGCTGGAAGTATTAGCGCAAAGAGACAAAGGGTGCCAAATTAGTCGGTGCTAGCTAACGCGTCCGGTAGAAGGTGGAGAACGTACGACTCACTCACACGTTCGGCATTTTTCGGAGATCATAAGGAGACGGAACATTGGTATTAATTACTGATGCGCACTAGCAGACCGAAGAAGAGAGGTCTGTCAAAGTACACTGCGGTTTTTAATATTGGATTCATACTCTCTCCATTGTCTTCACTGCTTCAAACAAAGACGGAAATATGGAGCTCTTGTTTAGAATAGCCTTGTCCTGTGTGGTGAGTAATTAATTATTCTTTATTTTGCAGCAAAAAACACCATTTATGTCTAATAAATTCATGATCAAGTTCGTCAAACTGGACTCGAAGTGTTGTTCTTATAAGGTAACTTTGTAGAGACGACAAGGTGTAGCGTGCCGTGAAGCGCATATTTTCATTACCTAGATAACGATCATTGTCAAGAATTTCTAGTGATAACTTTTTCTCCTTGGTTAGTGCTATGTAAATGTTTACGTTGTCATTTTCATAACCTGGGAGATGTTTGTTCTCTTGGGTTCATTCCTTGTCCATACGCTCAAGGTTGAAACGTCATGACTTTCATCTTGTCATAGTTTGTGGATGGAAAAAAAAATATTTCGTCAAACCCATCCCAGGAAGGATTGTTGTATCCGTAATAAGAGGCAGTTAAACCAACGATTCAAATGAATTTATACCAAACCAGAAAAGAACGAATCTCCGCACATGGGCAGTCAGGGCAGAATGTATTCAGGTAGCCGTAGAGAGCACTCAATGTAGACTGGTCTATGTAAATCCAGTAACATTTTTTTTAAATTTTCCTATGAAACAAGCCTTCACATATCTTCACTTAAGTTTAGTTTCTTTTATTTTCATATGAAAAACAATTCATTAACAAAACTTATAGCATATTAATAAAATTGATATTCATGAACAATAAAGACATTTACACAACATAAGTTTGTATTGCATTTACATTAGATAATTTCGAAGTTACATGTGAAAAAAAGGAACTTAATAAAAAGCATAGCTTGTATTGTTTATGTTCCTCAAAATCATTTTGACACAGTGTCATGTGTAAGAAAAAAGAGAAATAGGAAGAGAAGGTAAAGAATGGGAGTCAGAAGAAGAATGAGAAGAGAGAAGAGGAAGTTTTAGAATGGAATGTTCAAGGTCGGGCCTCACGGTCTTGAGATTGAATCGTACGAAATGAGTTGAACTTCTTTTTACTTTTTCATGGCAAACTTGAATACAGCCCAAAAGTCTATTCTAAAGAGGAACAGAAAGAAAAGGAGGGAAATAATAAAAGGAAGAGAGTGAATTTAAATGTTCCGTATATTCAGTTCAATGAAAGGTTATTAAGAAATGTGTCTTCAGAACTTTGCGGACCGTTTACCACGAAAATTATTTCTTCATTATGCCTTTCAGAACCTCTTTAATGGATAGAACTTCCTCGAACTAATTACAATATTAACTCGACGGTGTCAATGACCCCTCTTCTTTTAGAAATACATATATCTTAATAGCTTAATAAGGCGATGAAGACGTGTCTAGGAAATTGTAGGAAACACCAATCAAAGATAAGAAGCCTCAAGCTAAGTGAGGATGTAATTGGGTGGATGACGGTATGTGAATGGAAGGTGCACCTAAAATAAGGATATATATAGTTACCAAAGTTGATATATCAGTTTTCAAAAATGATGATACTTATACTATAATGAAGGTCATTTTATAGTTAGGTTTTTTTTTTGCCGGGACTGTATAGGTCACTGTTAGACCTGGTAGAGTGTAGTTGCAGCGACGGAAAGACTCGATGTTAAGTTTGAACATTTAAGTTGACGAAAGCTATCATAGTGAGTAAGCACTTAGAAAACAGTGGTACAATCTCTTTCCCTCGAATAGGACGTTGAATAAGGGAAAACAAGTCAGCTTGTCGTCATTCATGTACAACAGGCGATTCTGAGTGATTAGCTTAATATAATCTTTTGCAGGAAAGCAAGCAAAGGGATCTTTAGATTCTTTTTGACAATATCGTTTGGGATTAAAAAGTAACAAGTATCAGTGTCTGGATACAAAATGTTTTAGAACGCACTTGATTTTGAGCCGAGGACCCTCTGTATTGAGATATATTGCACCTTCGCATTTATAGTCAGCCAATTATCTCCGTTACAATTATAACAGAACGGTCGGCGTCTGTTCCACTGTTAATTTCCGTGTTTCTGTTCGTTCATTATAATGAAATTAGTCTACGTTATCCTAATTTATTCCTATAAATTCAGGTGTAAGTGTGTTACGCTTGCAAGAACACTTAACCACTAGACCAAAACAAATCCAAAAGCCCTACTATAGGATGGAGTGTAATGATCACCGAAGTCTGGAAAGACAAATCATTACTACGGTGTCAGAATCTGAAAGATTCCAATGGAATGTAATGATGCAATCACGCATGAACAAAGCCCAACCAAATATTACCAGTTTACACACATGTTCAATTTCCATCCTTGATACACAAATCAATATAATACTGAGAAGTGGGGAGGCTGTTTACTTAGCATACTTGACACCAGGGGCGTAAATCCGTACCGAGGAGTGGGGGGATGATCGGCGATATAATTACGTTTCATTAAATAATTAGAGAAAGAAGACGATTCATTGTACCGTTCTCGACTCTTAATTTCTTTAAAAAGGGGGTGTTTTTTTTTCTCTCTCTCTTTGGACTCCTGAAAAATGTAAAAAGGGGATTATAAAATATTCTGAATATCAGAGAAAATTGATCAAATCCCGGGATCAAATTCTTGAAATTCCTGCTAGCTTTGAAAGCTCATTCAGAACTATTTCATTTTGAAAAGTAAAAGCATTGGCCCCCAGTCCCCCTCGATCGACTAGAGCTCACCTGAAATTGGGGGGGGGGGGCGGTGGTACATTTAGCAGTGTTCCGGATTTCGAGGGGGGAATCTCCAAGGCAGGAAAAGCCAGCGAAAAGCCGGCGAAAGGGGGATTCAGAAATGTTGGCAGTCCTGAGATAGGGTGGGGGGGGGGGGGGGGTGCTTTCAAAAGGAGGGAACGAGCATACGCGTACCCTAAATAACACTAAGTGGGGGGGGGGGGGGAGCCGGGCATCTACTGTACATGATTGCACTTTTTAAGCGCTCGCGCGCTGGCGCACTTTACGTCTGGGATATAACAATACCTTGCAAAATAACGAAACATTATTCTGAAGTTTATGAAGTGCTTGTTCGCGCACGTCGCGCAACTACTCTTAATGATCGTGACATACTGTATACGTGTAGGCTATACAGTTATACATACATTTAAAAAGATAACTCATTTCTCATGCATTATGCTAAAATTGAAACAATCACATTTTTTTTCTTCATCTTCTTCTTCCTTTTTTTTCTCTCTTTTTTTTGTAATATCAGGGGGGGGGGGATGTTTGTACAGGCCATTCCCCCCTACTTCAAGCCAGGGGGATGCAGCCCCCCACCCCCCCCCGGGATTTACGCCCCTGAGGGTATACCACATACACATTTGCCAGGGGTTATATGCACACCCCGTGTCCCTGAGTCAGCCACGAAAAGTTAACAAGTCATGTGGTCAATTCATCATCGGTTATCTTCCAATATAGATTTGTACCGCAGATTGATAAAAAACGCAAACTGGTATTAACAAAAAAACAAAAACAAAAACAAAAACAATTGCGACTGAAATGCTGTCAATCGTCAGATCATCAGAGAACAAGCCGCACCGCGAAAGTCTCATTTGTCGGCCTTTAGTTAAACCATTAGCCACCGTTGAGCCATCTGTAAGAATAAGTTGTATAAGATCAGGATTGAAGAAACAAAATTGTCGGTAATATAATATATAAAGTTATCACTTTTTCGGGAAAATTCCTTGATCACAAAATATATGACCATGGTTACTGTGTGGAAAGCAATAGACCATTTATTAGGGATTTAATAAGTACAAATTTAAAAAGAAAACCTGGAGTTTTTTTTATATCTCGCACAGTGCTTCTTGAAGTTGAGCGTATTGCACAGTTTCTCTTTATCTCTCTTTCTCATGTTTTTTCCTGAAAACTTGTTTGTTTAATGGGGAAATTGTTCAATTATCAAAGAATTAAGTCTCATGATTTCTGTTTACCATGTCCATTTCTCTCTTTTCTCCTCTCACAGAGTCTCTCAATGGTAGCAGGAGTGACCATGATTCAGTTGTCACTCTTGAGTTATCATAATCCCGCCAGCCGACTGAGTGGAGGGGACTGCTGCGATGCCGGTGCATCAGGGGGATGCAGAGACAAGTGTGATAACAGGTTCGAGATTTGCGTCTCTCGTTCGGGGAGGTAAGAATGATCATAGCGTATTGATGGGGGAGATGGTTGTGACAATTAAGCGCAAGGATGTGCTCCTCTCAGAGGTCCATTGGCATGGATCTTCATATTTTCTCCCCCATACAATCTTTTTGATGCCTCAGTCACACCACTAAACTAGTCAAGTCAAGTCAAGTTTATTTGTTTCACATTTCACAAAAACAAGAATTTACATAATTGACAAAATTAGAACATAATATGAAATATACTAAAAGTGTCACTTTATATAATTAATTCTTTGAAAAGACGTCGAAATTAATTGTAATGAAAGAAGGTTATACAGAGTGAAATGTGAGGAACCTATTAAAAAGCTCAGCTTGTAGATTATAGGTTCCCATAAATAAAACTAACATTTGGTTGAAGTGGTTGTAATGGTAAAAGACGTAACGGTAATAATAGGTGGGCAAGAAAGCCTTGACATAAGATGATATACAACGTGAAACAAGCAAAACTAGCTAAAATAGCAAATACAGCAAGCAAATTAATATATTACCAAAGAAATGAGACGATAGTCACTTTAAAATATTGAGGTCAAGGGCACCCGACCAGGGTTGGGCCATTGTGGATGATGTAAATATTCGTTCGGTCTGTAGTCGGTCTGATTTCAGTCTCATTTGTGTGGCTGAAGAAAAATTTGGAAATATTTTGGTGCTCCAGGAATTTTAAGTATGAACGGGTGTAACTTCCAATGACCTAACTATGTCTCTACTCAGTACTAGCCTATGAGGAAGAAAACAAAATCACATTGTCCTAAATAATGTAATATTTGAATAATCGAAGGCGAATCGTGGGGATGGGGAAGGTCACCCTAAACCCTAATCGTGGAGGATTGGAGACGGCAGGGGAAGGGAAAATTGCATTTTAAAGGGGGGGGGGGGTGCGCGTTTCGTAAGCAAGACCACTCCTTTATTATGGTGTATAATAAAGCATAGGTTATAATGCAATCAAAATGTCGCCTTGCGTCATTTGCTATTACTTACAAATCTCATATGTGTTTGTGTTTTCATGTTTATCTATTACAGTGACGTCGACATGACATTGTGCTCTTTCTTCTCGGCGAATACGACGAAGCTAGTGGACAACTCGGATGAAATCACGTTTCCTACTTCCTTACTGATGCAAGATGGCAGCAGTCTTCCGAATCCATTGACTATCTCCATACCTGATGCATGGGTAGGTCATAATACATCGCTGTATCTCAGTCACTCCGATGAAGCTTACGCCTGACCGACAACAGACCGACAACAGACCGATAACCGGACCGACAACAGAAAAAAAGAATCTATCAAGAATGGCCAACCTTTGTGGATGTGCGACACATGCTCCAGCAATTATTGTTGCGCGGTCAATTTCCTATTCACTGAATGTTTAGCTTCAACCCTGGACTAAACACTATACCTTACACTAACCCTAAACGTAAACCCTCAAACCCGATTGGAACCCTAACCGTAACCATATACCTTTTAAACGTAATTGTTCGCCCAAGTAAAATGATGACGGATCACATGTTTTGTCGACCATCAGTCGGTTTGGAGTCGGTTTACTGGACTTGTGAGTGATGTTAAAGGATCGAATGTACAACCATGAATAATCATGTCTATTGTATTGTTTCTGAAAGGATACAACGAAGTAGCTTGTCCTTTATTGTAATAACACGAGTGTTCATTAAATTACATTGCAATGAAGGAAAAAAAGATGACACCTGCTAACTCAGTGACCTTAAACATAGTGCAAGTCATTTTACTTGGACACAAATATTATAAACTTTATTCAATTTCCTCGTTAGACAAGGAATTCATTAATCCCATCCTCTATGCCATTCAAAAGAGTTGGCAAGCGATTAAGGGCGCTGACGGGGAGAGGAGAAGCTAACGAAAGGACAATGACATAGACCCAGCATGTAACGCTGCGTCTTTCAGACCTGATGTGCTGTTGCTAGTGAGAAACCTTTAGGTCCGCAGGGTACGCAGCACCTAGCTAGCTTCTGATTTCAAACAGAATTAGGACGGAGGATTAAAAATATATCATATGCAACATAAGTCATATTTTTTTTATACAGAGAGAGAACGGAAAGAGCTTGTTATTGAGGAGCTTTTGTAATGAAGTACTTGAAAAGTCATGTGAACCCTACCGTCATAAACATACTGTTAGTAATTTTCCTCAAATGACATCGTCACGTGAACAAATTTGTTGTTGCCAATTTCCTTTGTCAAAATATGATCTATTGGAAGCAATGAAAGTAAAGACCTCATGTGCTCTTATTTTTGAAATTCTAAACCTCTATTCAAAATTGTAATATTTTTTTCATGTCGATATTTTGCATTATTTTTGAAAGAAATCGATGCTGCGAAATCGTCCCAAGAGACGCTATGCTCAAGTATGCCCCGATACAGCCTCATTTTCCATGTGCATATGCCATCAAATTGTAAACTGAGCTCATGTCTTGCCAGCCCAATGCCTACAGCTTAATGATCACGTGATGTCTACTCTGTGAACGTCATTTGATTATTATTACAAAGACAGACAGTAATCTTGGGTAGAAGTGTACATTTTGCAAGACACTAAAGCAATCTCGTTAATGATATGCACGTTGAATTATAGAATTTGTGTTCCGTGGTCTTATCACAAATTGCATCTCCTGGATTAGTTAATTCGATTAGTGTAAGTGTGCTCAAAAGGCCAGGCGTAATGATGTAGAATATACGAACTATATAACAAAGATGCGACGAACGTTTACGAGGTGTATTACATTCAAATAAATTTCATGAAGACGAAAGTGCAAAACATCTCATTTGAGGGCGATCTTGAAAAAAAAACACTTTCATCTGACTTTCAAATACACTTTACAGTGGTAGATGGGATGGACCGTTGACCGCATTGACCATTTTCTATGCCTCCGTTTCTTCTCGTGCAGAAGTTTGATTAAGCAGCTGGACCTTTTTTAAATTACAGAAAAAGAAAGAAAATAAATTTCAATCTCCAACAGTTATTTGTTGTGTTTGTGTAAGGTAGGTTTAAATGCAGCCTGTCCTGAGTGTGTACTTCGTAAGTTATGTGCATATGGATGCCTTACATCAAAAGATAATTTACATATAATATGCCAATGTTGTATGTGTGTTTATCTCAGGGAGGTGTTCGATTCAAGGTGCGCGTCTGGGACGTCGACGTAGTGGGTGAGCAAGAAGTGGATATTTTGACGAAAAATATCAATTATTACCCAGACCCCAACCTTGCGTACACTGTCCAATGGAGACCCACGCTGTCTGGAACAGGCGATGGAAAGTAAGGTGTCCTCCTTTCGAATTACTCCTTCCTTCTTCCTGCATTTTTTGTTTCTCTCTATTAAAAAATGGAACAAAAGGGATGATTATTACCATCAACTTATGCGAGCAATGCATCAAGAAACGGCTGATGTGAGATGAATGAATAGGAATTATAAAGAAAATGTTAAAAAAATAAATTTGATGAAAGCTTTCTATAAAATAAAGTAAAATCCCGCACGTGATAGTTTAAACCATGCAGTATTTTGACCCATTAATAACATTTGATTTGTAATAGAGTGGTTTGAACACTCGATTGGAGATGGGAAGGTTGTGGGTTCGGGCCCCGACATCGCACAGCTTTATGGGTTGCTTTTATTCATATATTCCATGCTGAATCAACAAAGCATTATATATTTAACAATATGGCTTTTGGCAACACATTAATCTTTTTAATAAATACAATGCCGTCCCAGATGTCCGGGTTTAATTCCAACTTTTAACCGTAATACTATGTTTTTGAACAGGTTGAAGACAGGAATGAGAGTCTACTGTGGGGATGGGTACTTTGGCCCTCGGTGCCATGTCTACTGTACGGATAGTGCTACATACACCTGTGAACCATTCACGGGTAAGAAGCTCTGTGTACCAGGTTGGGGCGGCATAGAGTGTGACGAGGTAAGAAAATAATCATTGGTATCATTAGGAATCGAAATTTACATGTATAGCCTATGTTTCAATATCAGACATGGCAACAAGTTGATGAACATTTGAATCTGCTTTTAATCAGGGATATACATGACGTTTGTAATTGTACATGTATCTATCAGGAAACGTCATTCATATTGGTATATGAATATTTTGTTTTAAAAACATTGGTATGATATGTATAAAAACGAATATGAAAAATGTGAAAAATACATGGTAACAATGACTACAGAAACATTATGTTTCAAACTTTAGTATTTTTTTTGTCGTTAATTAATGAAAGTGGTAAACTCGTTTAATATTATGATCTCCCTCTCTCTCGCTCGCTCTCACTATTTCTTTCTCTTCATATCTTCTATAGGACATAGCTGAATGTGCATCATCCCCGTGCCAGCAAGGAGGTGCATGCATCGACCTTGTAAACAGTTACCGTTGCGAATGTATTCCAGGGACCTTTGGTAAGTGGTATCTTATTTATCTTTTTTTATATTTACTTTCATTGTTTCAAGAGTAGAATAACCTGGAGGGGCTAAAATTATTCAAAAAGTATTAACACGATGAGGAAAAGGGCAATTTAAGAATGTTGATAGCAGGATTACTGCTTCTACATCCGTTCAGGTAAACCTCAACGATCGAATCCTCCTCATATCACACAAGGAAAGAATTTCAAGACATCAACTCACGGGGCAATTTCAATACCCATGATATTGCCTAATTTTAGAATGAAAATAATGTTCGGATTACATCAAATACTTGAAAATTAAATTGTCCCTGATAACCTGACATGCATGATCACGTCATTGTAATGTTCCCACATTAAAAAAATAATGGAAAGGACTATCGGAGTTGTAAGGAGTAGTTGATGTATTTTGCATTGCCATTTCACCTATTTCTTGTTTCCAATGATTCTATTTCAGGTACTCTGTGTGAAAACAACCATAACAACTGTACCAGTGTAGAATGTCAGAACGGCGGCACTTGCCAAGATCAACTCAATGACTTTCAGTGCACCTGTACTGAGAATTTCCAAGGTCGTTTCTGCGAGGTTGGTGAGGAAAATAGATGTGCAGTTCTGGCTTATAATCTGAAATTGTTGTTCCGTGTACTGTACATGCATTTTTTTTGGAAAAACATGTTGATATTACCAGATAGAGGTTATTTTTGGATTTTTTGGTTGTGATTTAAAATCCCGTTTCCCCCTATTTCCTCATAATATTCCAGAGTTACAACGCACAGGGCTGATACAGATCATGGCCTTCTAATTGTTTTATAAAGTCATAGGTGTGTGCGAAAGTTTGCAAATCAGTAATAATACATTTCATATCACCAATATCGTCTGCTTTTCAACTTTGCTGCTCCCCATTGAGGATGCTTTTATTTAAGACACACTCTTACAGAGCACACCATCCAAACGAAACCCAAGAGAGGGAAACTGCTCCTTTGTCAATGTCAATGACCGAAAATGCTTACGCAGTCGTTATTGTTAAAACAGCTGAATGTTCTCATTAAGATGCACGTAATCAGAAGGCGGCGACTATGATTGGATCAAAGAAAGAATCACGTTAAATGTCCATCCATATTAAGTCCATGCTATCAGTATGGTATCATTATTAACTCTATAGAGTTAGGTTAAACTATAACACGCACGATCGCAAAAAATTTCGAAAAGTAAACGTTAGGCAATTGCAATAGCTTTGTCAGTTGTACATTACATTGACGTCTTACGCAATTCGGACATGATTTCTGTGAGATATAAACTGCTTTCATATCTCAGGTAGATCTACAATTTAATCAGAAGTCAGCTTACTGCTGTGATATGGTATACAGGAAGGTTACATATTCACGGATTCATCTCGAGGCGCTGGCAACGGAATCTTTTGCTTCAATCTTTAGCGTTCTGATGATCTTGCATTTTTAAACAGTGCTTGACATTCGATTTTTGTACAATATAGTCATGTACATTTACGAAAAACTACATGTCATGTAAGGCTTCACAAAAACAGTGGTTTTGAGTCAAACATTTTCTTTCCGAATGTGTTCAAAGCAATATCAGCATTATTGTAGCCAGCGAAGAATGGCAATGCTGACTCGGCCTCGGCCGAAGTCTTGGATCTGCGATCACCCAGAAGAACACGATCGGCCTCACGCATTGAATCATCTTCCACCTACGCATCAGATGGAGCGATCCATTACGCGAAACCGCAAAGCAAGACTCGCGATGAAATCAAGCACGCGCAAGAAACAGTCAGCGATGACCAACAGAGCGAAAGTGGTGAGGATGACTCATCTCTGTCACCTGAGTCTCCCTCGAAAACTTTGACCACTAAAGGAAGAATACCTCTGAAACGAAAGAAGAAATCACCAAAGAAAAAGAAATAAATACTAGTACAATGTGACTACAAAAAATAAATCAGAAAATCGACACTGAAGCAACATGAACGAAGGACAAAGCAACTGTGAAACTGTAAAAAATTTAATTGATAACAATGTTCACTCTATCGACCCCCTTTTGGGGTATGGGAGTCCAAACATATTTACAACATAGTATCAATATAACATAGTTCAACATATGGAGAAAATCAATATTCACACGTCTACGTTTACATGATATAGACCATGGGTAGACGGTGAGACGATTCATCACAATGTGACACATCACGTTGAAGATAAAACAATGCCGCAGTGAAGTTCATCCAGAATTCCTGGGGGAGGGGTAGAAAAATTCAGTAAAATCTGCGACATACGGATAAAACAAAAAACACGTGCCTTTTGGGGATCTAAGGTGCTGCCGGAAAGGGGGGAGGGGGCACAAATAAGGGCCTACGTTGTTGTACTAGAGTATACCAGATACGCATTTTCTAGGGGTTATAGGCACACCCCCTGTCCCTGAGTCAGCCACGAAAAGTTAACAAGTCATGTGGTCAATTCATCATCGGTTATCTTCCAATATAGATTTGTACCGCAGATTGATAAAAAACGCAAACTGGTATTAACAACAAAAAAAAAAAAAAAAAAAACAATTGCGACTGAAATGCTGTCAATCGTTTGATCATCAGAGAACAAGCCGCACCGCGAAAGCCTCATTTGTCGGCCTTTAGGTAAACTATTAGCCACCGTTGAGCCATCTGTAAGAATACGTTGTATAAAATCAGGGATTAAAACAAAAAAAACCGTCTGTAATAATATATAAAGTTATCACTCTTTCGGGCAAATTCTTTGACCACAAAAGATATAACCATGGTTACTGTGTCAATAGCAATAGACCATTTACTAGGGATTTAAAAAGTAAAAAACTAAAAAAAAAAACCGTAGTCTTTTCTCTCTCGTACAGTGCTTCTTGAACTTCAGCATAATATCATGCGCATATATACAGTTTCTCTTTATCTCTCTTTCTTTCGTTTTCTTGAAAACATGTTTGTTTTATGGGAAAATTGTTCATTTATCAAAGAATTAAGTCTCATGATTTCTGTTCACCATGTCCATTTCTCTCATTTCTCCTCTCACAGAGTCTCTCAATGGTAGCAGGGGTGACCATGATTCAGTTGTCACTCTTGAGTTATCATAATCCCACCAGCCGACTGAGTGGAGGGGACTGCTGCGATGCCGGTGCATCAGGGGTATGCAGAGACAAGTGTGATAACAGGTTCGAGATCTGCGTCTCTCGTCCGGGGAGGTAAGATCATAGCGTAATGAGAGAGATGGTTGTGGCAATTAAGCGCAAGGGTGTACTCCTTTCAGAGGCCCATTGTCATGGCTCTCCATATTCTCTCCCCCATACAATCTTGATGAAATCTCAGTCACACCTCTAGACTAATTTCTAACCGACCAAGTTTGGGCCATTGTGGATAATGTAAATATTCGTTCAGTCTGTAGTCGGTCTGATGTTAGTCTCATTGGTGTGGCTGCGGTCTATTTTGAAAGTATTTTGATGCTCCATGAATATTACATAATTATGAACGGGTGTAACTTCCGGTTACATAACTATATCTATACTTAGTATTAGCCTATCAAGAAGAAAAAATCACATTGTCTCCTAATGAATGTAATATAATTATGTATAATCGAGTGCAAATCTAGGGGGTGGGAACGGTCATCCTAAACCCTAATCGCGGAAAAATGAAGACGGCAAGGGACGTGAAAAATGTGTTGGGAAGGGAGGGGGGGTGCGCGTTTCGTAAGCAAGACCACTCCTTTATGGTATGTAATCATCATAGGTTATAATGCAATTGAAATGACGCCTCGTGTCATTTGGCATTACTTAAAAAGCTCATATGTGTTTGTACATGTGTATCTATTACAGTGACGTCGACATGACACTGTGCTCCTTCTTCTCGGCGAATACAACGAAGATAGTGGACAACTCGGATCAAATCACGTTCCCTTCTTCCTTACTGATGCAAGATGGCAGCAGTCTTCCGAATCCACTGACTATCTCCATACCTGATACATGGGTAGGTCATAATAATACATCACTGTATCTCAGTCACTCCGATGAAACTAACGCCTGACCGACCACAGACCAATAACAGACCGACAACAGACCGGCAACAAAAAGAACAAAATGACTCTATCAAGAATGGCTAACATTTGTGGATGTGCGACACATGCTCCAGCACCAATGTTCCACGGTCAATTTCCTGAATTTTAGCTTCAACCCTGGATCAAACACTATACCAAATTACATTAACCTCAACCGTATAGCCTCAAACTCAATTGGAACCCCAACCATAATCTTATACCTTTTAGACACAATTTTTCGCCCAAGCAAAATAATGACGGATCGCCTGTTTTGTCGACCATCGGTCGGTTTGGAGTCGGTTTACTGGACTTGTGAGTGATGTTAAAGGATCGAATGTACAACCTTGAATAATCATGTCTATTGTATTGTTTCTGAAAGGATACAACGAAGTAGCTTGTTGTCCTTTATTGTAATAACACGAGTGTTCATTAAATTACATTGCAATGAAGGAAAAAAAAGATGACACCTGCTAACTCAGTGACCTTAAACATAGTGCAATTCATTTACTTGGACACAAATATTATAAACTTTATTCAATTTCCTCGTTAGACAAGGAATTCATTAATCCCATCCTCTATGCCATTCAAAAGAGTTGGCAAGCGATTAAGGGCGCTAACGGGGAGAGGAGAACCTTACGAAAGGACAATGACATAGACCCAGCATGTAACGCTGCGTCTTTCAGACCTGATGTGCTGTTGCTAGTGAGAAACCTTTAGGTCCGCAGGGTACGCAGCACCTAGCTAGCTTCTGATTTCAAACAGAATTAGGACGGGGGATTAAAAATATATCATATGCAACATGAGTCACATTTTTTTTATACAGAGAGAGAACGGAAAGAGCTAGTAATTGAGGAGCTTTTGTAATGAAGTACTTAAAAAGTCATGTGAACCCTACCTTCATAAACATACTGGTAGTAATTTTCCTCAAATGACATCGTCACGTGAACAAATTTGTTGTTGCCAATTTCCTTTGTCAAAATATGATCTATTGGAAGCAATGAAAGTAAAGACCTCATGTGCTCTTATTTTGGAAATTCTAAACCTCTATTCAAAATTGTAATGTTTTTTTCATGTCGATATTTTGCATTATTTTTGAAAGAAATCGATGCTGCGAAATCGTCCCAAGGGACGCTATGCTCAAGTATGCCCCGATACAGCCTCATTTTCCATGTGTATATGCCGTGAAATTGTAAACTGAGCTCATGTCTTGCCAGCCCAATGCCTACAGCTCAATGATCACGTGATGTCTACTCTGCGAACGTCATTTGATTATTATTACAAAGACAGACAGTAATCTTGGGTAGAAGTGTACATTTTGCAAGACACTAAAGCAATCTCGTTAATGATATGCACGTTGAATTATAGAATTTGTGTTCCGTGGTCTTATCACAAATTGCATCTCCTGGATTAGTTAATTCGATTAGTGTAAGTGTGCTCAAAACGCCAGGCGTAATGATGTAGAATATACGAACTATATAACAAAGATGCGACGAACGTTTACGAGGTGTATTACATTCAAATAAATTTCATGAAGACGAAAGTGCAAAACATCTCATTTGAGGGCGATCTTGAAAAAAAACAACTTTCATCTGACTTTCAAATACACTTTACAGTCGTAGATGGGATGGACCGTTGACCGCATTGACCATTTTCTATGCCTCCGTTTCTTCTCGTGCAGAAGTTTGATTAAGCAGCTGGACCTTTTTTAAATTACAGAAAAAGAAAGAAAATAAATTTCAATCTCCAACAGTTATTTGTTGTGTTTGTGTAAGGTAGATTTAAATGCAACCTGTCCTGAGTGTGTACTTCGTAAGTTATGTGCATATGGATGCCTTATATCAAAAGATAATTTACATATAATATGCCAATGTTGTATGTGTGTTTATCTCAGGGAGGTGTTCGATTCAAGGTGCGCGTCTGGGACGTCGACGTAGTGGGTGAGCAAGAAGTGGATATTTTGACGAAAAATATCAATTATTACCCAGACCCCAACCTTGCGTACACCATCCAATGGAAACCCAATCTGTCTGGAACAGGCGATAGAAAGTAAGGTGTCCTCCTTTCGAATTACTCCTTCCTTCTTTCTGCATTTTTTGTTTCTCTCTATTAAAAAATGGAACAAAAGGGATGATTATTACCATCAACTTATGCGAGCAATGCATCAAGAAACGGCTGATGTGAGATGAATGAATAGGAATTATAAAGAAAATGTAAAAAGAATAAATTTGATGAAAGCTTTCTATAAAATAAAGTAAAATCCCGCACGTGATAGTTTAAACAATGCAGTATTTTGACCCATTAATAACATTTGATTTGTAATAGAGTGGTTTGAACACTCGATTGGAAATGGGAAGGTTGTGGGTTCGGGCCCCGACATTGCACAGCTTTATGGGTTGCTTTTATTCATATATTCCATGCTGAATCAACAAAGCATGATATATTTAACAATATGGCTTTTGGCAACACATTAATCTTTTTAATAAATACAATGCCGTCCCAGATGTCCGGGTTTAATTCCAACTTTTAACCGTAATACTATGTTTTTAAACAGGTTGAAGACAGGAATGAGAGTCTACTGTGGGGATGGGTACTTTGGCCCTCGGTGTCATATCTACTGTGCGGATAGTGCTACATACACCTGTGAACAATTCACGGGTAAGAAGCTCTGTGTACCAGGTTGGGGCGGCATAGAGTGTGACGAGGTAAGAAAATAATCATTGGTATCATTAGGAATCGAAATTTACATGTATAGCCTATGCACGATCATGTCACCCCGTTGCTTAAAGAACTACATTGGCTTCCAATCAAGCAACGCATTGAGTTCAAGATCCTGACGGTTGTCTACAAGTGCATCCAAAACAAGGCTCCAGTGTATCTCAATTCTCTCATAGTACCCTATCAATCTGCTCGTCCTGGCCTTCGCTCGTGTACTGACAGCACCCTGCTGCACGTTCCTCGAACATACACTAAAGCTGGCGACAATGCTTTTCATGCATGTGCTCCACGACTCTGGAATGAGCTTCCACGTTTTATTCGATTAGCACCATCGCTGGATGTCTTCCGAAAATGTCTAAAAACTCTCCTCTTTGACCATGATCAACAATAGATTCTATAACTTTTTATGTAAAGCGCTGTGAAACAACAGTTAGTTCGTAAGAGCGCTATATAAATGACTTTATTGTATTGTATTGTATTGTTTCAATATCAGACATGGCAACAAGTTGATGAACATTTGAATCTGCTTTTAATCAGGGATATACATGACGTTTGTAATTGTACATGTATCTATCAGGAAACGTCATTCATATTGGTATATGAATATTTTGTTTTAAAAACATTGGTATGATATGTATAAAAACGAATATGAAAAATGTGAAAAATACATGGTAACAATGACTACAGAAACATTATGTTTCAAACTTTAGTATTTTTTTGTCGTTAATTAATGAAAGTGGTAAACTCGTTTAATATTATGATCTCCCTCTCTCTCGCTCGCTCTCACTATTTCTTTCTCTTCATATCTTCTATAGGACATAGCTGAATGTGCATCATCCCCGTGCCAGCAAGGAGGTGCATGCATCAACCTTGTAAACAGTTACCGTTGCGAATGTATTCCAGGGACCTTTGGTAAGTGGTATCTTATTTATCTTTTTTGTATTTACTTTCATTGTTTTAAGAGTAGAATAACCTGGAGGGGCTAAAATTATTCAAAAAGTATTAACACGATGAGGAAAAGGGCAATTTAAGAATGTTGATAGCAGTATTACTGCTTCTACATCCGTTACAGGTAAACTACAACGATCGAATCCTACTCATATCACACAAGGAAAGAATTTCAAGACATCAACTCACGGGGCAATTTCAATACCCATGATATTGCCTAATTTTAGAATGGAAATAATGTTCGGATTACATCAAGTACTTGAAAATTAAATTGTCCCTGATAACCTGACATGCATGATCACGTCATTGTAATGTTCCCACATTAAAAAAAATAACGGAAAGGACTATTGGAGTTGTAAGGAGTAGTTGATGTATTTTGCATTGCCATTTCACTCATTTCTTGTTTCCCATGATTCTATTTCAGGTGCTCTGTGTGAAAACAACCATAACGACTGTACCAGTGTAGAATGTCAGAACGGCGGCACTTGCCAAGATCAACTCAATGACTTTCAGTGCACCTGTACTGAGAATTTCCAAGGTCGTTTCTGCGAGGTCCTGTGAGGAAAATAGATGTGCAGTTCTGGCTTATAATCTGAAATTGTTGTTCCGTGTACTGTACATGCATTTTTTTTGGAAAAACATGTTGATATTACCAGATAGAGGTTATTTTTGGATTTTTTGGTTGTGATTTAAAATCCCGTTTCCCCCTATTTCCTCATAATATTCCAGAGTTACAACGCACAGGGCTGATACAGATCATGGCCTTCTAATTGTTTTATAAATTCATAGGTGTGTGCGAAAGTTTGCGAATCAGTAATAATACATTTCATATCACCAATATCGTCTGCTTTTCAACTTTGCTGCTCCCCATTGAGGATGCTTTTATTTAAGACACACTCTTACAGAGCACACCATCCAAACAAAACCCAAGAGAGGGAAACTGCTCCTTTGTCAATGTCAATGACCGAAAATGCTTACGCAGTCGTTATTGTTAAAACAGCTGAATGTTCTCATTAAGATGCACGTAATCAGAAGGCGGCGACTATGATTGGATCAAAGAAAGAATCACGTTGAATGTCCATCCATATTAAGTCCATGCTATCAGTATGGTATCATTATTAACTCTATAGAGTTAGGTTAAACTATAACACGCACGATCGCAAAAACTTTCGAAAAGTAAACGTTAGGCAATTGCAATAGCTTTGTCAGTTGTACATTACATTGACGTCTTACGCAATTCGGACATGATTTCTGTGAGATATACACTGTTTTCATATCTCAGGTAGATCTACAATTTAATCAGAACTCAGCTTACTGCTGTGATATGGTATACAGGAAGGTTACATATTCACGGATTCATCTCGAGGCGCTGGCAACGGAATCTTTTGCTTCAATCTTTAGCGTTCTGATGATCTTGCATTTTTAAACAGTGTTTGACATTCGATTTTTGTACAATATAGTCATGTACATTAACGAAAAACTACATGTCATGTAAGGCTTCACAGAAACAGTGGTTTTGGGTCAAACATTTTCTTACCGAATGTGTTCAAAGCAATATCAGCATTATTGTAGCCAGCGCAGAATAGCAATGCTGACTCGGCCTCGGCCGAAGTCTTGGATCTGCGATCACCCAGAAGAACACGATCGGCCTCACGCATTGAATCATCTTCCATCCCGTCAATCGTCAGATCATTAATGAACAAGCCGCACCGCGAAAGCCTTATTTGTCGGCCTTTAGGTAAACCATTAGCCACCGTTGAGCCATCTGTAAGAATACGTTGTATAAAATCAGGGATTAAAACAAAAAAAAAACGTCTGTAATATTATATAAAGTTATCACTCTTTCGGGAAAATTCTTGATCATAAATGAAATGACCAAAGTTACTATGTCGATATCAATAGACCATTTATCAGGGATTTAAAAAGAAAAAAACTGTAGATATTTTTCCTCTCGTACAGTGCTTCTTGAAGGTCAGCATAATATCATGCGCATATGCACAGTTTATCTTTATCTCTCTTTCGTTTTTTTCTGAAAACATGTTTGTTTTATGGGGAAATTGTTCAATTATCAAAGAAATTAAGTCTCATGATTTCAGTTCACAATGTCCAATCCTCTCGTTTCTCCTCTCACAGAGTCTCTCAATGGTAGCAGGGGTGACCATGATTCAGTTGTCACTCTTGAGCTACCATAATCCCGCCAGCCGACTGAGTGGAGGGGACTGCTGCGATGCCGGTGCGTCGGAGGTATGCAGTGACAAGTGTGATAACAGGTTCGAGATCTGCGTCTCTCGTCCGGGGAGGTAAGATCATAGCGTAATGAGAGAGATGGTTGTGGCAATTAAGCGCAAGGGTGTACTCCTTTCAGAGGCCCATTGTCATGGCTCTCCATATTCTCTCCCCCATACAATCTTGATGAAATCTCAGTCACACCTCTAGACTAATTTCTAACCGACCAAGTTTGGGCCATTGTGGATAATGTAAATATTCGTTCAGTCTGTAGTCGGTCTGATGTTTGTCTCATTGGTGTGGCTGGGGTCTATTTTGAAAGTATTTTGATGCTCCATGAATATTACATAATTATGAACGGGTGTAACTTCCGGTTACATAACTATATCTATACTTAGTATTAGCCTATCAAGAAGAAAAAATCACATTGTCTCCTAATGAATGTAATATAATTATGTATAATCGAGTGCAAATCTAGGGGATGGGGACGGTCATCCTAAACCCTAATCGTGGAAAAATGAAGACGGCAAGGGACGTGAAAATTGTGTTGGGAAGGGAGGGGGGGGGTGCGCGTTTCGTAAGCAAGACCACTCCTTTATGGTATGTAATCATCATAGGTTATAATGCAATTGAAATGACGCCTCGTGTCATTTGGCATTACTTAAAAAGCTCATATGTGTTTGTACATGTGTATCTATTACAGTGACGTCGACATGACACTGTGCTCTTTCTTCTCGGCGAATACGACGAAGATAGTGGACAACTCGGATCAAATCACGTTTCCTTCTTCCTTACTGATGCAAGATGGCAGCAGTCTTCCGAATCCACTGACTATCTCCATACCTGATGCATGGGTAGGTCATAATAATACATCACTGTATCTCAGTCACTCCGATGAAACTAACGCCTGACCGACAACAGACCAATAACAGACCGATAATGCGCGTTTCGTAAGCAAGACCACTCCTTTATGGTATGTAATTATCATAGGTTATAATGCAATTGAAATGACGCCTCGTGTCGACAACAGACCGACAACAGACCGGCAACAGACCGACAACAGACCGGCAACAGAAAGAACAAAATGACTCTATCAAGAATGGCTAACATTTGTGGATGAGCGACACATGCTCCAACAACAATGTTCCACGGTCAATTTCCCTGAATTTTAGCTTCAACCCTGGATCAAACACTATACCAAATTACATTAACCCCAACCGTATAGCCTCAAACTCAATTGGAACCCCAACCATAATCTTATACCTTTTAGACACAATTTTTCGCCCAAGCAAAATAATGACGGATCGCCTGTTTTGTCGACCATCGGTCGGTTTGGAGTCGGTTTACTGGACTTGTGAGTTATTTTAAAGGATTGAATGTACAACCATGAATAATCCTGTCTATTGTATTGTTTCTGAAAGGATACAACGAAGTAGCTTGTTTTCCTTTATTGTAATAACACGAGTGTTCATTAAATTACATTGCAATGAAGGAAAAAAAAGATGACACCTGCTAACTCAAAAAACATTAACCTTAAACATAGTGCAATTCATTTTACTTGGACACAAATATTATAAACTTTATTCAATTTCCTCGTTAGACAAGGAATTCATTTAATAATCCCATCCTCTATGCCATTCAAAAGAGTTGGCAAGCGATTAAGGGCGCAAACGGGGAGAGGAGAACCTTACGAAAGGACAATGACATAGACCCAGCATGTAACGCTGCATCTTTCAGACCTGATGTGCTGTTGCTAGTGAGAAACCTTTAGGTCCGCAGGGTACGCAGCACCTAGCTAGCTTCTGATTTCAAACAGAATTAGGACGGGGGATTAAAAATATATCATATGCAACATGAGTCACATTTTTTTTATACAGAGAGAGAACGAAAAGAGTTAGTAATTGAGGAGCTACTTAAAGTACTTAAAAAGTCATGTGAACCCTACCTTCATAAACATACTGTTAGTAATTTTCCTCAAATGACATCGTCACGTGAACAAATTTGTTGTTGCCAATTTCCTTTGTCAAAATAAGATCTATTGGAAGCAATGAAAGTAAAGACCTCATGTGCTCTTATTTTGGAAATTCTAAACCTCTATTCAAAATTGTAATGTTTTTTTCATGTCGATATTTTGCATTATTTTTGAAAGAAATCGATGCTGCGAAATCGTCCCAAGGGACGCTATGCTCAAGTATGCCCCGATACAGCCTCATTTTCCATGTGCATATGCCATCAAATTGTAAACTGAGCTCATGTCTTGCCAGCCCAATGCCTACAGCTTATTGACCACGTTATGTCTACTCTGTGAACGTCATTTGATTATTATTACAAAGACAGACAGTAATCTTGGGTAGAAGTGTACATTTTGCAAGACACTAAAGCAATCTCGTTAATGATATGCACGTTGAATTATAGAATTTGTGTTCCGTGGTCTTATCACAAATTGCATCTCCTGGATTAGTTAATTCGATTAGTGTAAGTGTGCTCAAAAGGCCAGGCGTAATGATGTAGAATATACGAACTATATAACAAACATGCGACGAACGTTTACGAGGTGTATTACATTCAAATAAATTTCATGAAGACGAAAGTGCAAAACATCTCATTTGAGGGCGATCTTGAAAAAAAACAACTTTCATCTGACTTTCAAATACACTTTACAGTCGTAGATGGGATGGACCGTTGACCGCATTGACCATTTTCTATGCCTCCGTTTCTTCTCGTGCAGAAGTTTGATTAAGCAGCTGGACCTTTTTTAAATTACAGAAAAAGAAAGAAAATAAATTTCAATCTCCAACAGTTATTTGTTGTGTTTGTGTAAGGTAGATTTAAATGCAGCCTGTCCTGAGTGTGTACTTCGTAAGTTATGTGCATATGGATGCCTTATATCAAAAGATAATTTACATATAATATGCCAATGTTGTATGTGTGTTTATCTCAGGGAGGTGTTCGATTCAAGGTGCGCGTCTGGGACGTCGACGTAGTGGGTGAGCAAGAAGTGGATATTTTGACGAAAAATATCAATTTTTACCCAGACCCCAACCTTGCGTACACTGTCCAATGGAAACCCAATCTGTCTGGAACAGGCGATAGAAAGTAAGGTGTCCTCCTTTCGAATTACTCCTTCCTTCTTTCTGCATTTTTTGTTTCTCTCTATTAAAAATGGAACAATAGGGATGATTATTACCATCAACTTATGCGAGCAATGCATGAAGAAACGGCTGATGTGAGATGAATGAATAGGAATTATAAAGAAAATGTAAAAAGAATAAATTTGATGAAAGCTTTCTATAAAATAAAGTAAAATCCCGCACATGATAGTTTAAACCATGCAGTATTTTGACCCATTAATAAAATTTGATTTGTAATAGAGTGGTTTGAACACTCGATTGGAGATGGGAAGGTTGTGGGTTCGGGCCCCGACATCGCACAGCTTCATGGGTTGCTTTTATTCATATATTCCATGCTGAATCAACAAAGCATGATATATTTAACAATATGGCTTTTGGCAACACATTAATCTTTTTAATAAATACAATGCCGTCCCAGATGTCCGGGTTTAATTCCAACTTTTAACCGTAATACTATGTTTTTGAACAGGTTGAAGACAGGAATGAGAGTCTACTGTGGGGATGGGTCCTATGGCCCTCGGTGTCATGTCTACTGTACGGATAGTGCTACATACACCTGTGAACCATTCACGGGTAAGAAGCTCTGTGTACCAGGTTGGGGCGGCATAGAGTGTGACGAGGTAAGAAAATAATCATTGGTATCATTAGGAATCGAAATTTACATGTATAGCCTATGTTTCAATATCAGACATGGCAACAAGTTGATGAACATTTGAATCTGCTTTTAATCAGGGATATACATGACGTTTGTAATTGTACATGTATCTATCAGGAAACGTCATTCATATTGGTATATGAATATTTTGTTTTAAAAACATTGGTATGATATGTATAAAAACGAATATGAAAAATGTGAAAAATACATGGTAACAATGACTACAGAAACATTATGTTTCAAACTTTAGTATTTTTTTTGTCGTTAATTAATGAAAGTGGTAAACTCGTTTAATATTATGATCTCCCTCTCTCTCGCTCGCTCTCACTATTTCTTTCTCTTCATATCTTCTATAGGACATAGCTGAATGTGCATCATCCCCGTGCCAGCAAGGAGGTGCATGCATCGACCTTGTAAACAGTTACCGTTGCGAATGTATTCCAGGGACCTTTGGTAAGTGGATCTTATTTATCTTTTTTTATATTTACTTTCATTGTTTTAAGAGTAGAATAACCTGGAGGGGCTAAAATTATTCAAAAATTATTAACACGATGAGGAAAAGGGCAATTTAAGAATGTTGATAGCAGTATTACTGCTTCTACATCCGTTACAGGTAAACTACAACGATCGAATCCTACTCATATCACACAAGGAAAGAATTTCAAGACATCAACTCACGGGGCAATTTCAATACCCATGACAGGCGCGTACGCAGGGGGGGAGGGGGGGTGTTTGGGGGGGTTGAACCCCCCCCCTTGGTATTTTTTATGTGTATAACCCCCCTAAAAACAACCCCAAACCCCCCTTACCTTTGGTTTTTTTTGTTTTTTTGTTAATAATAATAATTTTAAAAAAAAAATTATTCCCATGGCTGACTTAAAAAAGGCGACCTACCCCCTCCCCCAACGGAGCAAAATGTCAAATTTTCAAATTTCGAGACCAAAAAAAAATAAAGTGTCCTCTTACCCCCCCCCCCCCCCCCCCCGCTTATTCAGCGGCCGGCTGAGTCGTTGCCATTTTTTTACCTCCCCCCCTCGCTTATTCAGCGACTGGCTGAGTCGATGCGAAATTTTCGGCCCGATTTAAAAATGTTAAACTCCCCCCCCCCCCCCCCCCCTTGAAAAAATCCTGCGTACGCGCCTGACCCATGAATTGCCTAATTTTAGAATGGAAATAATGTTCGGATTACATCAAGTACTTGAAAATTAAATTGTCCCTGATAACCTGACATGCATGATCACGTCATTGTAATGTTCCCACATTAAAAAAAATAACGGAAAGGACTATTGGAGTTGTAAGGAGTAGTTGATGTATTTTGCATTGCCATTTCACCAATTTCTTGTTTCCCATGATTCAATTTCAGGTGCTCTGTGTGAAAACAACCATAACGACTGTACCAGTGTAGAATGTCAGAACGGCGGCACTTGCCAAGATCAACTCAATGACTTTCAGTGCACCTGTACTGAGAATTTCCAAGGTCGTTTCTGCGAGGTCCTGTGAGGAAAATAGATGTGCAGTTCTGGCTTATATTCTGAAATTGTTGTTCCGTGTACTGTACATGCATTTTTTTTGGAAAAACATGTTGATATTACCAGATAGAGGTTATTTTTGGATTTTTTGGTTGTGATTTAAAATCCCGTTTCCCCCTATTTCCTCATAATATTCCAGAGTTACAACGCACAGGGCTGATACAGATCATGGCCTTCTAATTGTTTTATAAAGTCACTAGCAGGACCCGCGGAAATCAACGGGATTCGATCTAGAGGGGGGCGGGGGGTGTAAATAGATATATAGAGACTGCCTAAATTAAAACCACCAAGAACTTTATTTGCCATTCAGGCCATTAAAAAAATATACATGTTTAGCGTCCCCGCCCGCTTCCTTTTTGGGGGCCGCCTCCTTTTTTTTTTTTTTTGAAATTTTGTTTAATATTTTTTTTATTTTATTTTATTTTTTTTTGAAAGAAAGAAAAAAAAACAGCGTCCCCGCCTCCTATTTTTATTTATTTATTTATTTTTTTTTTTTTTGAAAGAAAAAAAACATGAAAAGCACTGCTAAAATGTATTTCTGATTTAAAAAAAGAAAAAAAAATTGTCGGCCGCCATCTTGAAAAATAGCCCGAATGTCAGGGAAAATGTACGGAGCGGCCATTTGAAAGAAAGAAAGAAAAAAAAAAGGGCCTCCTCCTTCCCATTTTTCGAAAAAATAGGACGCTAAACATGTTTTTTTTCTAATTTGGCCTTATATAAAAAAAAAAAAAAAAAACGATCCAACTGTACCTGTAGTTATTCTTTAAGCCACTGGAACTGCGTAGAGTTCCGTAGTGTGGCGTACCGACTACGCAGAAATTAGGCTGCGTATTAATGGGAAAATAGTCCCTGCGTATGTTATGCGTAGGCTGGCGTACAGGTTTGCTTATGGTTGCTTACTGTGTAGAAAGCTTTTACTGCTTTGACGATCTGGCGTAGGGTAGCGTACTGTTGCGTAGTCATGTAGCGTAGTGTTGCGTAAAAAGGCGTACTTTCTGCGTCAAGTTTCTACGCCGAAACTACGCGAAAAAAATTAAACATGTTGAATTGTTTTCGTTCATCTTGCGTACCTCTTTCCGTCCCTCAGCATATAGTAACGTAGGCCAGCGTAGTTGGTACACAACACTACGCAACTCTACGTATTGACCCCACGCCAATTAGTGACCCGCAAGTGTCACAAATAAAGTATTAAAAATATGCTCATCTGACCCTAATTAAACGCCTAAACCCTCTGATCTGATCTCTCCCCCCCCCCCCAACTTTGAAGAACGTAACCCCCGAGCTTTTGGGGGTTTATGGCCCCTTGAAACCCGTGGACCCCACGCCTATATTATATATATACACTCAACTCAGGACCCGCGGAAATCCGCCTGATTCTAGAGGGGGGGGGGGCGCAGGCAAAAAATTAATTTTTTTTTCATTTCGGGGGGCTCCATTTCAAATTTTTGGGAAATTTTCGGGGGCTACTTTTTCAACTTTCGGGGGCTCTTTTTTCTGGGGCTACGTTTTCATTAATTCATAAAAGGATAGGCCTACACTTTGTTGAGATTTGTTTAGTAGGCTAAGGTTTCAGGCTTCCTACTTCATAATTGCCTATTTAAAAAAAAAAAAAACATTTTTCTAGTTCAATAACTAAGTTTTCATGCATTGATTTGATGCAAGAACTGTAACATAATTAATAGACCCTAGATTGTGATTATTTCTGACCATGAATTTCGATAATCATTTTTCAAAGTAAAATTTTCACAAGAAAATCAGACAGTCGTTTAAAAACGTAGACATTAGTAATACTTTTACTAATTCGAAGCTCAGGTTTCGTAAATCTATTCACGAAACTATATTGAAATCGCGGCAATAATGATGCAAACCAACAGATAAAAATTTCAAAAAAAGTGTCAAATCTCTTCGACTCGAGCTCAGCTCAGCTGAACTCACACACACTCCAGCGTAACTCCAGGAAGCTCGAACACCGACGCCGCAGGCCTCGGACGCCTGCGGTGCGCGGTGCCGGTGTTACACTGCACTGTGTGTACTGTATGTGTGAGGACTGAAGGCAGCTTGCGACTGCACTGTCAGTCCAATGGTTTTCTTGTGAAAACTTTCCTTTAGAAAATGATAATCAAAATGTAGTATACATAACCGTCATAATCACAAAATAAGCTTTGATTTCATACCTCCATTCACGAAAACTATATAAAAATCGCAATAATGATGGAAATAGGTCTCTAAGTTTGGACGTGGACGGGAAGCTTCGTGTGTATCTCTGTGGCTTGTGCAGCTACTACAAAGGATATCCGACCCTGTACATCGTGCATTGAATACGCAACTTAATGTGAGTGGATGGTCATCGGTCGTGTGTCTACGGATGTAATGTTGAATATCCATGAGGTATCTCTGTCGTCACGCATATCCTGCATTATGCATGTCGCGTCTGTTTTCGCCCTGGACGTCGACACGGAGGAGGACCTCGGGCGGAGTATAGCCAATTCGACAGAGTAGACTCTCCCGCGGACTACGGCACCGGTCATCGGTACCCCGAGGGGAGGGTTCAGGAGGAGATAGCTGCACCAACTTCGGTCGGCGATCTCATTAAAAAACAATAGAATACAAAGGCCGGCGGAGACGTCATGCCCCCCCGCGGAGCCTTAGCGTATTACTATTATAGATAGGTGTGTGCGAAAGTTTGCGAATCAGTAATAATACATTTCATATCACCAATATCGTCTGCTTTTCAACTTTGCTGCTCCCCATTGAGGATGCTTTTATTTAAGACACACTCTTACAGAGCATACCATCCAAGCAAAACCCAAGAGAGGGAAACTGCTCCTTTGTCAATGTCAATGACCGAAAATGCTTACGCAGTCGTTATTGTTAAAACAGCTGAATGTTCTCATTAAGATGCACATAATCAGAAGGCGGCGACTATGATTGGATCAAAGAAAGAATCACGTTGAATGTCCATCCATATTAAGTCCATGCTATCAGTATGGTATCATTATTAACTCTATAGAGTTAGGTTAAACTATAACACGCACGATCGCAAAAAATTTCGAAAAGTAAACGTTAGGCAATTGCAATAGCTTTGTCAGTTGCACATTACATTGACGTCTTACGCAATTCGGACATGATTTCTGTGAGATATAAACTGTTTTCATATCTCAGGTAGATCTACAATTTAATCAGAACTCAGCTTACTGCTGTGATATGGTATACAGGAAGGTTACATATTCACGGATTCATCTCGAGGCGCTGGCAACGGAATCTTTTGCTTCAATCTTTAGCGTTCTGATGATCTTGCATTTTTAAACAGTGTTTGACATTCGATTTTTGTACAATATAGTCATGTACATTTACGAAAAACTACATGTCATGTAAGGCTTCACAGAAACAGTGGTTTTGGGTCAAACATTTTCTTTCCGAATGTGTTCAAAGCAATATCAGCATTATTGTAGCCAGCGCAGAATAGCAATGCTGACTCGGCCTCGGCCGAAGTCTTGGATCTGCGATCACCCAGAAGAACACGATCGGCCTCACGCATTGAATCATCTTCCACCTACGCATCAGATGGAGCGATCCATTATGCGAAACCGCAAAGCAAGACTCGCGATGAAATCAAGCACGCGCAGTCAACAGTCAAGGGGTGAGGATGACTCATCTCTGTCACCTGAGTCTCCCCCGAAAACTTCGACCACTATTAAAAGGAAGAATACCTCTGAAACGAAAGAAGAAATCACCAAAGAAAAAGAAATAAATACTAGTACAATGTGACTACAAAAAATAAATCAGAAAATTGACACTGAAGCAACATGAACGAAGGACAAAGCAACTGTGAAACTGTAAAAAATAAGATTGATAACAATGTTCACTCTATCGACCCCCTTTCGGGGTATGGGAGTACAAACATATTTACAACATAGCATCAATATAACATATTTCAACATAATATGGAGAAAATAAATATTTACACGTCTACGTTTACATGATATAGACCATGGGTAGACGGTGAGATGATTCATCACAATGTGACACATCACGTTGAAGATAAAACAATGCCGCAGTGAAGTTCATCCAGAATTCCTGGGGGAGGGGTAGAAAAATTCAGTAAAATCTGCGACATACGGATAAAACAAAAAAACACGTGCCTTTTGGGGATCTAAGGTGCTGCCGGAAAGGGGGGAGGGGCACAAATAAGGGCCTACGTTGTTGTACTAGAGTATACCAGATACGCATTTTCTAGGGGTTATAGGCACACCCCCTGTCCCTGAGTCAGCCACGAAAAGTTAACAAGTCATGTGGTCAATTCATCATCGGTTATCTTCCAATATAGATTTGTACCGCAGATTGATAAAAAACGCAAACTGGTATTAACAAAAAAAAAAAAAAAAAACAAACAATTGCGACTGAAATGCTGTCAATCGTCAGATCATCAGAGAACAAGCCGCACCGCGAAAGCCTCATTTGTCGGCCTTTAGGTAAACTATTAGCCACCGTTGAGCCATCTGTAAGAATACGTTGTATAAAATCAGGGATTAAAACAAAAAAACGTCTGTAATATTATATAAAGTTATCACTCTTTCGGGAAAATTCTTGATCATAAATGAAATGACCAAAGTTACTATGTCGATATCAATAAACCATTTATCAGGGATTTAAAAAGAAAAAACTGTAGATTTTTTTCTCTCTCGTACAGTGCTTCTTGAACTTCAGCATAATATCATGCGCATATATACAGTTTCTCTTTATCTCTCTTTCTTTCGTTTTCTTGAAAACATGTTTGTTTTATTGGAAAATTGTTCATTTATCAAAGAATTAAGTCTCATGATTTCTGTTCGCCATGTCCATTTCTCTCATTTCTCCTCTCACAGAGTCTCTCAATGGTAGCAGGGGTGACCATGATTCAGTTGTCACTCTTGAGTTATCATAATCCCACCAGCCGACTGAGTGGAGGGGACTGCTGCGATGCCGGTGCATCAGGGGTATGCAGAGACAAGTGTGATAACAGGTTCGAGATCTGCGTCTCTCGTCAGGGGAGGTAAGATCATAGCGTAATGAGAGAGATGGTTGTGGCAATTAAGCGCAAGGGTGTACTCCTTTCAGAGGCCCAATGTCATGGCTCTCCATATTCTCTCCCCCATACAATCTTGATGAAATCTCAGTCACACCTCTAGACTAATTTCTAACCGACCAAGTTTGGGCCATTGTGGATAATGTAAATATTCGTTCAGTCTGTAGTCGGTCTGATGTTAGTCTCATTGGTGTGGCTGGGGTCTATTTTGAAAGTATTTTGATGCTCCATGAATATTACATAATTATGAACGGGTGTAACTTCCGGTTACATAACTATATCTATACTTAGTATTAGCCTATCAAGAAGAAAAAAAATCACATTGTCTCCTAATGAATGTAATATAATTATGTATAATCGAGTGCAAATCTAGGGGATGGGGACGGTCATCCTAAACCCTAATCGCGAAAAAATGAAGACGGCAAGGGACGTGAAAATTGTGTTGGGAAGGGAGGGGGTGCGCGTTTCGTAAGCAAGACCACTCCTTTATGGTATGTAATCATCATAGGTTATAATGCAATTGAAATGACGCCTCGTGTCATTTGGCATTACTTAAAAAGCTCATATGTGTTTGTACATGTGTATCTATTACAGTGACGTCGACATGACACTGTGCTCATTCTTCTCGGCGAATACAACGAAGATAGTGGACAACTCGGATCAAATCACGTTTCCTTCTTCCTTACTGATGCAAGATGGCAGCAGTCTTCCGAATCCACTGACTATCTCCATACCTGATACATGGGTAGGTCATAATAATACATCACTGTATCTCAGTCACTCCGATGAAACTAACGCCTGACCGACAACAGACCAATAACAGACCGATAATAGACCGGCAACAGACCGACAACAGACCGGCAACAGAGAGAACAAAATGACTCTATCAAGAATGGCTAACATTTGTGGATGTGCGACATATGCTCCAGCAACAATGTTCCACGGTCAATTTCCTGAATTTTAGCTTCAACCCTGGATCAAACACTATACCAAATTACATTAACCTCAACCGTATAGCCTCAAACTCAATTGGAACCCCAACCATAATCTTATACCTTTTAGACACAATTTTTCGCCCAAGCAAAATGATGACGGATCACATGTTTTGTCGACCATCGGTTTACTGGACTTGTGAGTGATGTTAAAGGATCGAATGTACAACCATGAATAATCATGTCTATTGTATTGTTTCTGAAAGGATACAACGAAGTAGCTTGTTGTCCTTTATTGTAATAACACGAGTGTTCATCAAATTACATTGCAATGAAGGAAAAAAAGATGACACCTGCTAACTCAGTGACCTTAAACATAGTGCAATTCATTTTACTTGGACACAAATATTATAAACTTTATTCAATTTCCTCGTTAGACAAGGAATTCATTAATCCCATCCTCTATGCCATTCAAAAGAGTTGGCAAGCGATTAAGGGCGCTAACGGGGAGAGGAGAACCTTACGACAGGACAATGACATAGACCCAGCATGTAACGCTGCGTCTTTCAGACCTGATGTGCTGTTGCTAGTGAGAAACCTTTAGGTCCGCAGGGTACGCAGCACCTAGCTAGCTTCTGATTTCAAACAGAATTAGGACGGGGGATTAAAAATATATCATATGCAACATGAGTCACATTTTTTTATACAGAGAGAGAACGGAAAGAGCTAGTAATTGAGGAGCTTTTGTAATGAAGTACTTAAAAAGTCATGTGAACCCTACCTTCATAAACATACTGTTAGTAATTTTCCTCAAATAACATCGTCACGTGAACAAATTTGTTGTTGCCAATTTCCTTTGTCAAAATAAGATCTATTGGAAGCAATGAAAGTAAAGACCTCATGTGCTCTTATTTTGGAAATTCTAAACCTCTATTCAAAATTGTAATGTTTTTTTCATGTCGATATTTTGCATTATTTTTGAAAGAAATCGATGCTGCGAAATCGTCCCAAGGGACGCTATGCTCAAGTATGCCCCGATACAGCATCATTTTCCATGTGCATATGCCATGAAATTGTAAACTGAGCTCATGTCTTGCCAGCCCAATGCCTACAGCTCAATGATCACGTGATGTATACTCTGTGAACGTCATTTGATTATTATTACAAAGACAGACAGTAATCTTGGGTAGAAGTGTACATTTTGCAAGACACTAAAGCAATCTCGTTAATGATATGCACGTTGAATTATAGAATTTGTGTTCCGTGGTCTTATCACAAATTGCATCTCCTGGATTAGTTAATTCGATTAGTGTAAGTGTGCTCAAAACGCCAGGCGTAATGATGTAGAATATACGAACTATATAACAAAGATGCGACGAACGTTTACGAGGTGTATTACATTCAAATAATTTCATGAAGACGAAAGTGCAAAACATCTCATTTGAGGGCGATCTTGAAAAAAAACAACTTTCATCTGACTTTCAAATACACTTTACAGTCGTAGATGGGATGGACCGTTGACCGCATTGACCATTTTCTATGCCTCCGTTTCTTCCCGTGCAGAAGTTTGATTAAGCAGCTGGACCTTTTTTACATTACAGAAAAAGAAAGAAAATAAATTTCAATCTCCAACAGTTATTTGTTGTGTTTGTGTAAGGTAGATTTAAATGCAGCCTGTCCTGAGTGTGTACTTCGTAAGTTATGTGCATATGGATGCCTTATATCAAAAGATAATTTACATATAATATGCCAATGTTGTATGTGTGTTTATCTCAGGGAGGTGTTCGATTCAAGGTGCGCGTCTGGGACGTCGACGTAGTGGGTGAGCAAGAAGTGGATATTTTGACGAAAAATATCAATTATTACCCAGACCCCAACCTTGCGTACACCATCCAATGGAAACCCAATCTGTCTGGAACAGGCGATAGAAAGTAAGGTGTCCTCCTTTCGAATTACTCCTTCCTTCTTCCTGCATTTTTTGTTTCTCTCTATTAAAAAATGGAACAAAAGGGATGATTATTACCATCAACTTATGCGAGCAATGCATGAAGAAACGGCTGATGTGAGATGAATGAATAGGAATTATAAAGAAAATGTAAAAAGAATAAATTTGATGAAAGCTTTCTATAAAATAAAGTAAAATCCCGCACGTGATAGTTTAAACAATGCAGTATTTTGACCTATTAATAAAATTTGATTTGTAATAGAGTGGTTTGAACACTCGATTGGAGATGGGAAGGTTGTGGGTTCGGGCCCCGACATCGCACAGCTTCATGGGTTGCTTTTATTCATATATTCCATGCTGAATCAACAAAGCATTATATATTTAACAATATGGCTTTTGGCAACACATTAATCTTTTTAATAAATACAATGCCGTCCCAGATGTCCGGGTTTAATTCCAACTTTTAACCGTAATACTATGTTTTTGAACAGGTTGAAGACAGGAATGAGAGTCTACTGTGGGGATGGGTACTTTGGCCCTCGGTGTCATATCTACTGTGCGGATAGTGCTACATACACCTGTGAACAATTCACGGGTAAGAAGCTCTGTGTACCAGGTTGGGGCGGCATAGAGTGTGACGAGGTAAGAAAATAATCATTGGTATCATTAGGAATCGAAATTTACATGTATAGCCTATGTTTCAATATCAGGCATGGCAACAAGTTGATGAACATTTGAATCTGCTTTTAATCAGGGATATACATGACGTTTGTAATTGTACATGTATCTATCAGGAAACGTCATTCATATTGGTATATGAATATTTTGTTTTAAAAACATTGGTATGATATGTATAAAAACGAATATGAAAAATGTGAAAAATACATGGTAACAATGACTACAGAAACATTATGTTTCAAACTTTAGTATTTTTTTTGTCGTTAATTAATGAAAGTGGTAAACTCGTTTAATATTATGATCTCCCTCTCTCTCGCTCGCTCTCACTATTTCTTTCTCTTCATATCTTCTATAGGACAGAGCTGAATGTGCATCATCCCCGTGCCAGCAAGGAGGTGCATGCATCGACCTTGTAAACAGTTACCGTTGCGAATGTATTCCAGGGACCTTTGGTAAGTGGTATCTTATTTATCTTTTTTTATACTTACTTTCATTGTTTCAAGAGTAGAATAACCTGGAGGGGCTAAAATTATTCAAAAAGTATTAACACGATGAGGAAAAGGGCAATTTAAGAATGTTGATAGCAGTATAACTGCTTCTACATCCGTTACAGGTAAACTACAACGATCGAATCCTCCTCATATCACACAAGGAAAGGATTTCAAGACATCAACTCACGGGGCAATTTCAATACCCATGACAGGCGCGTACGCAGGGGGGGGGGGGGGGGGGGGGGGTTTAGGGGGTTAAACCCCCCCCCCCCTTTGATATTTTTATGTGTATAAACCCCCCTAAAAACAACCCCAAACCCCCCCCCCCCCTTTGTTTTGTTTTTTTTTTTTTTTTTTTTTAATAATAATAATTAAAAAAAAAAATTATTACCATGGCTGACTTAAAAAAGGCGACGTACCCCCCCCCCCCAACGGAGCAAAATGTCAAATTTTCAAATTTCGAGACCAAAAAAAAAAGTGTCCTCTTACCCCCCCCCCCCCCCCCCCCCCCCGCCCCCGCTTATTCAGCGGCCGGCTGAGTCGTTGCGATTTTTTACCTCCCCCCCCTCGCTTATTCAGCGACTGGCTGAGTCGATGCGAAATTTTAAACCCCCCCCCCCCCTCCTCTTGAAAAAATCTTGCGTAAGCGCCTGACCCATGATATTGCCTAATTTTAGAATGGAAATAATGTTCGGATTACATCAGGTACTTCAAAATTAAATTGTCCCTGATAACCTGACATGCATGATCACGTCATTGTAATGTTCCCACATTAAAAAAAATAACGGAAAGGACTATTGGAGTTGTAAGGAGTAGTTGATGTATTTTGCATTGCCATTTCACCAATTTCTTGTTTCCCATGATTCTATTTCAGGTGCTCTGTGTGAAAACAACCATAACGACTGTACCAGTGTAGAATGTCAGAACGGCGGCACTTGCCAAGATCAACTCAATGACTTTCAGTGCACCTGTACTGAGAATTTCCAAGGTCGTTTCTGCGAGGTCCTGCGAGGAAAATAGATGTGCAGTTCTGGCTTATAATCTGAAATTGTTGTTTCGTGTACTGTACATGCATTTTTTTTTGGAAAAACATGTTGATATTACCAGATAGAGGTTATTTTTGGATTTTTTGGTTGTGATTTAAAATCCCGTTTCCCCCTATTTCCTCATAATATTCCAGAGTTACAACGCACAGGGCTGATACAGATCATGGCCTTCTAATTGTTTTATAATTTTTAAATAGTGTTTGACATTCGATTTTTGTACAATAGTCATGTGCATGTCCGGAAAATTACACGTCATGTAAGGCTTCACAGAAACAGTGGTTTTGGGTCAAACATTTTCTTTCCGAATGTGTTCAAAGCAATATCAGCATTATTGTAGCCAGCGCAGAATAGCAATGCTGACTCGGCCTCGGCCGATGTCTTGGATCTGCGATCACCAAGAAGAACACGATCGGCCTCACGCATTGAATCATCTTCCACCTACGCATCAGATGGAGCGATCCATTACGCGAAACCGCAAAGCAAGACTCGCGATGAAATCAAGCACGCGCAAGAAACAGTCAAGTGGTGGGGATGACTCATCTCTGTCACCTGAGTCTCCCCCTGAAAACTCGACCACTAAAGGAAGAATACCTCTGAAACGAAAGAAGAAATCACCAAAGAAAAAGAAATAAATACTAGTACAATGTGACTACAAAAAATAAATCAGAAAATTGACACTGAAGCAACATGAACGAAGGACAAAGCAACTGTGAAACTGTAAAAAATAAAATTGATAACAATGTTCACTTTGTTACGTTAAATGTGCGAGGGATACGTGAAGTGATGAAGCGAAAGAAAATATTCCTTTGGCTCCATCGCCAAAAGTGCGACATAGCGTTTTTGCAAGAGACCTTTTTTGTCAAGAAACGTAGAAAATATAGTATCTAAAGAATGGAAAGGACTTTGCTTGTTTGATCATGGTACAAACCATTCCAAAGGTGTAGCAATCTTAGTCAAGGAAGGTCTCCCTATTACGGTCATCGACAAACATTTCAAAGGTGATGGTAGGGCTATTGCACTGAGATTTTCGTATCAAGATCGAATGTATTCATGTATAAATGTGTATGCTCCAGAAAAAAACACACTGAAAGAACATTTCTATTCATCTTTATGTATATGGGTGAAAAAGATTAAAAAACTAAATGACGTTATGATCGCAGGTGGAGACTGGAATTGTGTACAAAACAAAAAACTAGACACAAGTGGAGTCTCATATGCATATTTACCAAAACAGAATTTTGTTAAATTTCGGTAAAATAATAACTAAGTAGATGTGTGGAGAAAAATGTTTCCAGAGAGGAAACAGTTTCCGTGGAGGCAGCTGTCACTAAACATTTACTCAAGACTAGATTATTGGCTCATGTCGAAAGAGCATTTTTCATATATTTATTCAATCGACATAAAACCAGTATTGAAATGCGATCTGACGGGGTATCCATGAAACTTAAAATATTAGCACAGAGTAGGGAAAGGGTTGTTGGAAACTGAATAATTCTATCCTGAAGGATGAAGTGTTTAAAGAAAATGTTAAACGTATTATTCGTAAGGTTAATATTGAATTTAGTCAATTTGATAAACAGCTAAGGTGGGAAATGTGTAAAATTAAAATTAAAGAATTTAGTACAAAATATACAGCTGATGTTAATACAAGAAAAAAGAAATATATTGCTAATATGGAAAGTGAATATGATAACTTGTGTAAGAAAATAGATGAGGGTTCATGTGCATATGATATAGATAGAATGAAGTGTTTGAGACAAAAGATAGACAAGTGGTATGAATATCAGTGCAAAGGTGCATTTGTGAGATCTCGGGCAAGGTGGCTTGAATTTGGGGAAAAGTCAACAAGATATTTTCTTCAGCTTGAAAAAGCTAAAGGGAAAAAAAAGAAATAGATTGTCTTGAAAGTAACGGAAAAATTATCAAAGATGAACAGAAAATGTTGACAGGTATACGAGAATTTTATTGTAAACTCTATAAGGGAAATAATTCCGAGGCTGGATTTAAAGAATACGTATCTGATATCAACTTAAATGTTTTGAATGAAGAAGATGCAAATTTATGTGAGGGGAAAATCACAGAGAATGAATGCTGGGAAGCATTGTAGTCAATGAAGATGAACAAATCACCTGGAAGCGATGGACTCAGTGTTAAATTTTATAAATGCTTCTGGGGGGATATAAAACATATGGTAATTGACAGTCTGAATGAGGGTTACGACAAACAACAATTGTCGTGCACACAAAGTCAAGCTATCCTTACTCTATTATATAAGAAAGGTAACAAAAATGTTTTAGATAATTGGCGACCTATTTCGCTGTTAAACATTGATTATAAACTTGCAGCTCGCATTCTTTCAATACGATTACAGAAAGTTATATATAAACTTGTATCACAGGATCAGGCTGGTTTTTTAAAAAACCGCTCTGCATCTGAATGTACCAGACTAATTCAGGATACTATTGATTATTGTCTTTTAGCAAACAAACCAGTTGTTATGATGTTCTTAGATTTCAAAAAAGCGTTTGATACCATTGGTCATGTTTTTTTATTGTCCTTGTTACGGGAACTTAAATTTAAAGATTCGTTTTTAAGATGGATTGAAACGTTATATAATGGTGCTCATGGTCGTGTCTTAAATTTTGGTTGGATATCCGACAAATTCGCAATAGAAAGAGGCGTTAGGCAAGGTTGCCCACTTTCTCCACTTTTATTTATAATAATTGCAGAGGTTTTAGGGAAAAGAATTAAACAAAACGCCAAAATAGAGGGAATCCAAGTCCCAGACTTCAATGAAGATCAAGCTGATTTTAAAGATATACGTATCGTTGAATATGCAGACGATACGACGATTATTACTAGATCTGTTAAATTTGTTAAAGAAATAATGAAAGAAATAGAACTGTTTGGAGCACATGCGGGACCAAAAATAAACTGGACCAAATCAAATCTTATGAAACTGAATATAAATGACGATGAAGTTGAAGATTTACATTTCACCGAAGACCCTATAAAATGTCTTGGTATTTATGTAGGTAAAAATTCTTTTGACGTTCAAAATTTAAACTGGGAAATTAAAGTAGAGAAAATAAAGAATACCTTGGATTTATGGAAAATGAGAAAACTTACAATGTACGGAAAAGTTGTTGTGATTAAACATTTAGTTATGTCTCAGATAGTACATACTGCCAGTTCCCATCCCTTCTAAAATAATTAAACGTATAAATAAACTGGCTTACACATTTTTATGGAATTCTAAAACAGAAAAGGTAAAACGAAACATCCGTCACAATCCTGGAGTAGAAGGGGGGTTGGGAATGATCGACTTAAAATCAAAATGCCGGTCACTCCGTCTTTCATGGATTCATAAATATTTGAGAGATGAAAAAAGTGCTTGGAAAATTTTGTTTAAATATTGGATCAAGAAAATTGGGGATTTGCCACTTTGTTTGCATTTTAATTGCAAAAAGAGTGATATGTATCGTATTTGTAGAAAAAAACCGTTGCCTAACTTTTATGTTGACCTGTTTTGTTCTTGGGCTGAATTAAAATATATTGATATGTTTAAAGTAACAGATATTGAAAATGAAATGATTTGGTATAATAGCAATATTAAAGATATGAATGAGTTATTGTATTTTCCAAACTGGATGAGAAACAATATTTTTAAAGTGAAACAAGTCTTAGTAAACGGTATCTGGAAAGAAGTTCATTCTATTTGTATTAATTTTCAAGAAAATGAATTACTTTCCGCCTTCAAATTGGCAAAGTTAAAAAGTGCATTTCCGAATTTTTGGTTGCAGAAATTACGTAATAGGTTACAATATGTAAATAGTCCACTGTCTGCAGTGGAATCCAGTACAATAGAAATAGTAACAGGTGACTCCATTGATGTAGCGGTCATGAAAGCCAAACATTATTATAATTTGATGTTAGAAAAAAATAGACAGGATCTGCCGTGCATTTATTTTTGGAACGCATATTTTGATTTACCCAATGACTTTAACTGGAAAACGTTGCTCCATTATAAATTTTACTTTATAAATGACAACAGAATTAAGCAGTTTAATTTTAAATATCTTCATAGAATATTGCCCAGTAAAGACAATTTATGTAAATGGAAGATTACAAATAATAATCTATGTGATATATGTAAGATTCCAGACACAACTAACCACCTTCTCCTGGCTTGCAAGAAGGTTTCGCTTTTTTGGAAGATTGTATCCAAATTAATTGATACTTTGTTTAATTTTAAAATCTTTTTGAACGGAGAAATTCTTTTAATAGGTCATGAAATAGAGAGAAGAAAAATGAATCTTGTCAATCTCATTTTAAACTTCGCTCAGTTTATTATCTATAGAAACTATAGTAGAGAATGTTTTGGAAGTGAAAAGCACAGGAAACATGCTGTATATTTGATAAAAGAATTAAAAGGTGGAAATTCGCACCTATCTCAATATGAAATGTAATCAAAAGAAATTCGATACAAACCAAGTTACAAAAGTTACAAAAATGTTTTCATTATTTTAGTTAGTGATTATGTCACGTTAGTTTCATGTTCTGTACTATGTATGATATGTTACAATTGCATGAATTTTGTATTTAAACACTGTTGTAAATAGCTGTTATTTTATGATATGAACAAATAAAGTCCCTCGAAAGAGGATAAATAGAAGAAAAAAAATCAGCATTATTGTATCGAGACATATAGACTACTACGTTTGGTCGTTACCGATCAAATGCAATTGATATGAACTTTATTGAACTATTTGGTGGCGTCTTTGTAAAAATGGAACATTAAGATTTACGGATAGATTTAATTTTTTTAAATTATATATTTTGCCATTAAAATCTAAAATTTATAGTATATACAAAGTCAACATAATAAATACAATTATCTTAGAAATAATAGAGAAAGAGAAGGAGATGAGAATCAAAGAGAAGAGTGGTTACATGTGGGCTAGGTTTCGCAAAAGTGAAATGCTTCACTGTTGCTCAGAGGCATGCGAGCCCTCAAGGTCATTAACAACCAGAACCAAAGCGTGATCTGGACAAGCTTTCAAATGCAGACAATCAAATATTCAACAGTACTCAATACTATTCAAATGTATTTGCTACCAATGATGAGAGCCTTTCATGATAATGCTACTGTATTCATGAGACACATACGGAACTATTGCTTTTTATATCTGCGCTCCATGAATACTCCTGTCAACTGCTCGTCATCATGATAATGAAACATCAAGAACGAAATTTCTTACGATAAGGTCATTATTTGAGGTTCATAGATTGATATTAAAGGTTTGTTTGATTGATGCTAGCTTATTGCGTTTGTGTACATAGCAGGCTGATGAACTTCGAGTTGGCGAAAAAAGATGGTTAAATTAAAGTGTGAATCATGTACAGTGAATGCGAAAGCCATACAAAGATGTTCTAGGGTGTTTTCAGTATACTGGTAATTGTAACGAATTCTGAAGTGTTCTCTCTCGAAGAAAAATGTACTTTGTCTTCATCCCGGCAGCGTAATTTTTTCCCACTTGAGCTCCGGACCCCAGTACGAACTCATTTGCATACAGCCAATTAGATCTCATCTTGTCAATAACTAGCTTGTAAAGATTTTACGGATGCGAAAGGGTACGATGCGAAGCTCCTCACACACCAAACAGCCCCTTGCCTGCATGGTGTGCGTGCATAGCCATGGCACAGCTAGGCTTTGAAATGTTGTGCTCTAGCATGTCTACCTCTAGCAAATTTATTATAGATCTACACCTTTAATAATAATATCAGCTTATGAATTTGCTGTGAAAAAATATTACTTAGCACGAATTTAAAATTATTCTGGTAATCAATGATAGACCTTATCGTCATCAAAGCCGCTATATATTATAGGGACTCATTTCTAAAGATGTTACGGTTGAGAAAGTATAGATCTACACCTCTAAAAGGATAATAGTATCAGCTTAAGAAATTGCTGTGATGTTCATAGTTCTCAGGTAAGAATTCCTGCAATAAAAGAACTAACAAAATAAAGCTGATATTTTTAGAGCCTTTTAGAGGTGTACATAGTCTAGATGTATAATAAATTCTCAACAGTAAATATTAAGAAATGAGTCCGTATATAGTGGCTATGATGACGATAAGGCTTACCTTTGATTGCTATAGAGTAACTTTAACTTCGTGCTAATTTATAATTTTTCACAGCAATTTCATTAGCTGATATCATTAGAGGTGTAGATCTATAATGAATTTGCTATGTATATACATGCTAGAGCACAAATGAAACATTTGCAAGCCCATGCCTATGCACACCCACCATGCGCTGGGTGTGTGCAACTACAGCTTCACATCACCGTTTCGAATTTCGCATCCGTAAAATCTTTAGCACGCGTATAGCTTGTCATTGACAAGATAAGCTCTGATTGGCTGTATGCAAATGAGTTCAACTGGGGTCCGGAGCTCAAGTGGGAAAAAAATTACACACCCCGGCAAGTATATTACATTCGCACTACAAACTAATCGGTTCGCAAACAGAATAGAGTAGTTTGTTGACATTTTTGCAAGAGAGATCCAAATGAAAGGGGAAAGTCGGCCATCAAGATTGATAGGTAGTATGCAACATCGAACCAGACTGATAAAATGTCAGCTAAGAAGAAAATGTTAGTAAGCAAACTACACCAGTCGCTATTGGCCAATTATTATGAGAAGAGCTCCATAGGTAGACCTTTTTCTTCTAGGGCTTAGATAATTGGACATATTCATGCTCACTAAAACTGAATGATTAAAATAAAAGTTATAAAAGCAGCTACAAAAGCAAATAGATTATAAAATGAGAAATTTCCATTTAAAACTTATTCAAAGAAAAATTGCGGCATTATAATTGCATCTTCATAGATTGCATCTTTATTTGTAAATATATAAATTGCATCTCATTTATAAGATAGGTATAGGGCTAAGTACTTCTTCAATGTGTATTGTTGTGAAAATCATGAACAGAAGTTAGTTTATTTATTTCTTAATTGTGAAAAAGTAAGATTACTTTGGAATATTATATTCTTATGATTAAAAGAAAAAATATACGAAATGTTTTGTTCACAGATGAGAAATATTTTTTTAGTACTCTTATAACCAATTATTTCTGTTTCGCCAATACAGTTATTCTTTTTGCAAAGTATTTTATATTTACTTGTAAAATATAAAACGTTATTCCACTATTTACTTCTTTTCTACGAGCTGTCAAACATTTAGAAAATATGGAACGTTTAATTACTTTCAAGAAAAACCACCTGGATCTTCATTATACGAAATGGCAGATATTTTGTTAAGTAATTTTTGTTAATGAGTTAACTAGTAGTAGTACACTGTATTTTACTTTCTTTGTCTATTCGAACATGTTATTTTTATGTTTGAGAATTGATTCAATAAATACAAAATATAAATAAAATACTTTTGTTTTACCCCCAAAATGTTACGCTCGATTCTGAACAATCATACATGAGGAGATGAGTTAAATAATATTAATTTCATTTAAGCTTAAAAAGCAAATCTACCAGCCTTCACTATCTTCATGTGCTAAAATCGGTGTCATGAAATTAGGGATTATTTCCATATTATATTTCAACCTGGTGCAGCGTCTAATAGCTTCTGCAGCGTATGTAGGTTTATGTTTTCTCCTGATCGACCTGATCTCTGACGTGTCTGATGCCTACAATCATTTACATTAAATTACAAAATAAAACTTTTACTATCTCTGATATGACTGGGTGGAAAATAGCGTTCATCAATACATCCTGGTCAAATAAATGCCGTTAATTCAAACGAGAATCGAAATATTCTTGTTATTAAAATTGCATTGACCCAATATTGTACATAATTTAGAGTGAAATAGAAATGGTCTACTTCTCCGCCAGTTATTACTATTTCTTGTCAATTTGTAGTGATGATGTGCCGGAATTTTCTCTTAATTCTTCCAAACTTCACTTTCACACCTTCTCTCGTCTTCTTTCCTCTGGTCAATCATTCTATACTCGACATCTAGTTCTATCCATTTCCTTAGATTGGATTCCACTGTATTTTTCAAATAGACGATCTTAATCTTGGCATTAAAAAAGAAAAACAATATGCAGCTGTTCGGTACCTTTGTGCTTTTCATCACCCCCTTCCTCTTTCCTTTCGCAAAAACCACTGAAATTGAAATCCATGCAATTTATGGCGTCATTCCTCAAATGAGTGCCTCTAACATCGCCCCTGCAGTGGAAATCGCCATCGAGGAGATTAACCGCCGCGTCGATGATCACGAGTATAGTAATTTCTCTATTCACACCCACCCCCACACCACTCCATGTCACTACGCTCGACTGGCCGGAGCGATTGTTGCCGAAGAGTACTACACCCATATCCAAAAAGACGGCCGAGTTGCGGCATTTCTTGGACCCTCATGTGGCGATTTGATGAAGGGTGTTGCAGAACTGAGTGCCGTATGGGGCATCCCTGTGTTGTCAGGATTGACCACTTCAATTTCAGTGTCGGAAAAACGATTCTTCAAGACGTTGACCAGATCTACGATGATCCTTAGTGATGGATATGGCCGAGTAGTTGAGTCGCTAGTTAATCAGTTTCAGTGGAGAAATTACTGTGGCCTGGTTATGGTTAGGAACGGGGTTTCAGAGTGTTCATGTTTCAGCTGGTAAAAATCGTTTTGATGAGATCGGATTTATATATCGAGAGATTATCATGCAAAACTTTGAGAGCACGAAATTAGCACTGGAAAACGCCATTACGTCTGCAAGAGGTGGGTTAAAAACAATTGTAAATTCGTTTCCGTTCCCGTAGAATCTCATAAAATTCACATCCGATTTAGTGGCCATCCTTGTTTTCGTATCATTCTAGTTGTTCAACTAATTGGTCTGATTTTAAAAATAAGATATCTTTTAGCGTTCAACGATATATCAAAATATTATTAATAAGCATGCTAAGAATGGTTTAGCCTTCACTATCAGCATTGACCTATTACGGATGGACATTCATCGTTTTCTTAACGAATTCATTGTGATTGTCTCTGTCAATGTCGTCTCAATAACATTCCGTACATGTTTCCTCCCTTTGGTCTCATCATGGTCGCCGGAAAAAAGCCGGGACAGAATCAAGATAGTGATTATACATGTTTATCTACATGCGCAGAAGATAATTACTCGCCTAAATCATGGAAAATAGATGTGCAGTTCTGGCTTATAATCGGAAATTGTTGTTCCGTGTACTGTACATGCATTTTTTTGGAAAAACGTGTTGATATTACCAGATAGAGGTTATTTTTGGATTTTTTGGTTGTGATTTAAAATCCCGTTTCCCCCTATTTCCTCATAATATTCCAGAGTTACAACGCACAGGGCTGATACAGATCATGGCCTTCTAATTGTTTTATAAGGTCATAGGTGTGTGCGAAAGTTTGCGAATCAGTAATAATACATTTCATATCACCAATATCGTCTGCTTTTCAACTTTGCTGCTCCCCATTGAGGATGCTTTTATTTAAGACACACTCTTACAGAGCACATCATCCAAACAAAACCCAAGAGAGGGAAACTGCTCCTTTGTCAATGTCAATGACCGAAAATGCTTACGCAGTCGTTATTGTTAAAACAGCTGAATGTTCTCATTAAGATGCACATAATCAGAAGGCGGCGACTATGATTGGATCAAAGAAAGAATCACGTTGAATGTCCATCCATATTAAGTCCATGCTATCAGTATGGTATCATTATTAACTCTATAGAGTTAGGTTAAACTATAACACGCACGATCGCAAAAACTTTCGAAAAGTAAACGTTAGGCAATTGCAATAGCTTTGTCAGTTGTACATTACAATGACGTCTTACGCAATTCGGACATGATTTCAATGAGATATACACTGTTTTCATATCTCAGGTAGATCTACAATTTAATCAGAACTCAGCTTACTGCTGTGATATGGTATACAGGAAGGTTACATATTCACGGATTCCTCTCGAGGCGCTGGCAACGGAATCTTTTGCTTTAATCTTTAGCGTTCTGATGATCTTGCATTTTTAAACAGTGTTTGACATTCGATTTTTGTACAATAGTCATGTGCATGTCCGGAAAATTACATGTCATGTAAGGCTTCTCAAAGACAGTGGTTTAGGGTAAATCTGAGGAAGAAAACATAATTCATGATTAATAAAGTAACATTTTCTTTCCGAAGGAGTGCAAAGCAATAGCAGCATTATTGTATCAAGACATGGACTACTATGTTTGGTCGTTTCCGATCAAATGCAAAATTGATATAAACTTTTTCGGACTATTGGGTGGCGTCTTTGTCAAAATTGAACATTAAGATTTACGTATAGATTTTTGTTGTAAATTAATATTTATTTGGCCATAAAAATCAGAATTCACAGTTTATACATAGTCAACATAATAAATACAATTATCTTGGAAATAATAGAGAAAGAGAAGGACATGAGAAGCAAGGAGAAGAGGAAAGAAATGGTTAGTATGGGCCAGGGTTGGCAAAAGTGAAATCACTGTTGCCCAGAGGCATGTGAGCCCTCAAGGTCATTAACAATCAGAACCAAAGCGTGATATCGACAAGCTTTCAAATGTAGACAATCAAATATTCAACAGTACTTAATACTATTCAAATGTATTTGCTACCAATGATGAGAGTCTTTCATGATAATGCTACTGTATTCATGAGACACATACGGAACTATTGCTTTTTATAACTTACTGCGCTCCATGAATACTCCAGACCTGTCAACTGCTCGTCATCATGATAATGAAACATCAAGAACGAAATGTCTTACGATAAGGTCATTATCTGGGGTTGATAGATGGATATTAAAGGTTTGTTTGTTTGATTGATGCTATAGCTTTAATATTGCGTTAGCGTACATGGCAGGCTGCTGAACTTCGAGTCGGTGAAATAAAGATGGTTAGAATAAAGTGCAAATCATGTACTATGATGTGAAAGCCATACAAAGATGTTCTACGGTGTTTTCATTATACTGGTAATTGTAACGAATCCTGAAGTGTTCTCTCTCGAAGAAAAATGTACTTTGTCTTAATCCCGGCAGCGTAATTTTTTCCCACTTGAGCTCCGGACCCCAGTATGAACTCATTTGCATACAGCCAATTAGATCTCATCTTTTCAATAACTAGCTTGTAAAGATTTTACAGATGCGAAAGGGTATGATGCGAAGCTCCTCACACACACAAACATCCCCCTTGCCTAAGTCAGCATGCATGGTGTGCGTGCATAGCCATGGCACAGCTAGGCTTGGAAATGTTATGCTCTAGCATGTCTACCTTTAGCAGATTTATTATAGATCTACACCTCTAATGATATCAGCTAATGTAATTGCTGAAAAAAATTATTACTTAGCACGAATTTAAAATTATTCTGGCAATCAATGATAGGCCTTATCGTCATCAAAGCCGCTATATATTATAGGGACTCATTTCTAAAGACTTGACGGTTGAGAAAGTATAGATCTACACCTCCAAAATTCTCTAATAATATCAGCTTAAGAAATTGCTGTGATGTTCATAGTTCTCAGGTAAGAATTCCTGCAATAAAAGAAGTAACAAAATAAAGCTGATATTTTTAGAGCCTTTTAGAGGTGTATATAGTCTAGATGTATAATACATTCTCAAATATTAAGAAATGAGTCCCTATATAGTGGCTACGATGACGATAAGGCTTACATGATTGCTATAGAGTAACTTTAACTTCCTGCTAATTTATAATTTTACACAGCAATTACATTAGCTGATATCATTAGGGGTGTAGATCTATAATGAATTTGCTATGCATATACATGCTAGAGCACAAATGAAACATTTGCAAGCCTATGCCTATGCACGCCCATCATGCGCTGTGTGTGTGCAACTAGAGCTTCACATCACCGTTTCGAATTTCGCATCCGTAAAATCTTTAGCACGCGTATAGCTTGTCATTGACAAGATGAGCTCTGATTGGCTGTATGCAAATGAGTTCATACTGGGGTCCGGAGCTCAAGTGGGAAAAATTACACACCCCGGCAGGTATATTACATTCGCCCTACAAACTAATCGGTTCGCAAACAGAATAGAGTAGTTTGTTGACATTTTTGAAAGAGAGATCCAAATGAAAGGGGAAAGTCGGCCATCAAGATTGATAGGTAGTATACAACATCGAACCAGACTGATAAAATGTCAGCTAAGAAGAAAATGTTAGTAAGCAAACTACACCAGTCGCTATTGGCCAATTATTATGAGAAGACCTCCATAGGTAGACGTTTTTTCTTCTAGGGTTTAGATAATTCGACATATTCATACTCACTAAAACTGAATGGTTAAATAAAAAATTATAAAAGCAGCTACAACAGCATATAGATTATAAGATGAGAAATGTCCATTTTAAACTTATTCATAGAAAAATTGCGGCATTATAATTGCATCTTCATAGATTGCATCTTTATTTGTAAATATATAAATTGCATCTCATTTATAAGATAGGTATAGGACTAAGAACTTCTTCAATGTGTATTTTTGTGAAAATCATGAACAGAAGTTAGTTTATTTATTTCTTAATTGTGAAAAAGTAAGATCACTTTGGAATATTATATTCTTATGATTAAAAGAAAAAATATACGAAATGTTTTGCTCACAGATGAGAAATATTTTTTTAGTACTCTTATAACCAATCATTTCTGTTTCGCCAATACAGTTATTCTTTTTGCAAAGTATTTTATATTTACTTGTAAAATGCAAAACGTTATTCTACTATTTCCTTCTTTTCTACGAGCTCTCAAACATTTAGAAAATATGTAACGTTTAATTGCACTGGAGAAAAAACGTCTCGATCTTCATAATAAGAAATGGCAGATATCTTGTTAAGTATTTTTGTTGATGAGTTAACTAGGAGTAGTACACTGTATTTTACTTTCTTTGTCTATACGAACATGTTATTTTCATGTTTGCAAATTGTTTCAATAAATAAAATAATTTTAAAAAAAATATTTAACCCCCAAAATGTTACGCTCAATTCTGACAAATCATACATGAGGAGACGAGTTAAATAATATTCATTTCATTTAAGCTGAGAGGCAAATCTACCAGCCTTCACTATCGTCATGTTCTGATGTCAGTGTCATAAAAATAAAATTATTATTTCCATATTATAGTTCAACCTGGTGCGGCAGCTAATGGCTTATGCAACTTATGTAGGTTAATGTTTTCTTCTGATCTCTGACGTGTCTGATGCCTACACCCATTTACATTAAATTACAAAATAAAAATGTTACTAGGCCTATCTCTTATTTGACTGGGCGGAAAATAGTGTTCATCAATTCATCCTGGTCATTTAAATGTTGTTAATTCAAGCGAGAGTCGAAGAATTTTGCTATTAAAAAAAGCATTGACCCAATGTCGTACATAATTTAAATTTAAATAGAAATGGTCCATTGCTCTGCCAGAAGTTTTGTTTGTCAATTTGTAGTGATGATGTGCCGGAAATTTCATTTAATTATCCCAAACTCTGCTTTCACGCTTTCTCTCGTCTGCTTTCCTCTGGTAATCATTCAACCATTGTATACTCGATCTCTAGCTCTCTCCATTCCCTTATATTGGTTTCCACTGTATTTTGTGTAATCGTGCAATCCTATGGTTGTTTATTGGTTGGTGTACGTGTATTTTGTGATGTGCAATTCATATTCTCATGACAGCAGAGGTTAACTTTGTAAGTTTGTTTTAATCAACGAAGGCAGTAGAATATTTTTTAATCTGAGCCTGAGTCTAAATATGAACTTTACAATTTTCTCAAATGCTATATTTAAGATTATAACGATTTTGCAATAAGGCACATAATCGAGTGGACAGTACGGTCTCGAGGGTATTTGAGGGCAGCTTTGTCATAATCTAAAATATGATTCGTTTACAAACGTGTGTACTGAATATTACCTGTGAAATCTTAATAACAGTCCCTTGAAAGTCGATGTTTGTGCATTAACTGCGAATGAAAAAATGGACATCGTGAGATTTCCTTTTCAATTTAGTTTCATAATAATGCGAGAAACCCTGAATTGCATTACCGCGTTGCTTCATCTCAAAATCATCAGATTTAAAAAGAAGTTCTGTATCAATTTTTTTTGCTGTATTCACTTCGGCGTCAACTATTTTGAAATCAATATTTGTTTCACTATGTTCACGCATCTACTTCCCTTCCATTGCTCTTTAAGTAGTAGCAAAAAAGAAAACAAACAGACAGACACAAGAAAGCCTAACAAAACAAAACAAAACAAAACAAGCTGCATTTTAACCTACCGTTCAACATAATATTTGTAATTAAGTCGCGGAGCATTAGGCGGATTTCCTTTTACAATTCATTGATAAAATCAAATGTTATTAGGAAGCAGTCAGAGCCCAATACATAGAAAAGTTCAAATTGAATAAACTGGACCCTTTTTGTCATACCACATACATATTTTCTTTCCTAGCGTTCGAGTAAATTTGTTAAACAGAGTCTTAGGATGGGTAAGCATTTTAAAGACGTATATAATCACTTAGCAAATTGGATGAAAAACGTCGCAGAACAAGACGAAATGCATCGAGAAAAAAAAGAAAACAGCACCACAAAAACAGAAAAGTGAGCACGAACCCCATTGCGCTTTCAGAGTACATGCCTCCGTCTGCACATGGTCTCTTTCCTCGAGCTACGTGAAGTTTATGTCTGGTCCATGAAGTTACCTTACACCCAATACCAATCATCTAATTACCGTTTCGCTTGTAAGATTGTTTAATGATCAAAGAGTTTTTTCAGAGCGTTTCTCGGCACGTGCTAGTTGGAAGTCCATGCTCCTCCTAGTATTGCTTTGATCTGTAACACACACGCACACACGCGCACACACGCGCACAAACACATACATACACACACACGCCCACTCACATAGAAAACGGAGTAACTTTAATTTGAAATAAGACGGATTGGACAAAATCGAAATTGACCGTAAAGACTGAACCAATCAGGGGCCTACGACTGAAGTATGGGGTAAACATAATCTGATCATGTTAACAGTCTGCGTTTGTACAATTACGGATAAGATCAGCATACATGAAGCATCCAAACTCAGTAAGCGGACAAAATGTTTCACTTCTTCTTCTTATCATTTCCTGCAAAGACAAATTGGAACACTTTTACCAAATAGTTTGCCAAAAGACTTGCTACCATGTTTACAGGTTAAATGGCTCCAGATTGGCGAATTTGAAGGGAAATGCTAAACTCTATAGCTGAAATAAATCCTCAAAGCAATGGAGAAAATGCTGATCTTCACTTCTCTTTTTTCTGTAATAATCATTGTACTTATCAGTGGTATAACCACTGCTGGTTTTTCATCCTGTACCGATTTACATCTTCTAATGATCCACGGGACTTATGGACTAATGAGCTATCAGTATAATGATCCAGCTATAGATATAGCCGTTGAAGAGATTCGTCGCAGAGTTACAGAGGGGGAATATGTCAATATTTCGCTAACTCTCGAGGATGTTACGATCAGGTGTTTCGGTGGTGAGCGTCAAGCCGGCGCCATCTTTGCCGAGACATATTTCAAACGCCCTCTGGCTGCAATCATGGGTCCACCGTGCAGTAATCAAATGCACAGCGTGGCCGAATTGGCTGCTGCCTGGGACATTCCAGTCTTATCGGGTCTATCGTCTAGCAGAGATCTCGAAAACGAGGCCATCTACAGCACCTTAACTCGAACCACTCAAATAATTGCCAGTGGATACGCTTATGCGATTGTGGAGGTCTTGCGGCATTTCGGATGGGGTGTGGCATCAGTGATTTGGGATGGGGGTATAAACTACTGGTCGCTCATTGAAGAAGCAGCAACGAGGGAACTTGACAGAATAGAGTTTGACTACCACGATTTCTCAATGAGGGCAATTTCTGACAATTTCCTGGCACTTCTCAATGCCTCTAAAGTGGGGAGAAGTAAGAAATTTGATTTCATTTGTTTTCTATCATGTCCTGACAAGTCCTGCTGACCTAGTCGTAATCCCCCTCCCCATTACGGAAGTTGCTGCTACCCTGTTTGGCGTTCAACAACAAGGATAGAGGAATAAACTAAGATAAAAGAAACAGAGAGAGAGAGAGAGAGAGATAGAGGTTTGGAAACGTTTCCAACTCTTATGCGGGTACACGAACAAAATACTACCATTTATTTCGTTTTAGTATTATAATAAAACATTGCCAATCATACAATTTTGAGTAAAAGATTGATTATTACTTAAAGTAATGTCAAGTTTTGATTTTTAAATTCTCACTCTACTTTTTCTTTTCTTTCCATTTCGTTCTCATCGACCGAACTCGCCCATGCCATCACGTATACCCTCTATATACGCATCTTCTGCTCACGTGTAGTTATCTTCATGGCTGTGGATGGCGATACCTTACGTGAGATCATGCTTCATGCCTATGATTTAGATCTTATCAATGGCGACTATGCCTTCATCAACATCATTCCGTTTCGAGATGAGCAGTTGTTTGGGGACGACTCATGGGAGCGTGTAAGTGATCTTTAGTATTCATATCAACTCGCCTCTGTAAGTCAACCATAATAATCTAAGACGGTATTTGAATATTTGTATCTATGCGCTACGTGTAGCTATCAATGACACATTTAGTTGAGCTTCAATTAGTTACGTCTTGTCATTATCTTAATTCAGCACAATTCACAATTATTTGATGGAAACGCTCTTAAATTCCATTCAGCCTTCATTTAAAACTATTCTAGCATGTTGACATCTACCGTAGATCAAACACTGATTTCTTTTTTAGAAAAATGAAATCGACTGAATAATAAATAGCAGGCGGTATCATTATTGTGACCTTCATTTTAAGCGCTTTCATTATGAAGGCTACAATATGATATCGCCTGTCATTCATCAGATCCGTAACTACTTCTAGAGAAAAATCATGTTTACAAGGTATAAACTCTGTAGTTTGTGTAGAGAAATCGTAGCTCATTTCTGTTTCTCATTTTTTTTTTATCTTCCGTCTCCTTTTCTTTTCACCCCTTTCTCTCTCCTAAATCACATTCCCCCTTTCCCCCTCTCTCCACTTTAATTATCGTTCTCCAACTCTCAATTTTATAATTCTTCTTATTTGCTTTCCCTACTTTCATCTCTGTCTCACTGTCTTCTGTACTTCCCATCTATTTCTGCTTATTTCCTCTTATTCGTGATCCCATTCTTTGAGCTGATCAGGGTGATAATCGCGATGAAGAGGCCAAGGTCGCCTATCAAGCTTTGATGACGATCCGTGTCTTTGAACCTACATCAGAAGCTTACCGAGAGTTTGAAGAAAATGTCAGGGAAAGGCAAAAGAGAGATTTCAACATCACTGATTCAGGTGCTGGTTCGGTAAGTGAAGCTAATAAACAAGATTATTCACACCTCAACAAGCATTTTAGATTGATACGTCTATTACATGCTGTGTAGGCTACATTAGTTTTGTCCGTATCGAGGAGGTGTGAAAATATGAACAGCTAAAATAGGAGTTGCAATCAAAATTTATTCTTTATCATGGTGTTATCTTTGGCATTGAGGCGTCTGCTATCTTGAGAGAATTATTGTCCTTCTATATTGCTCTCTTTCAGTCATAAGAGAAAGTGAAGTGAACCCATTACCCATTTCCGTACACGTCTAACATAAAGAGATCATACAATATTGTGAAATTTCAAAAGATCATTATTTACAAGCAGTAGCATTTCGATCTGCATCAAAATAATTTGATAAATCGCACATACCAAAATTGATTTATAATAAAAAAATGTTCAGCTGCATCTCTTCAATAATTGTGATCACTCTTCTACCGTATTACATTTATAGAAGCAGTCATGCGATGTATTAAACCGCGCTAGCTTTAATTTCAGATTTCTGAAAATTTCTTATATTAAGAAGAAAAATAGCATCCCTAAAGTATTCCAACTTCTGCCATGCAAGGAAGTTGGAACGATTCATGAAATAGCACAAGCAGTTCCCCATTGAACCTCTTCAAGAATATCTACTTTCTAGTTATTAAAATTTAAGCAAGCGAAATAAAAGAGAATTTTTAGGTCACTGATTATAGAAACGGTAAAGCACTAAAATAAAAATTAATTTATAGATTTTAGTGTGAAGTCGTAATTAAATTATGTTTGGAGCAGGGAAATTGCTATATAACACTATAACACTGTTCCTGTTTGGAGGGACATATTAGGAGGAATATGATAAAGTATATTGGGAGAAATATGATTATTTAAGTATATTGGAAGGGATATGATAAAGTATATTGGGAGGAACATGATAAAGTATATTATAAGGAACACGATTATTTAAGTATATTTGACGGGATATGATAAAGTATATTGGGAGGAATATGATTATTTAAGTATATTGGAAGGGATATGATAAAGTATATTGGGAGGAATATGATTATTTAAGTATATTGGAAGGGATATGATAAAGTATATTAGGAGGAATATGATAAAGTATATTATAAGGAAAATGATTATTTAAGTATATTGGAAGGGATATGATAAAGTATATTAGGAGGAATATGATAAAGTATATTATAAGGAAAATGATTATTTAAGTATATTGGAAGGGATATGATAAAGTATATTAGGAGGAATATGATAAAGTATATTATAAGGAACATGATTATTTAAGTATATTGGAAGGGATATGATAAAGTATATTGAGAGGAACATGATAACTATATTAGAAGGATTATGCTAAATTATTATCTATATAAGGCTTCAAAGTGGTGCAATAAATAAGTGTATTTAATATCTTTAGCGCAGTACCCGGATGACTTATACGTGAGTGAAGTGATATTCTACATAATATTTATAAAGGTTAATGAAGCGGTCTTTGCTTTACCACGATGGGTCAAAAGAAACTTAATTTAGAAATGAATCAACCATTAATTATGCGTAACCAGTTAACTTTAGTAGGGTTGTGTGATTTGTTTTCTGCCTGTAAGCTCCGAGGTCGGAATTCTAGGATATTTTATATACTTCTTCATCCAAATATTTCTTTTTTTGATACAGAACATCTTCTTGGCCTCTGCGTTCTATGACGTCATGATCTTATATTCTCTGGCGATTAATGAAACGATCGCAGAGGGAGGAGACGTATATGACGGGCATGCTGTTACCAAGAAAATGTGGAACAGAACATTTGATGGTCAGTATTTAGTGTTTCTTTAGACTTTAAGACTTTAATTTGTCTTAAGTGGGTGTGCTCATGTGTGGGATGGGGGACGAGGTTGACTGTTTAATCCTCACTTGTTGCGATAAAATGGTTTAGTGATTATTGCTTCATGTTTAGCCACTTATTATTAGATAATCGTCTTCATTATTTCCTGTGTATACTTTGTTTTGCCTTATACATGTACCATGTTATACTGCATGGATTTATGATACTACTTCATTTTGTCACGATGCTTAATCGTACATCAGTTGCATAGGGCACTTAACACAGAGTTATTTAAAATACATAATAATTTAAACAATCTAAATACATAATATGTTTTGAAGTGTACATTGACCATGAGGACAATATAAAGACAATATGCAGGCATGATTATATTATTAATCGAAGTATGATGTGTATATGTTTGACTATAAGAAGAGGTAGGTTTTGGGCATTCGTTACCAAAGATAGGCTTAACTTTCAATAGTTATTTCTGCTGGACTTCCTTTTTTTACTATGTATGCTTGATACAAAATTACCCCTGTAGGAATGTTTGATGAATTTGTGTGTGAGATAATGAACTGTACTGTTTGATTTAGGATTATACGGTAAGGTGAAAATCAACGAGAATGGTGACCGTGATTCAGAGTATTCTCTTTGGGACATGACAGATACTGAGAACGGTACATTTGAGGTTAGTTTGATCTAAGTTTAATTGATTTTACGGCGATAAAAAACCCAACATAATAATAATAATAATAATAATAATAATAATAATAATGATAATAATAATAATAATAATAATAATAATAATAATAATGATAATAAAACGGTGCTTATAAGCCGCTTACCACCAAAGTCTCCATTGGAAAATAAAGACACTGCCACTATAATAACAAACATTATTAATCCAATCCTCCCACACGAATGATCATTTTTTTAAAATCGGCGATCCGACATTTAATCTGGCTACAAGTCAATTATTGCTCCGTGCTCTATGTCGTCCAAAGTATATGGCTAGAATTATGGTTAGAGTTGCAGTGGAGTTTTAGGTAATATTTCGGGTTAGGCTTAGCGTTAGCTATATTATTGCGGGGTCCAAGGTTGAAGTTAGAAGTTCCTTTAGTGTATTTATAGGAAATTACCGAGGAACTCTTGTCGTAGGAGTTTGTATCGTTACAACCTTTTCCCAATTCACCCATCAGTACATGTAAAATCCGATATACCACCTGCCTCATTCACCACAAATGTCAGATGCTTTCGTTATAAGGAAAATAATTGTATTTCGAAGTACTTTTGTTACTGCCCGCATGAATTTATTGATACTTGAAGACATTTTAGCAACATGAAAAGGTCAACGTGGACAACTGCTTTCAAGGATAGAGTGAACAATCGTTTCATATATAAAAAAATTAATTTAGATCTGTAAATTTTCAATCAAAATTACTTCTTGCATCCGTAAATAGTGACACGAACTGGATGGGAACAGAAACGAAACCCCGTTTATTAAAAATACCTTTAATATCGAAGAAAGATTTATTCATATCTTAGTACATGTACATATATATCTCACTTATATTTTTCTAAGAAGTAAACATTCTGACTAGTATGCCAAACCAAGAAGCATGAATCGGTAATACGGAAGTAACAACAATAGCAAGAAAATGCAAGAGGATGAGTGATTTAAGCCGAGTGGTATTAACCCAATTCTCAAAGATCTCCTGAATTGACCATTCGTAAGATTTCATTCAGGAATGGTCATCAAATAAGAGGACAGCTATCCTTGCAAAATAATTCATTACCAAATAGGCCTAGTGGTACTAAAAAGTAGACATAACTGTATATAACATGAGGCAGATGCACACGATTTTTCTTTTAAAGATTTATATGCATGATGAAACGCATGATGACAACAACCATTATTATAGTGTAAATATTTCATCTCACTGCCATCTTGTTTTTAAATGCCTAGTTGTAAGATAAATTAGACTTAACAGTAACGTGAAGCAGATACTAACGATTTTTCTTTTAAAGATTTATATGCATGATGAAAAGTTACAAGCAGCCATTATATAGTGTAAATATTCATTTCATTTCTTCCTACCAGTTGTGTACTAACTGTTCATAATGTACTATCAAATGTACCATTCATTACATATACGTATCTAAGTTAAATATAGAACAAATAATTCAATTTGGATAATTCAATTACGATAATATAATACATGTAATATATTTATATTTTAAAAAGTTAAAGCGAAAGAAATAGCAGTTTTAATAGCGGAAGCCCAATCTCATTTCTTTCTATAGAAAGAAACAGAGGCCACGTGCATTATCATCAGCGACAATAGTCATGATTGTGCAAAATGAATGGAGTATATGGATGAATCAGTAATTCCTCACGATGAATAATTTTAATGAAATTTGAACAATTCTTATAATTAAAGTAGTTGGCGAATCCTTGCAACGAATAACGTGAATGAAAAGAATTGCAAATGACAACACGAAGGATGAAGGGCATGCAATCTTCTATTTTTTGTTTACGCATGCGATTTAAATGAAACACAATGACCACGCCGTCAAAATATAATTACATTTCTCTCGTGTCTCTTAACTGTTTTTTTTTTAAAACTGCTATCCTGCTCTTTCTGAAGGTGGTTGGTAATTTTTACCTGACATCGTCTGGTTTGAAGTACACGCCTGTCCCTGGTAAACCAATCAAGTGGCCTGGAGGAGCCACTAGTCCTCCTCGTGATACTCCATTCTGTGGATTCAATAATGAAAACCCAGAATGCCAACCAGACGGTAAGTTTTCTATTTTAAAGTTATACCATTCCAATTAATAATGAATATTCTAATCAATGAAAGAAATTTAACGTTCCAAATATGTTTGCAAATGAGGTGTGTAACCATATGATCATCAGAAAAATCATTAAAGATATTTACCGGTTTCCTTACAAACAGAAGTATGATGTTTTTAATAAATTGTACTGACTTGTTAGAAAACTGCAATATTCTGAAGATAACAAAATTGTCATAGCTGCTAAGGCCTCTTGCATCGAATGCTGCGATTCAACGCTACACAAAAAATATCAAACATAATTTTATTTCAAACATATCAGAATCGTGTATGTAGGACGCACTGGCTTTGATGTTAATTCATCGGGAATGGCACGTTGATTAATTGTATTCTGAAATAGTTTGTCGATAGGTCGATTGCAAAGCCGATGAAACTTTCATGAAAACAGAGAAATATATGCAATACAGTATAGAGCAAAATGATTTATTTTGATAAGTAATAAATGTTAAATTCGATATGTTTTGTTTGTTTGTCTTAGGGAGGCTTTCGACTCTTGCCATTTCTGGAATAGCTGCAGCATCAGTACTATTACTATCATTTCTTATCCTAGTCCTCGTGTACAGGTATCTAAACATATATTTATGATTCATAACAAACGGTAGAAAAGCTGGACTATCACTGTGCTAAAATTATAAAACGATGATTTTAAGAAGTACAAGGAGTAATAACACTGATACATTATATTTTTACAATTTTTTTTTTCAGTTTTCTCTACGGATAACTGATTTTTCTTATATGAGTGAAGATATGGCGTATATATTCCGTACTGAATGAACGCCATAAAACTACTACCAACAACAACAACAACAACAATAACAACAACAACATTAATTGAACTAGGAATGAGAGAAGTCACTATAACAATGTCCCAATGAAAAATAAGTTACTTATTTTGGATGTGATACAAATTTGTTGTGTCATTGACGTATTTATACTAATTGATGTCTTTAATGAATTTGACGAACAGAGAGAATAATGAGCTCATTTCGCAATTGTTTTAAAGGAAAATACGTCTAGATGCTGAACTTCTCCGTATGTCTTGGAAGCTGTCTTGGGATGAACTCGTGTTTCCTGAAGAAACCAAGTCTGGCCAATCAAAGTTTTCTGGTTCTTTCGTAAGTACATACAAATATATAAAGTAAATCTACCCTTTTGTAAAGGCATCTCTGACCGTGAGAAGCCAGAAATAAATAGTGGAAAACTAACCTAAAAACTTCAAATTAAAGAAATTAAAATATTTAAGAATTCTTTATTACACGCGACCTCGCAACCTATCGTACGATAATACACCGGTGGACATCTGTCATGTCTTTAGTGCAATGGAAGCAGAAGAAGAAACAATAGGCACGTTGAATGCTAAATTATTGACTCTTTCATTTCTGTATGCGACTTGCAATTTCTTCTTTTCTCATGGGACCTTGACAACGATTTTTGCTACTTTTTAAAGTAGATAAGACTGGAAATGCACCTTGACCGCGAAAAGCCAGAAATGAATAGTGGAAAACTTCCCTCCCCCAAAAAAACTAAAGACTTGAAAAATATACTTAAGAATTCTTTTATTGCACCCGATTTTGCGAATAAATGATACAATAATACACCAGAAGCGGTTTTGTCATGTTTGTAGTGCAATAGAAGAAAGAAGAAAACAGGTATATTTATAGATGATAAATTATTGTCTCTTTCATTTCTGTATTCGACTTGCAAAGTGGTGTTTTCTCATGAGACCTTGATAATGATTTTTTTGACAAGATAAGACTCGTAATGAGAAAGAAATTATAAACGAAAAAATTCCTTTTCTTTGCACTTGCGTTTGCACGACGCGCATAATGTTCTTTCAACAAAAGAACGTCGCATGTTAAAAAAAAAACGTCATGCACATGACGTGGCCAATTTAATGTCTATGCATTTTCAGGGTTATATTCATTTCTACACTCATGTCAAATCTAAAGAAACTACAAATAATTCATATGACGTATTGGACTACAGTTAATCTGATTATTTTTCTCAGTATGGAAGAGAGAAAGAGAGAGAGAGAGAGAGGGTGGAGGGGGAGAAAGAGAAGAAATGCAAGAGAAGTAAAGCGGAATGGATATAGAAAGAGCAAGGGAAAGAGAAGGAGAGAGAGAGAGAGAAAGAGAGAAGTTGATGGGAATAAGTATAGGTCTGCAGTTTATTTATTTTTCTGATTTACCTCTTAATATATTCTATAGTTATAATATCCATTTTAAAGTTTTTTTTCAATCTCTTTATATGCATTATGTTATATCATATTCATTTAGTATTGCTATACTTCTTTTGAACTTTTGAACTTAAAAAAAACTTTGAACATTTGAACATTTAGACTTCTTCAAAATTTTAAACTTTTAAACCTTTAATTCTTTTTCGATCTTGTGAGTATTGGTGTTTTAAGTTTTATCGGTGCTCAGTCACATTTAAGCTTTCATTGTGATATATACTGTTCCATGATTATGCCATTACTTTTTATCTAATTTTAACTACATGAATCTATATATCATTGTCATTTTATGTTATCAGATTCGCAATGTTTATGAAAACCAGTCCTTTCACTGTTTAGACTGTTTATACCGTGTATAAATAAGTATAAACAAATAAATAAATGAATTGAATAAATACAAAATTTGTGGTTGGATTACGATCATTTCGCTCGCTCGTAGAGTGGCACCGGGTTCGGAGTAATCGCATGTTCAGTGTAGAAATACAATGTAAAGCTCATTGCTCAGTTTTTCTGTCTTTTTAGTTATCTCTATATATATGTTTTGCCTGCCTTCTGCTTATTCTATTTTCGTACAGGTGACGTCAATCGGCCATGGAACATCACACCACAGACAGATGTTCGCCACTGTGGCTAACTACAAGGTACATCTCATGTATTACCAGTCATAATTATATTAGGACGAATACAGGACACCTTGATGTTTTAAAGGCCGTCTGCACTACTTTGGCTAGAAGGGATTAGACCACCCAGAGAGGTCACTGACAGGTGGCTATCTCATCAACCCAGCTCTCAATTAACATAAGAAGAAGAGGATCATGGGGGACCAACAGGCACCGACTGGGGAAGCTTTCAATATAGAGGGAGCAAGTAGCTACAAGTAGTACAGTGGGGCTTTTAAGCATCATTTTCCACTTTTTATTCAAAAATAAAAATTTTGATGATTTCAATTTAAAACCAAGTTCTATGTATATACAACGCTGCGTTTTTTTCTTCTTCTTCAAATAATTGCCATTGCTTTTTTATTCTTCCACAATAATTATTCATTCAATCGATTGATTTCTATGGAATAATCATCTTCCTTTCATTTATTTCCGCCACTTCTTCCGAACAGGGTCGACTGGTAGTGATCAGAAGGATTGAGAAAACTAAACTAGATTTAACTCGCGAGGTATTGAAGGAACTAAACTATGTAAGTTCTTCATGAATTATAAATTATGCTTCACATGGACAAAGTATTTATGTTCCATTTAAAAAAATGCACAAACCTATACCTAAATGTGGTAGCTCGTCACAAAGGGACTTTCTGTTCGTGACTATGATTTCGTTTACGTCCAATACACAATGTCGACGTACCTTTGTTTTCATAGCGTCTTGTCAAAATCTTCTCTTTGAAAAATGCTGGGTCGTTGGAAACGATGTAATTTTAGCGAAAGCTTTGCAATTATTATTACATTACGCGATTCCCTAACTCAGATTGAACGGTAATTTCCTTTCAATAATCTATGTATTCATAGCAACGATTCATTTAATTTGCTAAAGTGCTTGGGTGGGACATAACTCAAAGGTCTCATTCATCTTCTTTTGCGATTCTTAATCTTTGAAATCAATGGAAACTAGATTGCGAGGTGCACTTGGTTCAACTAAATTAAATAATTCTTCTCAATTTTGTTCTCGTTGTTCATTTGTGTAAAAGTAAGAAAAGGTTAAAATGTCTGCAACATAGCAGCACATCCATCATGACCATTCTCCTTTTATTTGCAACGAGCAAACATAGATGTATGCCATGTATACTTTGACCTCATATGCGACTAAACGCACATGGAAAATGAATGTTACCTTTCTCAAATGCCTGTAATGCCGTTGTTGTTCGTTTGGCATTAGCCATAGAATCGGCAAAATGTGATTTCTTTAAAGCACGAATTATCCACCAATGTTTTATATGCAATCATCCAAGATACGAATGTTAAGATGATTATCGAAATTCTGAAAAAATAGCAAGCGATATATTTTTTGTTTAGCATAGAAGGGAAACGTATTGTATATCTGATTATTAACCCACCGGTGCTCTTTCTTGTATTTAGCTTGAAATATGGAAGTTCAAATATTCCGCTCATGAGCATAATTATCATTATTTCAATTAATATATTGGCATTCTTTGATTCATGGTTTCTATCGAAATACACTACTTTATCATTTTTGTTTACAGATGCGTCAAGTGGAACACAACAACCTTGTTCGTTTCGTCGGCGCATGCGTAGATGCTCCCAACATATCTATCATTTCTGAGTACTGTCCTAAAGGAAGTCTTCAGGTAATACTTAAAATTCATCTTTCCATTTTATTATAAACAGTATATTTGTCATAATTTTTTATATCTATGGTGTAGAAATAAATATATTTTTTAAAGTTATTGATGATAATATATGATTTTAATTTCTTACTTTCGTTTCGGGACATGACTGATATTACATATAGCTAACGTTTAATATGGGGATTACTATCATTTGGAATTAAAAAAACAACATTTTTTTTTTTTTTTCAATGGCCTCTTTAAAAAAATCAAACGTTTTGTGTTTAACCGAATCCTTTTTTTTTCTTCTTTTTTCAGGACATAGTTGAAAATGATGCTTTAAAACTAGACAACATGTTCAAGAATTCTCTCATCACTGACGTTATGAGGGTAAGTATGACTGCTTAGTAATTTATGGACTAACAGAAACAAAGCATGATAGACATATTGAATCATATCTTCTCTCTCTCACTTGCATGATAATTTATGATAAATTGTGATTTGAAAGTTAGTGAATCCTTTTACTACGAGAAGGAACGCGCGCAATTCTTGTAAAGCATGGTACCGATATATTCTAATATTGTTTATTTTATAAGGCATCAAGAGCTCCTCTTAGGCTCGTGAAACCACATTTACCTATCTGCATTTTTATTATATTGATTTTTATTTGGAGAGTAAATAATCTCAACACAATAATTAAAACAAAACAATTGAAACAAAAGTCTTTGAAAGTTCACTTCTTCACTATAACCCGTTTCAATTTTATTTCTTTAGATCATCTGAAGAAATAAATATAAATATATTATAGTCTTATAAATAATATTAAGATATACATATATATAATAATAATAATAATAATAGATTTATATAGCGCAGCTTTTATACAAAATATATTCAGCTGCGCTAGGCGAATATTGGTGACATTAAAGCAAGTTATATTTCCAGTTTAAATGTAGTACTTGGCCATTGATATACTTTCAAAACAAATTACAATTACTTCAGGGACTGCACTACCTTCACAGCAGTGTGATCATGTTGCATAGTAGACTGTCATCTTCAAACTGCGTGGTCGACAGCCGATTCGTTCTCAAACTCACTGACTACGGGCTGACCAAGTTCAGAGACACCGATAGCAATGAAAGACAAACCTCAAAGAACGAACAGAGTAGGTGTATAATTCAGTCCGTTTAAGCTTACTCGAGACTGGTCAGCGCAAACTTTGAAACTGAGTTAGTTAATTAACCTATTTTCATAATTTATGCAAAGTGTAAACTTTATTCACTTGAAAATATGCCTTTACTGTTGTCCTTTAGCAAGACATTAGTCTGCATTTGCCCCATTCAATCCAGATCATGGTAATCCATTAATGCTTATTTTGAGAAATTCTTTGAATGCTTTCCGCGTCTTTGGGAAACTGAGAACTGGGAAGTGGGAATAAGGGTAAAACTATTATTTTCTTGGCGCCCCGTGCGTAATCTGCGATAGATTTGTGCACACTCAGAAAGTAGCTATTGTTATCATTACTAGTATAACTGAATTTTTTATAATAACGAAGTATGTCCCTCGAGACGATACATTTGAAAATTATTGTCGTTAAATAAAGGGAAGAACCGTGGATATTCATCGTCCATTTTCAATACTAAAAAACATGTTCTACTGTATATACGTAGTTTGACCCTTGAGACAATATTTATAAAAATATCTTTAAATGAGGCGAAAGACTGTTTATATTCATCGTTCCTTTGAATTACTCAAAAACATGTGTACAAAACGATATAATAAGAAAAGCCAAACATATTCATAATTCGTAATAAAGTGAATTTTATCAGGAGAATGCGTCACTATTTCTCTATGTTTGGGTGACAGAAATGCTCTGGCAAGCCCCGGAGACACTGCGATCAGCCAATCAACAGCCAACTCAGAAGGGCGACATCTACAGTGTGGGTATCATCATGCAAGAAATCGTCACAAGAGCACGCCCTTTCGAAGAAGAAAGAAGCTCCATGGAGATCGATGGTATTGTATTATCATAACTATTAAACGCCCTTTGGCTAGAATTATTAATTTATATCTGCCACATCGACCCAGGTGTAGTATGCGGATACCTGATAGGATTTATTCCTTGAATGTACTGAGTGCTTCGGTTGTCAGAGCTAAAGCCGGGTAGTGATTTCCAAAAGCCCTTCGGGAGCATTTAGACACATTATTTATGCGCTTCAGTACTACAAAAAGCGGGTTTTTATAATTGATGTCACTTTCATTAAAATTTATATGAACTAGAAACGGAGGACTTATTGAGTGGACGAGAACGACGTGAACGTCCAATGATCATGCGTGTCCATGGCAAGCCGTTTTAACATTTATTCCTATTTCTTGATATCGAGAATTGGATTCTTGATATCAAGAAATGATTTTCTGTTGTAAAGCAATGGTATTTCTTGATATCAAGAAATGATTTGCTTCGGTAAAGCAATGGTAATTCTTGATATGAAGAAGTAGGAATAAATGTTAAAACGGCTTTCCATAGACACGCATGATCAGTGGACTGTTAACGCCGTTCTCGTCCACTCAATCTAAAAGTTCTTAATATCCTAGAGGGTGATCGCAGAACCTGGAAACATGGAAGAAGATATGTCTTCTTTGATAGACTAGTTTACAAATACATATACATTTATGGATGTTTCTTTCGTCGGGCCCAGTAACGAGGAAATTAATTAACCAGTTATTAATGAATGAACTACACTACTAGGAAATCAGTCTGCATACATTACGTGTTGCTATGCCGGACAAGCCTCATGCACGCTTTCGTGTTCTCAAGAACAACCTTTTGTCTAAAAATGATGCATACAATTTGAATATGTTTCGTAAACCGGTCTATTATTGATTTTTGGAACTATTTCAAGCCATATCCGAGGTTTGACATGTGAAGCATTTTCCATGTGTGTTATTGATCATGTTGATAAAGGTGTAAAGTTTTTTTCTCGACCTTAACCGCGCGTTGTTATAAAAACGCAACGTAGAGTTTATCTTTTATATCTATGTATCATTCATTGGAGTTTTCCCAGCCTTCACTCTTATATTTTCATGGAAAAGCACCTATCGCTACTTGATTTCAATTTTTCAGAAATCGTGAAGAAGTTGACAGAGACGAGTTCACCACCTTTCCGCCCGGAGATAGACCCTCAACTATGCACCGATGAGATAAGGTCCATCATACAAGCATGCTGGGAAGAAATGCCAGAGAATAGACCAGCTACTACAGATTTACTCTCAAGCATGAAGAAAATCAACAAGTAAACCGAAATAGACCTAATTCTATTAAATATTTTGTTTAATAAAAATTCAAACTAAAAAGGACATGTCGATACAAATATTATGTTTGATTGGGGCACCGCCTTTGTAAAGATATGCTTCCAAAAGTTTTGATTTTGATTTCGCTTTCAATACATTCTGGAAAAACAGACATCGTTTGCATCTATATGATGGAATACTGTATCCCATAATACCTTGATTTATAGTAGAAACAACTGCAGGATACAGAGGTAAAGTGAAGCTTGATTTACATGATGGCAACAAATAATAGAACAGTTTTCCATCTTACTGATGCAATCGTTAATATCTCCCCTAGGAAGCGTTAGTGAACCAATTAACTGCATATGAAAAAGTATGAAGCTTGTCGCCTAGATCGGATGAGATTGATCTAAGTCATTATTTAAATACACATGTAACTAAATGATTCAAAAAAAATATATTTTGCATCATAAATCTCTTTCAGGAATTTATCTGGTGGCAACATCCTTGATAACTTGTTGAGTCGCATGGAACAGTACGCCACCAACTTGGAGACACTGGTGGAGGAGAGAACGGCAGCGTTCTTAGAGGAGAAGAAGAGATCAGAGACACTGCTCTATGAAGTGCTGCCTAGGTAAGTAAGAAAGAAAAAAGAATGAAAGAAGGATGGAGAGAGAGAAAAAAAGAGAGAGATGAGAGAGAGGGAAGGAGAGAGAGAAGGAGAGAGAGAAGGAGAGAGAGAAAAAAAAATTCGAAAAGAAATATTATAGTTTTCATGAATGATTCGCTTGATATCGATTCGCTACGTGTCATAATTTTTATCAATGTGATTTTTAGGCTGTAGGCCTATACTTTTTGTTTGACGTGTGTCATCGGATCTTTACGAAGCTGAAAATATATTCCACTTGAACTATGTTACTTTTTTATTGTTCGCAATATCAAGTGTTGACATTTGATTGTGTAAATGTGTGACACATGCTAGTCAAGCTTGGATTATCAATGCTTATGATTATGATATTTCTTTACGGAGGTAGCTCATGTTCGTTAAGATAATTTAAGGCATGATGATCAAACGTTGTAATGGTACCACTTGAATCATTTGATCAAAGAGAACAACTGACCACTGCGTCACGATTCTTTAAAGAGCCAGTCTTCTGAATTGTACCATAGATCTGTAGCTGAGCAGCTCAAGCAAGGATCGTCGGTCAGTCCTAAATCCTATGAAAGTGTGACTATCTACTTCAGCGACATCGTAGGCTTTACATCTATCTCTGCTGATAGCACACCACTACAGGTAACAGGCTGTGAATACTGACATGTACAAGATGGAATCAAATAATAATAATTATAATAATAATAGTCAGTTCTTGTATAGCGCTCATGTCTGTCAAACTTGACACTCCATTTCATCACCTATAGGCCCCATTTCACAAAACTTGTCATCGGCGACAAATGACAGCTTTTGTTTTAAAATATGGAAATCCTTGCTTCTGATTGCTTATCAGCAGATTTGTCACTGATTTTTGTCATTTGTCATTGAAAAAAGGCTTTGTGAAACAGGTCCCAGGTGTTTCACAATAAAAAGTTAAAGGTTTTAAGCATTAAATGTGATAGCTATTCCACATTTCGGTGACGTAAATGCAGGCTTACCGCTATATCTTGCTCAAAGCGCAAAAATAAAGAGCGCCCTCCACTTCTTTCCTCGAAGGTCTTTGGTCAATTACATGTACATAACAGAAAACCGTCAATAATTTGGCATTTTAATAATTTTGATGAGCTTACCTCTACATCTCGCTCAGAGCGCAAAAATAAAGAGCGCCCTCCACTCCTTCCCCCAAAGGTCCTTGATCAATTCCATGTAAATACCAGAAACCGTCAATAATTTGGCAGCTAATTGTAAGTAGGAAACTTTTTCTATAAAACCAGCCCCCGGTGGATAGAGTTTTAATAGTATGGAACAGCCATAGGAATGGTCTATATTATGTTATCACATACATGTATAAGTATGTTGTTTCGTAAAACAAAAAAGCTAGGTATAGATATTTCCTTTTTTCACCATGTTTTTTTAAAAGAGTTATTTGCTAATGCGCCATTATTTCAATATCATTTTAAGAACAGAAAATCAGAACATTTCAAGAAATGTTGTTTTAGAGAACGTGATTATCAAAGAAACTCATACATGTACGATTAAAGTTATGGCAATTAAATGTTAAAATAGATTCATATTATGCTGAATGATGACAACAACACTTGACAGGTATATTTCAGATATCACTTGGTCACTAAATGGCACTATTATTATTTTTTCTCGACCTCTTGAATTTCCGCAAATGTTGACTCAAGGGAGGTACACGCTGAAACCATCATAAACAGAGTAGACGATGATATTTGACCTTGATTATTATCCCTTTGAAATCTTTGAATTGTAGTTTTCCTGGAAATCACACTCTGTGTCTCAAACACCTAGATATTACATATATGTACGACTGGATAATCGCTCGGCAAAACTTGCTTTCTTATTCCACCATTTACTGATTCTGTAAAATTTTCATTTATTTCTTGTCATCTAGGTGGTGACTTTGCTGAATGACCTCTACACATGTTTCGATGGCACAATTGGAAACTTTGACGTCTATAAGGTAATTCAAACACATACTACAAATCATGTTGTCTGCAACTAAATAGAGAATCATCCACTAATACATTTAATTCGTTTTTTTCTTCTTCAAGCTCTAGCCACTGAAGAAGACAACTTGTATGGGGTTGTGCTGAATCCATTTTCATTTTTTTAAATACCACAGACCAGGTCACTAATAAGTTTACAGGTATTAATATGATGATGTTTATAATTATACGATACTTGATTCAATGCTGTTAGGAGGGGAGGAGCGCGCGGGGGGGGGGGGGGATGGGCTAAATGTTTGAAATTGCAATTGGATCCCCTCCCTCCTCCTTAAAACATTAGTACCGTCAGTCTTCCCAGACTCACTAATTTGGAGGAGAGGGGGGGGGGGGGAGATGTGGGTGGGAATGGGGCAAATGTCCCCGCCATAATTTTTAATGTAATGTGTCTAGGGGCGAGGCCCTCGCAGTGCTTTTCCTAGATCCGCCTAATAGGTGTAAGTGACATAACATTTATTTCAGGTTTCAAATCGATGTTCATGATCTCCAATTTCAAACACCTCCATTGGAAGCTATAGAGAGGGCATAATATTTGACCTTTTCATATCTGCACGTGGAAACATGAATTGTGAGGATTGCACATGTATGTGACCCCTTGTCTGACAAGATTGCTTTATTTGTGTAGGTGGAGACGATCGGTGATGCATACATGGTTGTGTCTGGTCTACCGATCAGGAACGGGATTCATCATGTCAAGGAGATTGCTTCCATGGCACTGTCTCTTGTCAGGGAAGCATACAAATTCAGAATCAGACATAAACCTGAAGAGAAACTCCTCCTCAGGGTCGGAGTTCACTCAGGTAAAGAACATCGAAAAGAATTATGGAATCATATTTAAACGTCTTCTATCAATTGGTACAGGTCAGGTCTGTCTATTTCTGAGAACTACCGTTACGTTGGTCTAGTAGTTGCGTGGATACGGGGGGGGGGGGGGAGCACACGGTGGCACGTGCCCTTATTAAATGGTGACAAAGAGAAAGAAAGAAAATGGAGATAAGGAGATATTAAAGTGAAGAGGGGAAGTGAACTTGGAAAGAAAGCGTTACAACTCTTTTGAACACCCTAATTAACATGGCCTCGTCAGCTTGCATATAAATAATAGCAATACCACTAGCTGTAGCAACCAAGGCTTCGTCTTATAAAGAGTTACGAGTGATCCAAATCAATCGCAAGTCCTCCAATCAATCGCAAGTTTGCAGTCTCCTACCTCTTGTGTACATAGTTGCGATTAATATCAACTCTTTATAAGACGGGGCCCAGGATGCTAGAACTTTGTAACACACAGAAGGGAAAACAATTTTGTCAACTCGATTCGACTCGATTTGAAAGAAAGGAAACTGAGAATGATTGAATCTCACTTTTCTTGTATGATATAAGTAAAGAATTAATTAATCCCTTTCAAGAAACCGCACCCGAAATTATCAAGGGAACAATTTTGTCAATTCGATTCGACGCGATTTTGAAGAAAGGAAACTAAGAATGATTGAATTTCACTTTTCCTTTTAATGGTGTAAGTAAAGAATTAATTAATCCTTTTCACGAAACCACACCCGAAATAATCAAGAGCAATGGACTGTGTAGATATTCTAATCATGGAAAGGAGCAGAAAGCTTTGTGGTATAAAATTGACTTGTAAAAAAAAAAAGAAGAAGTGATGAAGAAATAGGAAAAATGAGCAGTATTCATGGTATCAATGAAACAAGGACATGGTGAAAGGATATATTACGGTGATCTCGGGGGCGAAATTATCTTCCAAACTCGAATTAAGGCGAGGGAAGACAATATCTCGCCGGGCGAGATTCAGGTTTTCTTTTATACCCTATGTTATATCGTGGACAGTACTACAGTGAGGTGATAGTGTTGGGGGGGGGGGCTGTGCTCAAACATAAATTCCGTTTATCCAACATTATAGGAGAGCGTTGAAAAGAGTTATTTAGATGAATTTCCTTTTCCTGTTCTAGTTTCTGACACACATTGGTTTTTGTAACTTCCTTGAAACTTCTTTTGTATTTGTTACTTCTGTTTTGTAATCAACACAATGTTTATTTGTCATTGTACACCCCTTTACCCTTCTTTGTTATATATCATTCTGCTTTAACATGATCTTTGCTATTGTTAAACCTTTGGAAAAATACTTTTCGTTCTATGATAGATGAACCGAAAAGTTAAATCAAATTAAATAATTTCGGTGAGAAAAGTTTGTCCCACTTCTCGAGCAAGCAAAAAAAAAGAAGGAAAAAAAAAGGAAGCTTAATACAGTCATTGTGTTGATCAAAAGAGGAAATAAAACAACTAAAGAAAGCTTTTGGAAGAAGGTGTGTTTCAAAATCCATCCCACATCTCCTTGAATTACAGGTGCTTGCGTGGCAGGTGTGGTTGGTCTGAGAATGCCAAGGTATTGTCTGTTCGGAGATACGGTGAATACAGCATCGCGGATGGAGTCTACTGGACAAGGTGATATCATCATCGTGTCTCCTATTATCATGATCCAACCTTGATAACAAAATACTTTTAGACTACAATCGTACACAATCAGAGAAGTAGACTGGTTAAAGTTTGAATGAAATCGGTCCAAATTTCTAGCAAGTTATGATTTTTTGAGAGAAGTAACTATTATAGGTATGGAATCTTCAAATTGGAGAAATCGGTAATGTATCCGCAATGAAGTTGCGGACAACTTTCCCATTCGTTCAACACACAAATGGACTCCAATTTCTGTTTTTGAATAAAAATGTATGACCCAGGAGAGTTTTTTCTCTTATTAGAGGACCTTAATAATAATAATAATAATAATAATAATAATAATATTTAATTTGTATATAGCGCTAAATACAAATGTCTCTAAGCGCTTTTACCCCGGTCATTAGATGCTTTCCATTTTATATTGAGTAGTGTCCCAAGAGAAAAGGGAGAGTTATCCGCGACTACGTCACAGTCTTATTATTGGTCCGATATATTTCAAACTTTCGCCATTCTATTTAACTTATTTTTCTGCTTTCATATAAACGAACGTATTACAAAGATTGGATTACCCTTTAATAAGTAACAATGGTCACACCACTAAATGTCACTAACTCATTAACTGCAGTTAATGAATCGATGAAGAACAACAGTTGGCTGATGGAGCTAGTATCTGCTGTTGTTGATTTGAAATGAAATTTAAAAGAAATTGATAATAAATCACGATAAGAATGCTGATAGAGATAATGATGACACCAAATATGTAATAAAAAGGCACGTGACTTGTAATTATTTCAATGATTAGAATAATGAATGATCATAAATAGGAAAGATGTATAAATATTTGAAATCATCAACAACTCAACGGGGAGGAAGGGTAGCGGTCGCTCAAGTTCAATACTATTCGTCTGTTAGACTTATCAATAACATATTTCCTCTATTCTTTCGTGCAATTGCGGTCTATCATTCAACTATGTATAGGTGACGCGTTAGGCTGTATGTTAGTGATATAAATCATTATATTGCTATGGTAACTATTCTTTACCCTTTATATTTTGCAGCAATGAAAGTTCACATCAGTGAGTCAACGAAGAAATTGCTCGATACCTTTAAGAACTTTGAGACAGAACCCCGTGGTGAGGTAGTCTTGAAGGTAACAGTTGTTTTTCTGTCTTTCATGAAAGGGATGTAACGAATGCCGATGTCATATTAAAAAACCTTCGCAAACATTATTGAACATTTTTGGCAAGGTTTTGAGCAATAGACGAGAATTTTAAATGAAGTGTACCAGAAATTTGAAAAATAACCATTGGAGATCCGTGAAGAAGCATTAGACATGATAACTTTTGCTATGGATGACCCATGGTCGCACCGAAACCATTATATCTACAAGACATGCCCCTGTTTTTATTGAAAACACAATTAGCACACTTTCGTCGCTCGTAAAAGTGAACGTTTTTGTTCAAAACTTCTGGACATAGGAACCATTGTATCTCGTTAACATACTACAGTAGCAAATGGTTCCATGCTTTTATGGTTAACTCATTTAAACTAAGTTCGAGAAGATGATACAGAATGATGATAATACATTTAGTAATACGTCAAGTGCTTAGCATAATGAGAATGATTTGACACTTTACGCAAACTGATAATCAGTCATTTCATTTTCGACGAATCCATTGTCTGTCTCTTTTAAATTGAAGGCCTTCTGTCTCTTTATCCATCTTCCTCTGCCTTTTGGTCTCCCTTTTCGCTCTTTCGTCTCTCTCTCTCTCTCTCTCCTCCCCCCTCTCTCTCTCTCTCTCTCTCTCTATCTCTCTCTCTCTCTCTCTCTCTCTCTCTCTCTCTATATATATATATCTCTATCTCTCTTTCTCCCTCTCCATCTGTTTTTATATATCTATTTTGCCCTGTATGATTTATGTGGTCAAGGTGTTTCTACATTTTCTATGCCCTAAACACCACAATGCCACCATGGATAGAATGGTGTTTGATTCTTTAAATCCTTGCAATTATTTACACTCGATCACTTTTCCAACTCATTGCAGGGTAAAGGCTCTCAACAAACTTATTGGTTAACTGCGGAAGCATCGACAAGCGTCATAGCTTGCCCCGTTACTGAAGTTGAGGTCTGAGCAGTATGATCGAAGCTCCTTCCCATGGATCTTCATTTCATAACATTTTATCAACTCGATAGATTATTCATAATTTTTGTTTAGGTTACCGAACCCACGGACCAGCTAAATCAAGGTGTAGGGCAATGCGCCCCCCCCCCCCTCCTTTCATTCCGCGACGCTTTATCATCATATTATAAGTCATTAATAAATAGTCCGCGTTTGATCGATTCGCGTCGCAGCACTAATATCATTTGGAGAGACATTAATATACATTCGTTGCTCTCCACCCAGGTGTAGTCAATAGGCAATTTTAACGCCTAAGTACAGCTGGGCTAAAGCCAAGATAATAAAAGTAATTTTATAGGGCCCTTTTAGCATCCTCAGGATGGATATGTCTGTGTGCAATAAAAATTTAGCCATTATCATTAGTGCTATTGTTTAAAAGCTTTGAAAACTGTTGCTATCATGATGTAATCTTGAATATTGTCTTTCTTGCCGCATACGGTATAATACAATAACGAAGCGAGCTAAACCTTGGGACTTTTGTTCAACGTAGCAGTCACCGATTTTTTTATTTTTATGATAATGTATCACTATTTACCTATCATAAACACAATTGAAAAGACTACAGGGTGTGTATATTGAGGTTAAAAATACAATTTCCTTTCATACATCGCGTGTGCGTAATGCTTTTTGAATGCTGCAAAATAAATATGTTCTTGGGATTTTGGTTCGGTAATATCTTGATCATTGTAACAGTACATAAATGAACACTTATGTCCATTTTTTATTTATTTGCATAAAATGTAAATGTATTGAATTGTGAATATGTATATATTTATCTGGGTTTTGTATATACATGTGTAAAAATGTATGAATTTAACGGACCAAGAATCTAATCTTATCATCAAGATGAATAACTTTGAATCAGAATTAGACCTCATAAGTTCAAGGAGGTAGTATCTATTTTTATATGTTAGATTGCCTTAGACTCAGATTGGAATATGTTAATTGTGACATTTCTGTTCAATCTACACATGTCTTGATTATTAGACGATTTTTAATGTATTTTATTGTATTATTCATTATTCTAGCGATTTTGTTGGGGTATTTAGTATACGTTGGCACTTTGATTAGCATACACTTAACGCAAAGCAAATAGATTAGACTTTTCTAAATGATTCGTAAAACCTAGGTCATAGTAGAGGTACGGCCTGTCGCCGACTCCCGACTACCACTCGTGGGTAATTAGTTGTCAGAGGTCGTAGAAAGGTGTTTGGCAGTCTTTGAAAGGTTGTCAGTGGTCGGCGATTGATATCCAGAGCATTTTGGTCAGCTGGAGGTTTACGCTACTGCATCGAAAACCTTTGCTGGTCGTGGATAGAGTTTTCTTGTTTTTTCCAAAGTGTAGGCGACAATTCTCGGCCAGGGGGGGGGGGGGGGCATTTCATTAAACAATTAGTCTGGGGTTATCACCGACTAATATCATTTTCACCGACAATTTAGTCAGCACTGACTTAATTTGACCAATCAGAGGCCTGGAAAATAGTCTTTGACAATAGAATTGTCGGTGAAAATGATATTAGTCAATGAAAACCACCGACTAATTGTTTCATGAACCGCCCCCCTTATCTCCGACTTATCCTCAGTGCGTATCGACTATTACCTAGCGATATTTGGTTGAGAAAAGGTCGGCAGGTGATCGACGAATGATACACGATCAGTTGGTGATTAATCTCCAAATGTTCGCAGAACATGACCATGAGCATGATCATGCAGCAGGGAATTAAATGTTGAGCCTTTGGAACTTCCTGTCTATTGTTGATTGCTACTGCTGCCTCACACTTTTAGGTTGTCTTTAATTTTTCTTTGAAAGGAAACAGCAGGGGAAAAGCATCAAAATTAATCGAAGGAAAAGAGGCATTAAATGATTAATGTATTGCTGCGGGGTTGTAGGCAATTATGCTATGCGTGTATCAGCCCTCCTGGCAGCTAAAAGTACACCTGAATAAGCAGATAAAATAAATGTGTCTTTGAAAGTAATATCATACTTTTTCTCTCCCGATTATTTGCTACGATTAAAAAGGAGAGGGTCATAATATTGCTACGTTTGTTAAAAGTGATTGAAATGAAGTCAAGAATACTCTTATTTCATAGTCAAAGCATTTCCTATGTTGCAGTGTTAGTACGATATTAAAGCATGAGTTCTGAAAGTAGCCCGTTTCCCATCCATGTTTTTAAGCGGAAATTAATGAGGTTTCACTGCCTCTAATGAGTTGTGTTTAATCTAATGTATGATAATCATTCAGTAGACAATTATTCAGCGGATAAAAGAATTGAAACTTGTTAAATATTTTTTTTTAAACTCCTAATAACATACTCTTAACAACACAGTTTCATTTAGAGAATTGAATTTCAGCAAGTTTGATTGAGAGCACAAAAAAAAATTCCCTTCGCAGCTCGTGTTAATGGTTCGTTTTGCGTCTCAGTTATTAGTGAATGGCATGAGAAACATAATAGGTTTTTACATCCATCATATAAGAGTTCTTTTGTTTCCAGTCAACACTAATCTATTTCAATATCTTTGTGGAGACACTTCGCTTTTGGTTTTATGTGTATATAGGCCTACTGTTGTCTATTGAGTATAGTTCAAAGACCATATCTTAATAAATCAATATATTTTATGGACGTGATACCTTAATTTGTACTACTTTGTCATCTTTGTTACTTACTTTATGAACATTACTGTAAGACGCTCGCATAATACACTCTCCCAGAATATTCACAATTACAAGCGCTGTTCCGTGGCATTATTCATTACAATAAAATATAGAGGTAACGGCATGCATGCCTGATGATGATAACGATGATGATGCTGCTGCTGCCGATGATGATGATGAAGATGAGGATGATGATGATGACGATGATGATGCTGCTGCTGCTGATGACATTGCACGTACGGTTGCAAGACCATAATGATAAAGCTTTTGATAATGCGGAAGAGAGGAAATGCCATTTTATGAGGAAGAAAATAAATTGTAAATGCAAATGTAGGAATAAATAATGACAACACCATCAAAAATGTCGACTAGGGGTGGAATTCGATCTTCGTTATTCTTTAGATGAAAGTACCATCACCTTTTCAAATAAGACCGAACCATGGACCATGACCAAACTCTGCTCTCGATTAATCCCACATATTTCACAGGCCCAATTTTAATTCTCACTATAGCTCTATCTTCCGGCATGCTTTGCCTAATAAAGTTCGAAGACGGAAGAGGGCCAGTCAAGTGCTTAATTCCTGTATGTGCTCAATGCCAAGGCCATGCTAGATTTGTCTAAGCACATGCCGACGATGCGCTCTGGTTGTTACCAGGGGCAACTACTAATAGCTCAGGTAATGATGCTGCAAGTTATATTGACATTACGGTTTTATTATGGAAACACGAAACAAGTTTATATGAACGATCATGTCGTGCATGTCTGGATATCGATAGTAAACACAAACTGTAAATTTTGTTACTACTGTTCATTTTTGTATCTATATTTTATATTACATGTAAAATCATTTTTTTCCTGATTCTTTTAAATTCGATTTTTTTTTTTTTTTTTTTTGGGGGGGGGGGGGGCTTGAACTGTGAATACCAGGGTTCAATATGGTTCATTACCCAATCTAAGGGGGAGAGAGAGAGAGAGAAAGTAAGAGAGAGAGAGAGGGAGAGAGTGTGTGTGTGTATGTGTGTTTTTACAGACGTGTATCAATCAGATAATCATTTATGTCTGGGGACCAACCTTTAAACGTGACCATCCGAAAGGCGTGACTCAATTTCGAACCTGTGTCCTCGGCTGAATCAGTCTGGTACTTCCACTTTTAGCTGGATTACAGGCGCACACCACAACGCCTATAGTTAAAGAGAGAAATACATGATGACTGATTGACTGATATAGGAGAGAAGACATTACAATAACTCTATTTCAGTTAGTTTGCTGGTAATCATATCGAGTATTTTTTTTAATTGTACGATAACAAAATAAGTTCAATTCCCTGTAAATCCAAGAAAACAATTGCATACTTTGTTTATCTCGACAATCGAATATCGTAGACGAATAGTGACGTGATATATCGATACTAATATAGCATAACTGTATTCTACTGTATTTTAGGATGACCAATTACGTAAGGAAATACCGATCGGATGACAAGGGACCTTTCCCTATGGGTCATTACTTATATAATTTAAAGATCAAGGCGGTTGGCCATCGAAACAGGAAATTTTGAATCTACGGGTGTGTATTAAAACATCCTAAAGGACGAGGGGAACACGCAGGTCAGAACGGTATTTCAGGAAACAATTGATTAGGTTAAGTTTTGAAGTGAAGTTGACAATAAATTACAATACATCCTCACCGAGAGAAGGGAGGTCAACTGAGTGCGTAGTCACGTTGATGTATAAACAAAGCAAAACATTGCATTTTTTTTTCAGTCAAAGCAAGCCGAAGTCATTTTTTTCTTCAACATAGGATATATGGCATACCTAAAGTAAAAAAGACGACTTTTTAAACAAAAGGTATCAGGAGGGAAAAGGGTATTCCATAGGTGAGAAAGTTAGATACTGAAAATCATGAACAAGTAATTTCACTTGTCCAATGAAAACAAAATGGGCGTGGTTTTGTTTACCCCCTAAGCCAAGGTGAGAGTTATCAAACCAAGTTTCCTCCAATTATACCCCATTTTCTAGAGCCCCCTTGGATAACAATGCCCAAATGACTCACATAGCAGCTCTTTAACCTAATTTCTGTGGAGTCCGGTGTTCTAGAAGACAGTAGTGTAAGTGCGTATACCCTACCATCAACTGCGAACCAAGAACTGTGGTCATTATACATGTAGAATGAGTCTTTCACAATTAACGCATACATTTAATGATACAGTAAACTACCTTTCGAGGAAGTAATACACAAAAGCCTTCGTACAGACATTTAAAAAAAAAATAGTGGTTCGAAAGCTGAATGTATTAGTTTACATGCTCTTGTTTCACTTCCAAACTATGAATTCTAAGAATGGGAAACATTTCTACGCAAAGGGAAAAAATCAAGGTACCATACTTGTAACAATACCTATCAAGTAAGATATACCCCGGATGTATTTTTTGGTTCTTCATTTCAACTCTCATTTTTCTTTCGACACTGCCTCCTTGAATCAAATCCCTTGTCAACACCATTAAACGTTCTATATTGATGTATGATTTACTGTATGGATTAAGAAAGAAAACTAGGTCTGAGTATCATAAAGCTTTGAAATTGATGCTGAACAAATCTATGTCAGTTAGATGTGATAAAATGGCAAATGCATTAAAAGAGAAGAATAGCAGAAATTTTTGGAAAGAGGTGAAGAAACATTCAAAAAAGCCTAAGGGTTACCCAAACAGAGTGGATGGTGTTCAGGGGGAAGAAAATATAGCAGAGTTGTTTGCATTGAAATTTGGAAGGATATATCAAAGTATTGGATATGATGAAGGAAATATGGAAACGTTATTGAATCACATAAACTCCACTACACAGGAGAAATGTGAATGTAATGAGTGTTTACAGAATGACCATGTTATAGGAGGAGATGAAGTATCTAGAGCAATACTTAGGTTAAATCATTCCAAAAGTGATGGTGTAACAGGTGTGATGTCTGATCATATTATACATGGAAAGAAAATAATCAGTGGATATTTAGCAATGCTTTTTACTGCCATGTTATGGCATGGAGTGTCGCCAGATGGTATGCTCAAAAGTACAATGGTACCAATACCTAAAGGTCGTTGGAAAAATTGGGCGATTCAGGAAACTTTCGTGCAATAACACTTGGTAGTATCATTGGTAAAGTTTTGGATTATGTATTTATGAAAAGGGAAGAAGGGAACTTGCAGACTAATGACCTACAGTTTGGATTCAAAGCAGGGTTATCAACTACACTATGTACTGCTATGGTTAAAGAAACTGTATCGTACTTTAATCATGAAGGGAGTAATGTGTATGGATTATTGCTAGATGCTAGTAAAGCATTTGATAGAGTTAATTATGTGAAATTGTTTGACATTATGCTGAGCAAAGGGGTCTGCCCAATGATATGCAGGCTATTGCTTAATATGTATAAGAATCAAAGGCTAAGGTTGAAATGGAACAATGCATATTCTGATTATTTTACAGTTAAAAATGGTGTTAAACAGGGTGGAGTTATCTCTCCTTGCATGTTCTGTTTGTATCTAGATGGGCTGATAGAAGAGTTATGTGACAATGGGATAGGGTGCTTTATGGGCAATGTTTTTGCAGGAGCATTTGGTTATGCAGATGACTTGACACTGCTGTCACCTAGCGTGACTGCTCTTCAAGAAATGATTAAAACTTGTTTAGATTATGCCATTAAATTTGATATTCTGTTTAACCCTGAAAAGAGTCAGTTAATAGTTTTCAGCTGTAATGGTAAACCAGTTATGGATCCAGGAATCACGATAAATGGAAGACATATTGATATTGCATCAAAAGTAACTCATCTAGGGAATGATATTTCTAAGAATATAAATGATTTTTGATATCTCAAAGTGTGTTGGAGATTTCAATCGACAATGTAATATGTTTTTGTTTAATTTCAAATATGCTAACTCTCACATAAGAAATATATTGTTTCATAAATATTGTCCGAGTTTCTATGGCTCACAGTTATATCCTCTGTTTGATAAATGTTTTGATAATATTTGTAGACAATGGCGGGTTGCAATAAGAAGGGTTTGGAAAATTCCATGGCAGACACACTGTCATCTTTTGCCTTATTTAGCAGGTGTTATGGATCCAGAGTTATGGTTTGCAAAAAGATGTTTATCTTTTGTTGTGAAAGCTATGAATTCCAAAAATTTTACAGTGGCACATATAGCTGGAATGGCCAGGTATGGAGTTTATTCTGTGTTGGGAGGTAACATAAGATTCTTGAATGATAAGTACTTCATGGATAACAATGAAATTCAAAAGCAGTGGGCTGTGCAATGCCAAGTGAATGATGAGACAATACGCATAGTTGAACAAGTAAAGGAATTGATCAACTCGAGGGATGATTATTTATGTAAGGGTTTCCTTAACCGAGAGGAGTGCGAGGAAATTATCTTGTATTTATGCACACTCTGATCTTACCCTGTTATACATGTATTCTGTTGTTGATGTTGTTTTTTGTCTTTACATATATTGTAAATGTGCCTATTTGTAGAATATATTGTATATTTTTTTTAATTTTTTTTATATGTGCTTTTTAAAGCGAATAAAGAACTCTTGAATTGAATAAAAACTATAAAACACCCAATTGGGAATTTGAGACCTTCAAAATATTTTGTATAACATAAATCAATTGTAATTTGTATTGTTTAAATAAAAAAGAATATGCTTATGCAAATTATTTGTGATGACGCGAATAGGCTGTTTTGAGTAGCTTATATTTTATGACCTATACTTATAAACGTTATTGAATATACTGCAAAAGTATGGCTTGTACTTTGGTGTTAAGTTACTTCGTAACATGTTATGTAAATGTGACAGATGACAAACACTTAAAATGTCATTCGTAGGTGAACATTTTGAATGCATTTCATGTAATCAAAAGGAGGCTAGAAATAATGGCTTTCCAAGTAATTGGGTTTTATTATTATTATGAATGAGATTTGTTTTCAATAAATATTTTGAAAAAAAAAAATTAATTGGGTTAATGAAAGAAAAAAAAACATGAACATTTCAAAGAACAAGTTGTGAAAGATTTAAAGGATGGTTCCTCTTCTCACATCTCTCTGCCTTTGTTTCTCTCCCAACTCCCCCCCCCCCCTTCCTTTCTTTAGATACATCTTTAATTATTGCTGTTCGTCGGTATTAAAACATGTGCTGTAAATTATTCTATTATGAGTCAATTTGTATCATTTTCTTCCCTTTTTAAGTTTATTCCGATACTATTTATGAATGAAGATATCAGCGGAACGTTTCAATTGCTTCAAAAACTGAACTATTAGCCGTTGAGACCTGATGATCACCCAGTCTGTGATTTATATATCTTCGTCCTTTGATATTGTACGATGAAATAACACGTCTGCCCCAATTTACAAGCACAATTCAGAAATCAGAGACTGGGCCCTAAATACAACGCACGTTTTTTTTTCATCAGAAAATAGCCCTATAAATCATCTTCAATTAATCGATACAGGGAGTACAATGATCATAGGCTATCTGCTCTTTTTGGACAGAATATAAATTATGACATTAACTATTTTCAGGCAGAATATAAGCACCTGACGATTTGCACAACGTTCACACATTAACCAAATACCAATTTCTTGCCTGGTATAACGTATGGTGAAGTTTGTAACATGATTCCAGTTTCTTAGTTTAGTTCATATTTCACTTTCACATTCATGACATAAATCAAAAGTAATACACAATTAGAATGACAAGAATTGTTCCTTCAATGGGCTTTAAACAAGATAATATCAGGCAATGAAAGTAAAAAAAAAAAGTCGAATTAACGTACGGAGATATATATACAATAATTGCATGGTATTAGAAATTGGACAAATATATGTGGTGAAATATGAGGGAATCTAGTAAAAAGCTAAGCTGTACAATGTAGATTCCCTGTTATAAATAAGAGCAGTCTATTGAGTATCGGGTTATGTTTAAATAATCACAATTAAAAGGGGGGAAAAGAAGAAGAAAAGATGTAGGACTTTTTTTCCCTCTTGAATTACTTTTGTATTCCTTCTATTTTTTGGTCAAATATGAAATAGGCTCAGTGCTCCAAACTGAAATAACCTGATCTGTAGAACATTATGTCATATTATAGTTATATATTTCAAAGACAGACTACCCTTTAACGTAGGAAGTAGTAAGACACCGTCCTTTGTTAAGGCCCGGTCACACAGCCTTTCGCGTCTGTATCGCGGGTAAAATTTCGCGATTTTTTTTTGCCCGCGGTTGCCCGTGGTGGAAAATGTGCAAAATTGGCTTACCCGCGGTTTACCCGTGGTATGCCCGCGGAACAGACGCCGGCGACTGTTCCGCGTCCTTATCGCGGGTGAAGCGCGGCGGTACCGCGGCCTACCACGCTTACACGCGGTACACACGCTAATGCACGTGATAACAACGCGGTACAGACGCGGAACAAACGTGCTATGACCGTGCTCCACCCGCGATTACCCGCTAAAATTTCGCGTCCAATTCCGCGTGTAACCACGTCTTAACCGCGGCCGTAGCACGTCCTAGCACGTTCGTTCCGCGTCTGTACCGCGTCTTTACCGCGTGTGTACCACGTGTACCGCCCGCGATTACCCGCGGTCTAAATTTTTGGGCAGCCCAAAACTTTTTCGCGCGGCCAACCGCGTGTGAAATTCTTACCGCGTGTAACGACGGGTAAAGTACGGCTGTATCGCGTCTTTATCGCGACCTCAAAGCGTCCAACAGCGTCAGCTTCACGGGCAGAAATTTTTGGCCGTGATTCGGCCGCGATACGCCCGTGAAGGGGCTGTGTGACCGGGCCTTTAAGGCTGTTGGACGCTTTGAGGTCGCGATAAAGACGCGATACAGCCGTACTTTACCCGTCGTTACACGCGGTAAGAAATTCACACGCGGTTGGCCGCGCGAAAAAGTTTTGGGCTGCCCAAAAATTTAGACCGCGGGTAATCGCGGGCGGTACACGTGGTACACACGCGGTAAAGACGCGGTACAGACGCGGAACGAACGTGCTAGGACGTGCTACGGCCGCGGTTAAGACGTGGTTACACGCGGAATTGGACGCGAAATTTTAGCGGGTAATCGCGGGTGGAGCACGGTCATAGCACGTTTGTTCCGCGTCTGTACCGCGTTGTTATCACGTGCATTAGCGTGTGTACCGCGTGTAAGCGTGGTAGGCCGCGGTACCGCCGCGCTTCACCCGCGATAAGGACGCGGAACAGTCGCCGGCGTCTGTTCCGCGGGCATACCACGGGTAAACCGCAGGTAAGCCAATTTTGCACATTTTCCACCACGGGCAACCGCGGGCAAAAAAAAATCGCGAAATTTTACCCGCGATACAGACGCGAAAGGCTGTGTGACCGGGCCTTTAGTATGCTACTACATCTGCTCATCAATCACGACTAAGAGAGGAAACAATATAGATCCTTCAATTCAGGTAGACGCAACCAAGCCTTATAACCAAGCTATACTATGACTTCCGGTAGTAAGATTGTAGAATCACATAGAAGGGGTGGGGGTTTGTAAAAACGAAACTAAAAAATGTAAAATGGAAAACGCTTGTTCTTGGTCGCGTGAAAGAACCTTTTATCGGATAATTTGTACTCTTATGATGTTTGCTGATGAAAAAAGTGCATAAGTTGAAGTTCGTTTGATTAGTTTGAGGGTTTCCTGTAAACAGCTAGGCATAACGAGGAGAGTGTCCCGGGTACCCAGGCCTTTGCTTTATCAATTTCCTTTAGTGACAGACCAGACAAGGTCACGGTAACTATACAAGATTAACGCAGGAAACCCTTAGGCTAGCAAATTTTTATGATAATTTTGTTTTGAATACTCATAGTTGTTCTTTTCAAAGTTCGGGGCAATTGCACTAGACGTTAGTAAGTAAAAATGTACAAATGTGATTATTTAGTAAGACTATTAAGTAAATGCATTTACCTTAGCACTTCCAAGGAAAGTACGAACAACACAAAAACAACCGATAATCAAACAACAACAGCGACTACAACAAACTTGCATGCATACGTCAAGTTTGATTGCATAGAGGTCACGAAACCTTTTTTAAAACCTTTCATAAAGCATCGAACAGCCACGTGGCGTGTCGATACAGTGTACCATGGGGACCATGGCAATGGAACAACGTTCTAGAGGCATGTTTAATTAGACAATTTGAACTAGTTAATCACGTTATCCTGCAATGAGATGCACACTCTATTATTAGTGTACTATAGTGAGGTAAGTAATGAAGATTAAAACAAGGACATAAAACGACAGATTTTGTTGTTGGGGGGGGGGGGGGAGTGTAAACGTCTCCGCCCTATGATTGACACGCTAATCTATAAATAATAAAACAAATTAATTTTAAGATGAAGTACTTGTCAGTTATCAACAAAATAGAATAGAGTAGGTAAGCTATCTAAAAATCAATGATTTTTTAGTTTGACAAACTTTGTAATACAGTGAACGGCCTGTGTAAAACGCAAGTGGAAGCAGGTTGTAAAATTTATCCGAAAGAAGAATTTTGTTCAAGGTAAATAAACGACGATTATTTCGAACAATTTGAAAAAGACAGTCAAGACGGCTATTTCGTTTAAAAACAAAACGCAAAAGCCATGATTTAAAGCTTTAAAATATGTTTACTCGTTGCTTATCTTGGTATTGAAAAAGCGTTCGAGAAAAATTAAACAAAAACACATTAATTTTGTATACCTTCTTTTTTCCCCGTCATTACATTATACATGTACGCTATTCATGTGTGTCATATATAGACGTATCATAATTTGCATATTATGGTTGAATGAATATAGAAATTGATCTTATTTTAATCCATGGGTAGAACATACACAAAGGTATACAAATCAGCACGACTACATCAACATTGTAAACAATCGCAAAAGTATATAGGGAATCATTTCAATTTTCCAGTAAATCTACATTACTTTGTTTGTTTTTAAGAATTCTAAATCTTGACAGAGAGAGGGAGAATAAGAGACGATCTGAACCAGATATTACAACTTATCCATACTAATACGAGGAGGAAATATCACATGATCATCGTGAAAAGATGGTTCAGTCTATTTCCTTGACGACCCGTTCATGGTAACCATGGCAACTCACTGCTGCCTAAATACTCTCCCACAAACGAACTTTTCCTGAATTTTGTGGCGTGCAACGAAAACATCTGTGTTGCAACTCAACCAATGGATCAATGACGATTTTTTGCTCGATATTGTTTTTGTATCTACATTGCATTTCTACGCATGCTCATGAGCGATGACGTCAGACCTACTAATTATATCTAGCAAGAACTTGACTTTTCCTCAGAGCGATGTGTGCGGGTGCTTGAAATAACGACTACGGTGCTTTCCTCCGGAGGAGCTGGAGGTATTAGCGCAAAGAGACAAAGGGTGCCAAATTAGTCGGTGCTAGCTAACGCGTCCGGTAGAAGGTGGAGAACGTACGACTCACTCACACGTTCGGCATTTTTCGGAGATCATACGGAGACGGAACATTGGTAATTATTGATGCGCACTAGCAGACCGAAGAAGGGAGATCTGGCAAAGTACACTGCGGTTTTTAATATTGGATTCATACTCTCTCCATTGTCTTCACTGCTTCAAACAAAGAGAGAAATATGGAGCTTTTGTTTAGAATAGCCTTGTCCTGTGTGGTGAGTAATTAATTATTCATATTTTGCAGCAAAAAATAATATTTATGTCTATTAAATTCATGATCAAGTTCGCCAAACTGGACTCGAAGTGTAGCTCTTACACGGTAACTCTGTAAGGGCGTCAAGGTGTAGCGTGAAGCGCATATTTTCATTACCTAGATAACGATCATTGTCAAGAATTTCTAGTGATAACTTTTTCTCCTTGGTTAGTGTTATGTAAATGTTTACGTTGTCATTTTCGAAACCTGGGAGATGTTTGTTCTCTTGGGTTCATTCCTTGTCCATACGCTCAAGGTCAAAACGTCATGACTTTCATCTTGTGGATGAAAAAAAAAATATTTTGTCAAACCCATCCCAGGAAGGATTGCTATATCCGTAAGTAGAGGCATTTAAACCCAAGATTCAAATGATTTCATATCAAACTAGAGAAGAACGAACTATCTCCGCACATCGGGTAGAATGCGTTCAGGTAGCCGTAGAGAACACACAATATAGACTGGTCTATGTAAATCAAGTACTTTTTTTGATTTTCCTATGAGACAAGCCTTCACAAATCTTCACTTCAGTTTATTTTATTTTTATTTTCACACGAAAAACAATTCATTAACAAAACTTATAGCATATTAATAAAATTTATATTCATGAATAATAAAGACATTTACACAACATAAGTTTGTATTGCATTTACATTAGATAATTTCTAAGTTACATGTGAAAAGGGGAACTTAATAAAAAGCATAGCTGGTAGAGTTTATGTTCCTCAAAATCAATTTGACACAGTGTCATTCATAATCAGGTAGAAGTATAATAATTAAAACGAAAAGAAAAAAGAAGAAGCAAGTATCAAGTATAGCAAAATATACAGACAAAAACAATTAAATGATGTTGATGATGGATGTAAGAAAAAGAGAAGTAGGAAGAGAAGGTAAAGAATGGGAGTCAGAAGAAGAATGAGAAGAGAGAAGAGGAAGTTTAAGAATGGAATGTTCAAGGTCGGGCCTCACGGTCTTGAGATTGAATCGTACGAAATGAGTTGAACTTCATTTTACTTTTTCATGGCAAACTTGAATACAGCCCAAAAGTCTGTTCTAAAGAGGAACAGAAGGAAAAGGAGGGAAATAATAAAAGGAAGAGAGTGAATTTAAATGTTCCGTATATTCAGTTCAATGGAAGGTTATCAAGAAATGTGACTTCAGAACTTTGCGGACCGTTTACCACGAAAATTATTTTTTACATAATGCCTTTCAGAACTTCTTTAATGGATAGAACTTCCTCGAACTAATTACAAGATTAACCTGACGGTGTCAATGGCCCCTTTTCTTATAGAAATACATATATCTTAATAAGGCGATGAAGACGTGTCTAGGAAATTGTAGGAAACACCAATCAAAGATAAGAAGCCTCAAGCTAAGTGAGGATGTAATTGGGTGGATGACGGTATGTGAATGGAAGGTGCACCTAAAATATGGATATATAGTTACCAAAGTTAGTATATCAGTTTTCAAAATAATGATACTTATACTATAATGAAGGTCATTGTAAAGCTAGGTGTTTTTTGCCAGGACTGTAGGTCATTGTTAGACCTGGTAGAGTGTTGTTGTAGCGAAGGAAAGACTCGATTTAAGCTTGAACACTCAAGTTGACGAAAGCTTTCCTGGTGAGTAAACACTTAAAATATAGTGGTAAATTCTCTTTCCCTCGAATAGGACGTTGAATGGGGAAAAACAAGTCTGCCTTTCGTCATCCTTGCACAACAGGCGATTCTGAATGATTATGATCATTTGCAGGAAAGCAAGCAAAGGATTTTTAGGTTCTATTTGGCAATATCGTTCCTGATTTAAAAGTAACAAGTATCAGAGTCTGTATACAGCAGGTTTTTAACGTACTCTCTTGATTTTGAGCCTCTGCATTGAGATATATTGCACCTTCGCATTATTTCGTCAGCCAATTATCTCTGTTGCAACTATAAAAGAACGGTCGGCGTCTGTTCCACTGTTAATTTCCGTATCTCTCTTTGTTTAATATAATGAAATTAGTCTACATTATCATCATTTATTCCTATATATTCAGGTGTAAGTGTGTTACGCTTGCAAGAACACTTTACCACAAAAAAAAAATGTTCAAACGCCCTATAGGATGGATTGTAGTGATCACCGAAGTCTGGAAAGACAAATCATTACTACGGTGTCAGAATCTGAAAGATTCCAATGGAATGTAATGATGCAATCACGCACGAACAAAGCCCAACCAAATATTACCAGTTTACACACATGTTCATTTTCCATCCTTGATACACAAATCAATATAATACTGAGAAGTGGGGAGGGTTGTTTACTTAGCATACTTGACACCAGTGCTGCAACCTTTTTCATTGATGAGTCGGGGAACAATTTTAGTGCTCGATCACCATATTGATGAAAATTCAGACGATTATTGTAATATAAAAGAAAATCTGGATCTGTAGCATATCAAGTTCAAGTTTCATTTATGGGGGGGGGGGGGGGGAGGGGGAGGGGGAGGGGCTGTTTTTGTTTCTTGTATTTCTTGTTCACAATAGATGACTTGTTTCAATGTGGATGTGATGAATTCCAGGTGTCTGAGTGGCATTATGTGTACAGGAGATGCCCTACTTGAGAGAATGTTTAGTCTTGCATTTGAATTGTAGAGAAATCTTTCTACATTTTTCTCGGGGAAAGAAAAGATTATGTAATACAATTAGAATAAATGTTTGTTTTTTCTCAAATAAACAACATAACTGGAAGTTTAACTTAGTGTTGTTGATATACAGCGAAAAGAACTGCCCACAGTCATGGGATACATGACATTACGTACATGAAGCATCACAATTTGTTATAAACCTTTAAACTATATATTGTTATATTTGGAAATACGAATGATTTTTAAGCACGATCTTTTAAACTTATATATTTTCTTACTATAATAATCTTCCTCATAGGAGCAAAAAAGCCTTCTCTGCAAAGAAGTAATGTTGTCGCGGGTGAAATGTTTTTATTGATTAGATGGAATAATGATGGAATAGTGATCCCGTTTGAATTCTACTAAGAAATGAAGAGGATGTGGAATTCTACGGACAGGAAACACCCCCTTTATGCGAATCCAAAACATCTGCGTTATAACTTGCATTTGTGCTCGAGTACCTCATAGGATCACATATTTTTAGACATGAATTTCTTTAGTTTCTGATTCACTCTAACATGTGTCCGTCTCATTAGCTACATGATTAAGGTTCGATACTGCCTTGGCTCAACACTTCCTACTACAGCCTCGTTTATGAATATTTAATATATTCTACGAATGTAGCCATAGAAGATTTGACGGCAACAAAATGTGCACGAATGTTTGGCATGTTACACCAGCTATTACTCATCATTATCGCAATCGATAGATGCCTGATCAGCTGTTCTTTCTCTTTACCGATCTTGAAACCAAGGATAGATTCACTAGAATAGCTAAAGAAAATGTCAGGAAAGGTGTTTGTTGTCCATGGTAACGAATGTATTTTATATCCCTCGATTTGTTCTCACGAATTCCTTCTCTAGGTTCATTGTCAGGTTACGTGTGATGAAGGATAAGGTATATATTCCCTGGTGGGAAATCCGGCTGCATTTCGAGTGCCTTGTTGGGGGTCCGATCTTGTAATTTTAGCATGATCCATGGTATTTGTAGTAATCTTGGAACAATTTATTGTTGTATTTAAACACAAAACGCGCCAAAGGAGGATTAGATCAAATTCCAAGTAAAGCATCCTCCAAACCAAAGAAGAATATATGTATATGATTGCGGCGAATTTCAAGCTTCCTCTTTAAAGTATAGTAAAAGTTACATACAGACAACCTCTGGATCAAACTTTAGCAAGTTGAATAGATAATCGCTTCGCTTGAAACTTTCCGATTAGTCTTTTTTTTAATCCAGTGTAGAATCATGTATAGCTGGAGACTGAAAAATGTCAAAGATTGTCTCTATTACTATTTGGTAGTTCGAGTTACCACTTATCATAATTATTTTTAAAAATGTGCCCCTTATTTACTTCTGTCTGTTCATTTCACACTATGTACAGAATTCATACAGTAATCGACCTTTTGAGTTGTGAAGTGTACTTTGGTTTGATTTATTCATAATCACATAAATAAAACGATGAAATATATACTAGATCAGCACTGCCTGTTTCCCAACATGAAAATGAAATGAAAAGAGTCACTGAAGACGTGCAGAATAATCCATTTAAGGACGTGTGAATTGGCTGATTTAAGGGGCCTAAAAAATACAATGAACTTGACAAATGAACATCATATTACAAAAAAAGAGACATGCGGGCATCATTAATGTGTAAAAAATCCAAAGGAAACACCTACAGGGTTATATCCTCTTTCACTTTGTCAAGGTCATTCTAGTATAGGGCAGTATTGTAGTCATGGTAGTCCTAAACCAGGGCCCCCATTTCATAAAAACTTGTTATAAATAACAAGGCGCGATAGCTCAGTCGGTAGAGCAGTGGTCTCGTAATCCGGTGACCTGGGTTCGAAACCAAGGCGATGATGCACTAGTGCCCTTTGGTAAGGCATTAATCCTCATTACCAGAACCCTCGCAGAGGACCTATTGCCGTCGGCCGTCCGGTTGCTTACTCACAAGCATTTATGCTTTCTTAGCAGTCAGGTAAAATAACCACTACCACAATAACTCCTTAAGAACTTTAAATATGCCGATCAGTGAGAAAATCTCATAAAAATAGATTTTCGAATTGCCTTTTATACCCATGTATTGAACCTTTCAGTCGGCTTTCGTACACTTAAGAAATTACCTTGGTAAATATGACGGTAATTTTGTAAATTTGATCATTAATCGTGTGTACATCAAAGTTCTGACATCATTATAGTCTGAGAAGACCTTCGATTGATAAGCATGATGGGTTTATATAAGTTCATATGATATAGCTTTTATGGTGTTGCCCCACTTATACGTTCTGCTGGCAATATAAGTTTACCCCCATATACTCCCATTATCCGGGAGTAGACCCTCGAACAGACTGACAAAGCTAAAGGGAAACGATTTAGATATAGATGACTGTAATGTTACAATTCACTAACATGAAATAAAAGATTGCTGTGATAAATTCACACATTTCTACGTGCACATAATGATATATTTTTAATACTAGTAACCGTCTTTCCACTTTAAAAAAATTATTTAAGATACTAGTCTAGGTTGGTGAAATATAGAATTATAGGTAAAAGTTGTTGATGAATCAATATGCTTTAATCATTTTCTCACCTTTTATCGCTCTTTCGTTTAATTTAATGTGTCTATCATTCTCATCCCTGCAATTGGTTGTAAATTAATTGTACACATATGTCAACGTCATTCTTATTTCATTACATATCATAATTACACTATCATATCCAATTGCGCAATTGCGTTTAACGAGTTACATCTGAATGAACTAAATTCCATGAAAATGTAAAAACATATATCTTGAAATTGTGACCCTCCTGATTACCAAGGTATATTTGAATCCAAATACTGTAGAGTATTTACACATCTTGTTTCCTCTTACTACACAGTATAATGCATACAGTAGTCAAAATCTTGACACTAATTTACAGCACATTAGGTGAACATTTTTATATCTTTCCGGGTCGTTATAAAACGTTGTTTATGTTTACACATAATCATATAAAACTAAATTGTTCAATATACAATAACATTTATGCCATTGTGTTTATGTCCTTGGTTTTGTATCTTTGAAGCAAACAATAATACTTGTATTTTGATATCGCTGTCATTATGTTCGGTGTCTTTTATTACAAGTGGGAATCGTTTTCCTGTAAGATAAAGTTGAAGGAAATGTCATAATTTGAATCTTTGGGAATGGAGTCATAAACGACACACAACTAGCATGCACATGTGGTGTTCTTGAACTAGAATACAACAATACCAGGATCAAGGTAAAGGTTCATTCGTAGGGTGGTGTCGGACTTAATGAAGGAAATGTTGACATAAAGTTATCCATTTTAATTTCCCAGTGAATCAGGAACTAGGAATTGTAAAAACAGAACCAGCAAAACAATACAAGCATCAGTCGTTTGCCAAATGTCTTGCTATTAGACATTAGTATATGGAGATCTGGCTCTTAAAAACTATGTGCTAATGATACGTAAAGTGATGAAAGTCATGGAGAAAATTAGTCTAATCTGTGTCTTAGCTTGCCCTTACACAGTACTCATGATACTTCTGACTCAGGGCTCATCACCGCACTCATCAACAACTGTTATCCCTCTACCAGTTGTTCCTTTGTCAGAACAGTTTTCATCCAAGGAAGACCCTGGTTCATCTCTTTATCCATTACAAACTGGTCATTAGTAAGTTAAAAACCCTTCGCCACATTATCATATTAGGTATAATCCGGCAGAAGCAAAAGAGAATTTCTCTTTGTCCTTCATCATGTTCATTTCTGATGCACGACACGCGTGACATTTAATACTTCTATCCAGACAGCGTTTGTTCGAGAGCTTTGCAGGTCCCTCTGAACATTTGGAGGGATTTGGTAAAACCCCTGGCTAAACTCTTCCCGGATCGATGACATAATAGTTGCCCCCTACTGAGCTGGTGAACTTGACAATGACAGAGTGAATGTGAAACGCCCAAGGTCCTGGGATCTGAAACATTCAAACAATCTAGTCCTGCTGGTGTTTTATTTTGACTCTATGAACACATTGGTGAAATATTTTGGATGGAATTGTGCATTACATTTCATTATAAGTGAATCGAACTGGAGCTAGTAATATTGGAGAATATTTCATAAATATTGTCCAACGAAATATTTGTAGATACAGCGACCTTCCCCACTTCAATTCATGTTCACGTACGTTTTAAGAGAGTAAATATTCACGAATCCTAGTGGTTGAAACATATGAATTGGAATAAGTATGTAATGGAGAATTCAGAAAGATTACTAGATATATATAAATTACTGATTGTTTTACTTTTCTTTCACATATTTGGTCTAAAGTCCTGCCATTTTTTTCACACTGGATTTCAAGTTTAAAAAAAGGAAAGGTTAAAACAAAACTTTCGATACAGATTCTGTCTAGACGAGACGAAAAAATCAATCATCACAATGACTCTTTCCATCATTTCTGTACATCAACTCGGTTCGTATGATAAAATGTCAAACATAACGGCATGTTGAAATGCCAATCCTAATCTAAATGACTTTTCAAAGACGATATCATTTCATCCTGTATCCTGAAGATCCTTTGTCTCATCGGCGGGCAGGCAGGCAGTATCATGCAGAATACATCAGCGATGTGGTATCTAAATTTAGCTTTTCAAAGCCCAAACATTCTAACTCATTAACATTTCCTGATGATTAAAGTCGCGTCTTGGGGTTTTGATGTGTACCTGGTATCATCATTCCATACAGCTGTTTTACCAACCAATTATGGAGTAATAAATGCGGTACGATAGCCAACCTATAACGCCATTCGAATTGCATTGTGGCAGCAGAATTACCAGAATAACATCTATATGTTAAGGATCATGAATATAGTGATATCCAGTTATTAAGTATTTGAATAAGCGTACAAATGTTCTACTCAATCGGCACGCTACTTAGATGAATATTAACGTTTTAATCTCTTTTTGACGATATATCTTAGTTAGCATTGTCAGTCAGCAGTCACTTGACTTGGCAAAGTGCCTCAAAGATTCTAAACCTAGCGAGAGTTAATAGAAAGACCATACAATGTGTGATGATACCGTACTATGCATCTCATTACACGCTTTACTCATTATACCAGGGGCAATCTCATGCATCAAACATGGCGCTCTGAAACAAAAGATTCTTAATGCTGCATTCAAGATAATGAGACATCAACATTGATAGGAAATCAGGCGGGAACTTTGCACCGATGTGAAGGCGAACATGAATCATTAGCTTAGTGATGGGCAGACCTTCTGTTTGTTTATGTTGTTGCACTTCTACACGGAAGTGATTTTGAAAGCTTTCGTAAGCGATTTCCTCCAATCTGGCAATGATCCATTCCTAAATACAAGATGACTTACCTTTAAAAAGTTTGTTTTCATTATTTTTAGCATTTAGCCCCTGTATTCACATATGGTAGCAATTAGTTACATTAAAAGAAGGCATGGTGGAAATCAGTAGATCTACAAACATCACGATCGCAAAAACTTTCCAGAAATCCGGTGCAATAATTATCTTGAAATTTCAGCTATTTATATAGCATTTATGACAGGGTATGATTAGATTTCAGATTTGACATATAAACCTATTCACTATTGAATCTTCAATCATTTTAAGAGGTGGCGTTCATTATCATGATCTCTTGAAGGTAATACCATTTAGCATAGTTTTGTAGAGGATTTGATATCATTTCCTACCGCTTCATTTTCACCAGGTCTTGGTATCAGCTTTACATGACATACCAACTCTATACTTACATATTTTAATGCCAGGAAATCTCAAACCACACAACGGAAATACGAAAAAGCTTAATAATAAATCATAGGTTCGTGTTACAAGAATGTCAAAGATAATAACATGGTGCAGATTGAATTCTTGAAGAGGATGTGTATCCACAAAATAATTTTTTCTACGAATTGGAGAAAAAATATCAAAGAAATGCAGCGGGTGTCTTACTCGAATTCTTGTTCGTCACCTATAGTTCCTCGATAGGAAATAGGAAATAGCTTCAGCGTTAGTACGAACCTAACAATGAAGATGATATTGTCATATATTTTTTTATATCAATTTCCATCCTTGATTAATGCCGTGTACCCCCCCCCCCCCCTCCCCGTTGACAGATGATATTGCAAATTTAAAGATTTTATCCATACGAGGTTTTTTTCATAGGATTTTATTAGTCATATTACATAATTGTAATAATAATAATTACAGTGCTTATATAGCGCCTAACACTTACTTTGTCAGAAGTCTCTAAGCGCTCTACAATAATGCAGCATAATTACCCTGGCTTTAGCAGTGCAGCTGTTACGCGCATGATCAGAGCAAATTTGCATATTTGATATTTCTACTTGGCAAACTATTCTACGCATTGATTTGCTATCATTTCCTCTTTGCTTTTAGAAGGAACTTACAATATTTCATCTTAGTTAATAGACATACGCCTCCATAATTATATGCACATGATCTTCTCTCTAATCGATGGATCTCCTGGGGTTTTAACCGAATATTTGAAAGATTGTATACCGACATCTCAAATAGTTCTTCTTCAAACATTGCAACCACGTATTCCCGAAAATATATCTAGAAGAGCTAAGAAAAGAAGAAACTAAACATGGTTTAAAATCAAGAGTAGAGGATGAGTCGAATTCAGATGTGGTCCTCTAACCTAATTTACAGGAAGAGGGGCTGATCTACGTTGAATCCATTATTAATAGCTTAATCACCGGCCCATCCTCAGGATTATTATCATTAGATGACGGCAAAATGAAGATTCTTGGGATATCTGCTAAAATGAGTAGAGAGATGACTCACATTTATTATCGCTTCCACATGAGTAAGACTCACAGAAGTAAAAAAAAAAATGTATGTATTGCAATTAAAATGCCATAATATCAATGTTTTATTTGCTTTGATTCAGATGAATTTCAACATTTACAATGATGTATCGATGAAACAGTTTTCGTTTCTGATCAGTAAGCCTTTTCCAGGGACAAAGTGACTATAATGCATCGGCAGTGATCATGTATGTTACCAATTACAGTATTCAGCGCCTCATAGCCTGCTCAGAGGCAGCACATCTATTTGCTCTCTTAAAAGAGAAGAAAGAAAATAAATGAATAAAGAAAGCAATAGATGACAACAAAATGAAATCACCTTTTTCTTTGAAAGATCCTTTATGACTGTTTGGACGGTCCATTGGTCAGAAGAGTTAATAAAAACAACAATTATTTGATAATAGTTCCATCGACTTCAATTCATTTCATTTTTTAACAGCGAAGGGTTGATTTAACAATGTTATAGATTGATAAAACTTTCTTTAATAGGACAATTCACTCATGATGACACATAAGATAGTGTTCATTTCATGTGAGAAACTATCCACTCTATGCATATTATTTGCAGATTGATGCCATCACCTTTAATTTGGTGATGCTTCCTGCGAATATCGTAGCGAGCTCATGCGCTAATGAACCCGATCGTACGTAGTATCGTCACTAATTTGAAAACCATCTGTTGATGGTCTGATGGGTTTTGCACCTATATATATAATAATTCTTGAGTTTCCCGCTGAAAACCTGAAGAAAAAATTGCATTCGAAGGTGATGGGCGATCGCTTGTAACGTCGCGTTACTAATAGGTTGATGGCTGTTTGCTTTCTAATACAAACACAATGCAAATAACATATAGGTCCTAGCGGAATCTGATATCACTCATAATTCGAGAATTTGTGAGATTCGAAATGGGTATTTCGTAATTGAATATGAGATTGAATTTTCCTCTCGTGTTGATATTGTATTTTAAATATAATTAAACTCATAGCAACAACAATAAATGGCGGTACTTGCTCATGCTACATTGAGCTACCTTGATGAGACTGTGTAATAAAGCGCATACAAACAAATCTCCAAACTGAATATCGACACTAGAAACGTGACCTACGTTTTAAGTACGTGTATGTAAGATCTCAAGGTAGTATTCAAAATTTGTCCCTGAGGAATAAAATATGTTATGTATTTTTTGACAGTTATTGTTTGACATTTGATTAACTGAATATGTATATATTATGTGTGTTTGTGTTTGTGTGTGTATATATATTGCCTTTACATTTTTCATTACGGTTTAGAACTACAAATTAATTTCACACAAATAAAAATAACTGACAATTAAAGCCTCTCCATTTCAAGACCTATTCGCATCTGCTATGCTATCTCATTTTTTTATTTTTCTGAATAGCCTCTGTATCTCTATATATGGAACTATCGCTTATGTACACATTGCTACGAACCATTACGGACTGACAATGAAAAGGCGCCACTAGTAGAATATACAAATGCCTGGATTCCAGTGTGTCCTCGATGTGAATACAATAAATAGTGGATTCCACTGTGTACGTCCTCGATGTAAATACAATAAATAATGGGTGAATAGACCAGCTATCATGTATTGATTTTAACATGTTTATATACGGGAGACACAAGGTTGAAGATCACTGTGACGGTCAGTGGATGGAAGATACATGCAATTAAAAGAGTCAGCTGATAAACGCATTTCAACTCGCCCCGTTTACATATATATATATATATATATATATATATATATATATATATATATATATCTCTCTTTCTATCACACTCACTCCTTATCGAGTAATTTCCTGCATCTTTTTGTTCTCTCTCTCTCTTTCACTCTCTCTCTCTCTCTCTCTCTCTCTCCATCTCTCTCTTTCTCTATACGGTTTTATCTGTCTCTCTTCCCTTTTCATAAAATCACACATTTTTTTTATAATGGAAAGATTTGTCAGGAGATACAACTAAAATGTTTAGGCGAATTTATAAACGCATATATAATAGGCCTAAACGAAAACATGTCAGAGATGACCGTGAGAATATAATCAATTTCAATATGCTTAGAGAGCGGTGATAAGTATAATGTTTCTCCCTAAAACAAAAGATTTAATACTTAGGAAGATATTCAAGATCGAAGACATGTTTTTTGCTGCTTTGTTCTATTTTGATGCGCTCTGTAGGAAGTCATTCACCTGTTCTACTATGAGCGGAAAAACTCAATAGCTACTTTTTGTTTGTACAGCTCTTTCTAGACGATCTATTATGACAAAGAGGTGTGCTAAAAATGAAAATTTGAACTCGTCTTGTCTACTTCCCTGGTGTGTTCCAATTTTCTCGTGGGATTATAGTGCAAGTGTGGTCCACCCCCTTTCCTGTTAGACCAACGATTTACAATGTCATGAGAACACGTGGGCGTTATATATCAACCATACAGTAGCCCCTCAGTCATAATTCAGATTTGTAAGCTATAATATAAAACACGTGATTATTGTTTTCTCTCGTGCATATTGTGTGGAATATACGTGGTATATATAGGAGTGTCATAAACTCATAATGATGTCACCTTGAACTAAAACCATACAAAACCAAAACGAGATTGATATAAATGCGGTTAATCTAATTGGTTTCGAGTATTCTTGAATAATTAGGACATCTTTAAGAATATTACTTGATTACTAAGACAGTATAGGGTAAAGTTTGTGTGGAAGTTTTGAATGTTAAGACTCGCCAGGTTTTTAAAGATTGAACAATAGATACTTTTCAAACTCACATAGTTGTATGTGAATATCACAACACCCAGATGTGAGTGGAAGTACATATCACTAGAGAGTATGTACGTGCCAGAGATATTATCATAGTTATATTGTTTCCTTTGCAGGCACATAACTGAAACCTAAGCGGTACTTATTGATTTGAAAACTAAGACAAACAAAAACACACAAAACTTAGTTTCATAAAAGAAAAACTACATGGAAATGGACAGTTTTTTGGCATTGTGAAGATGTTGTTCGATCTGCGCATCAATTTCGCGTCGCATACTTCCATGGATGTGACCTAGATAATAGAGCAGTCTTTGTACACCGTACTGATAGACAAGACGGGTATGTGTCTTCACGGTAGACTGTTTATGATTACAGGTGCACTCCGTACCTCTCTATCTGTCACGCTGTCCAACAATCTTTGATTATCACCAGATAGATGATTATCGTTCGTTAACATAACTTCACGAATACAAGAGCAGCGTTGATGGTTGAAGTGATGACATCGGGTGTCTCTAACTGTGTCTCTTTGGTAGATGCAATTATCACCGAATCTAATGAAAGACAAGGGGTGATAATTACAAGGCAATGGTTGGCTGTCCAGCCGTGACCATCCGCTGATCCGTGTCTGTAATGTGGTCAATCGAATATATGAACATAACCATATTCACAAGTCTTTATTTGGCGTCACCTTTGACTTGGAGAATCGCTATAACTCTTGGGTCTCTCCTATAATTCTAACAAAAATACATACAGTGGATACATCTATCTATATACCTGTCATGAAGAAAGAAAACGAAATATTTTAAAGATATCGATTCCGGTTTTCATCGATATCTTTAAAATAGATTTTGGCATTAATTACTCTTGAATTATCATTTCTTATGTATCGAGTTCCTTGTACGCTTAAATCATTGTATAAGATTACTTTGAAAGACAAAGCCAGAAGAGTGTTTATCCCTTTGAATAAAGACATCGCTTCACGCAGGAAACCGAGTGTTGACGTATGTTCAACTTGGAACGTGGATTTTAAATGGAAATCAGTTCCTATCTACTTCCCTTGCCAAGATTGTATTTTCAACTGTGTGCTCCATTTCTAAATGCCAAAGATAATAACTCAAGTCAACAACCATGACTTGACTTGGTGTTATCCAAACTATATTAAGCGTACCCAAGTATTTGGATGTGATACTTAAACCATAATACTTACTACATCCTATGGATACATCAAACATAATACACCTTGTCTGATATGACATCACAAATCCTTTAATATTTTGCTGGATGATTATTCTAACTTTGAGGTAATCCGTGCTGGCTTATCCTCTGTTTGTTGACGAGCCTTTATTGGTCATGCTCTACTGATATCAGTTGATTTTTATATGTTTTTTTAATGTGTTGCCGAGATGACTTAAAATCAATATTCGATCATCATCCTTTGTAAACATGGTATAGTTAATGGTATATTATTCGAAGTCAGTTAAAATATTTTTGAATTTCATTCTGGAACCCATAATATACAAGCTTTGCTTTTTACTAGGTTCCTAATATTTCACAATATTATTTCTCTGTCTTACAATCATGTCTATCATTTTTTCAAAATGCATTTTCTCAAATTATATGTATGATACAATCTTGTTATGTGGAATGTGAAACATTAATAAAACAAATAGAACATCCCTCTCTGGGGTTATTCCTTCAATGCAAACATAAGCAGAAACGAAGGTAAGCATGAAGAAATCTCTAACTGTATATCCATCACAATGCATGCATTGCCAATAAATGCGACACGACCCTTTGAACTGAGATATGTCCACCTGACAATATCTCAAGGTGATATTCCTTGTACTAGTCGTTTCCTCGAAAGACTGTATCAATATAATATACACATACTTTCTGCTAGTTCTTCTCCTCCTTCATCCTAATGCGCTTATCCGCGCTAATCCATCCACGAGTGATGTGGATTAGGAGTCCTAGAATCTTGGGAGTAAACCTGAGCACAATGTAGGGCTCTTTTTGCATCAAAAATGGCGCAAGTTTAAAGCCCGAGTATTGGGAGACGGAAATGTGGTATTACCTTATCCTATCCCGTAGAGTCCTAACGACGAAGCGTCTATCTCCTGTTTCCAATAGGTAAAGTCTTTAAAGGGAAACGTTTCTTTTCTTAAGAGGAAAAAATAAAACTAACGAGTCAATACTGGGAAAAATATTCTATATGTCGCAACATTAAATTTTTGAGCGGATCTCTCATATTTAAACAAGCAAAGTTGAGTAGTACAATTTGTATAAAATACTAACCTAATGATACTAGGAGGAGGAGGGGAAAAGGATGAGAAAAAGACAGGAAAGAAAAAGGGGGAGAAGGGAGAATAAGAATAAGAAGATGGGAAACAAAGTGTCAAGTGTAATGTTGACCGACATTAAACTGTTTGTACTGAGTCTAGCTGAGGTCTGGGGCATCATTTAAACACATTCAAGGGAGGGGGGGGGGGGTGACTCACCAAAACATACATCTATAAGGTAATAACCAGTATTGTCAAAGCTCGAATATGAAGACCTCTAACCCCAGTTTCAACTTTGTACGAGCAACTTTAGACACATTTTAATGTGGATACCTTTCCATTTTACTCGTGTAATAAAGTGGCTTTGGATATATTGGTAATATTCGTGTTATTACACTTTAAAGCCCATCTGTACTAGTGAACAAGACGGATTAGACCACCCTGCAAGGTCACTGGACAGGTGGCTATCTCATCAAATCAGCTCTCAATTAACATAAGAAAAAGAGGATCATGGGGGCCAATGGTTACCGATTAGGGATTGTTTGTTATATAGAGGGAGCAAGTAGCTACATATAGTACAGTGGGCCTTTAACATTGCTACACTGTGAACCGGGTCTATTACTGTTCCTCCTACATCCTTATTCCCTGTTTCGTACAATGTCCTTTGCTATAATGAATACATTAAATACGTAACGATTACATTACTGATCATTATTATCGGAATAAAAGTATGTCCAATTTATATGATGTATGTCCATAATTATGATTCATAATAATTTCGTAATAATTTCGTGACTGCAATGATCTATTGTTTTACCATGGATTCAGGTGAGCAATAATACATATCTCATGTGTGAATCTGTCAGTCATCTCTTGGAATAACAGATCGAAAGTAGGTTTCACAGGAAAGTCTTATCCTTTCAAGGCATCTCTTGTCTCTCACATTATTCAAATGATTTTCCTTTTCAATTATTTAATTCGACAAAGGCCATGATAGATTAATCTTCCAAGAGTTTGGCTGTCGTATGTTTAATGTTTAGAAACGATCTCAGTAGGATTGCGACATACTAATGTAAACCAGGAGGGGCTTGCAGGCATGTTTTTTCTAGGATGCTATTATTCTGAATTCCAAAGAGAATCAACGACAATAAGACTTCGTCATCGTCTTCGAGGTTTTAACCGGAAGTGTTTTGTTTCCTGCACTTTTCTTGCCATACATCATTGGCAGCGAAGAGGATTTCATCAAATTAAATTCTTACGCCATGTTCAAGTTCATGTTGAGAATGCTGCGCGAGGGGACTTCGTATGGATTGCGAAACATTAGGAGGGCACATTTTCGCTTTATTACATGAAATATTTCAACCATGTCTGATAAAACGGTGGTAATAACGAGACCAGAACAGGTCTTGCGTATTATCACCTTCATAGGATGTCAAGCGTGAACTAATAACGTGTTATATTCATGTCGAAATCATTCTTGCGTGTTTAAACGGGACCTACCTAGTCCCACCCTTTGTCGTCATATTTATGATATGACTTCATTGGAACGAAGAAAGTTACCGACGGTAGTGTATGGCCCGACTTTGTTTCACATGAACATCCAACCATGGACCTATCCTCCGATTAATATTTTGGCGGCAAAAAGGCCCCCAAAGAACCACCCCCACCTAAATAGCAGCAGTATAGCAGCACTGAAAATCGCAAGGTTGTCATGTGTATTACATGGCCTTGGTGTGTGCTTTTTTTCTTCTGTTAAAGAATGTTAATTAAGTACCAGCAATTTCAATATTATCCTTTATCCAATCTCTATATCTGTATGTTCAGCATGTAGTTATGCATCTTGGTTTTTTGCTTGATAACAATTCATTGAAATAGTTTTTGCAAAGTCATGTTTTAAGGGTAGTAACGCCGATTGGCACATATTATAGCTCTACCAGTGCAAAGTTCCTTCACCCGGAAGTTAAACGGTCCTTAAGTTTGCTATGCCGAACATCCCGAATTTTACCAAATAAGCACATGTTTATCATTATGCAGGACCAACTATCATGTTGTCACAATATTTCAGAGTTCAAGAATAGATTTGTGAACATCTTGTCCATGTTGTGATATATTTAGTTAGGGCCTACTTGAAGTGATGCAAACAACTGAATTAAATAAAATCACTTCTTTATAATCTCCGACTACGATGTCTATTTCAATTACTCTGAACATCACAATCTATATTGTCCCATGAACTATCTGCTCAACCAAACTCAAGCTCAAGTACAGACGGAAAGGGGTCGATAAAAGAACAAATCACCCCCAAACCGCAAAAACGGAAATATTGGATGCACAGACCTTGTGGGCTGCTGCACATGTTACCACTCCTTTGTTTCGGGAAATACAAGCGATTAAAATATAGAGCGGCTGGTATAAATGGAAACAAATTCAAAAGTACAACGGATATTTCTCACCTCGGAATAGTTTGCCAGTCTCCGTTTTTTAATATTTCTTTTAAAAACAGTGATCATTTGAACAGATGAATTATCTACATTTGGCCTGACCTATCTTAAATGTCTGGAAACGCTATGTCAGAGCACTTACCGACACTGAAAACAATCATTGATTCGATAAGACAAAGAACGATATCTTACAAATTGATGTACATTTTCAATTAATAGACCTTTGGTATGAGCTTTTAGGATAATATCAAATAAAAATGTGATATATCAAGTCCCCTCTTAGAAATGGCTCTGATGTAGCAGGCAAACATGTAGTATTGCATTTGATAAATTTCAAAGATGGTCAGTGAATAAAATGAATTTAATTGATAGGATAATGAAGGGTATATTCCTAATTACATTACTTTTCATCTATGTATTATAATTGAATATGCTACTCTAATTGATTTGTCATAAGTATTTGCTATTTGTATTAACTTTGCTCGCAATGAATTCTCTTAGCTACATGTCTTTAGTTTAAGGTCTTTATATTTCGTTCTTAATTTGTAACTATTTAAATATACTTGTACTTGATTTTTTTTTACTTTGTAAAGCGCATAGAGAAACTTCGGTTTATTATGCGCTCAATAAATCTATCTTTATTATTATTATAATAATCCTGTTGTTTGATGAGAACAAGCCATTGGATCACTAATGTTACAACAAGATTGACTCCTATTAATTATATGCCCGTCCGTTTCAAGTTTCAAGTTGATTTCTTCCACATTTTACCAAAAATATAGACAGACATATAAAATAAAAATTATGTTTATATTTTTTTAATTCAAATGATTTTATTTCTCATGCAAAACATAATACAAAAATAATAATATCACAACACATATGCAATGAAACGAATAAATATAGTGGAAATAGCACGAGAAAAGAGGAACTAACTAATATACATGTAGTATGAGCACGTCTCAATGAAACTCAATTCATATGATAGATTAAGTAATGTGAGGAATCAATGGAAAAACAATGTTTATTTATTATTGGTTCCTGATGAATAGACATTGTAGATGAAAAACCGTAGCAGTAGAGAAAGACGTAACTTAGAGGGGGGGGGGGGGGGGGGGGGTGAAATTTAAACAATTTGTCTACGGTAGTGACAGAACTGTGCTTTGAATTCCAGGTAACCATCTACCCAACTTTGTAGTAATCATTAGAGACATTAATCTAATTAGATTTTATTGACTCTATCGACCCCCTTTCGGGGTATGGGAGTACAAACATATTTACAACATAGTATCAATATAACATAGTTCAACATATGGAGAAAATCAATATTCACACGTCTACGTTTACACGATATAGACCATGGGTAGACGGTGAGACGATTCATCACAATGTGACACATCACGTTGAAGATAAAACAATGCCGCAGTGAAGTTCATCCAGAATTCCTGGGGGAGGGGTTGAAAAATTCAGTAAAATCTGCGACATACGGATAAAACAAAAAAACAAGTGCCTTTTGGGGATCTAAGGTTGCTGCCGGGGGGGGGGGGGCACAAATAAGGGCCTACGTTGTTGTACTAGGGTATACCAGATACGAATATGCCAGGGGTTATAATTATATGCACACCCCCTGTCCCTGAGTCAGCCATGAAAAGTTAACAAGTCATGTGGTCAATTCATCATCGGTTATCTTCCAATATAGATTTGTACCGCAGATTGATAAAAAACGCAAACTGGTATTAACAAAAAAACAAACAAACAATTGCGACTGAAATCCTGTCAATCGTCAGATCATCATGAACAAGCCGCACCGCGAAAGCCTCATTTGTCGGCCTTTAGGTAAACCTTGAGCCACCGTCGAGCCATCGGTAAGAGGAAGTTGTATTAAATCAGGGATTAAAACAAAAATCGTCTGTAATAATATATAAAGTTATCACTCTTTCGGGAAAATTCTTGATCATAAATGAAATGGCCATAGTTACTATGTCGATAACAACAGACCATTTATTAGGGATTTAATATGTAACAATTTAAAAAGAAAAAGTTGAGCGTATTGCACTGTTTCTCTTTAGCTCTCTATATTTCGTTTTCCTGAAAACATGTTTGTTTTAACGGGAAAATTGTTCAATAATTATTATCAAAGAGTTAGGTCTCATGATTTCAGTTCACCATGTCCAATCCTCTCGTTTCTCCTCTCACAGAGTCTCTCAATGGTAGCAGGGGTGACCATGATTCAGTTGTCACTCTTGAGCTACCATAATCCCACTAGCCAACTGAGTGGAGGGGACTGCTGCGATGCCGGTGGATCGGAGGTATGCAGAGACAAGTGTGATAACAGGTTCGAGATCTGCGTCTCTCGTCCGGGGAGGTAAGAATGATCATAGCGTATTGATGGGAGATGGTTGTGACAATTAAGCGCAAGGATGTGCTCCTCGCAGAGGTCCATTGGCATGGATCTTCATATTTTCTCCCCCATACAATCTTTTTGATGTCTCAGTCACACCACTAAACTAGTCAAGTCAAGTCAAGTTTATTTGTTTCACATTTCACAAAAACAAGAATTTACATAATTGACAAAATTAGAACATAATATGAAATATACTAAAAGTGTCACTTTATATAATTAATTCTTTCAAAAGACGTCGAAATTAATTGTAATGAAAGAAGGTTATACAGAGTAAAATGTGAGGAACCTATTAAAAAGCTCAGCTTGTAGATTATAGGTTCTCATAAATAAAACTAACATTTGGTTGAAGTGGTTGTAATGGAGAAGACGTAACGGTAATAATAGGTGGGCAAGAAGGCCTTGACATAAGATGTTATACAACGTGAAACAAGCAAAAATAGCAAAAATAGCAAATACAGCAAGCAAATTAATATATTACCAAAGAAATGAGACGATAATCACTTTAAAATATTGAGGTCAAGGGCACCCGACCAGGGTTGGGCCATTGTGGATGATGTAAATATTCGTTCGGTCTGTAGTCGGTCTGATTTCAGTCTCATTTGTGTGGCTGAGGAAAAATTTGGAAATATTTCGATGCTCCAGGAATTTTAAATATGAACTGGTGTAACTTCCAATGACCTAACTATGTCTCTACTCAGTACTAGCCTATGAGGAAGAAAACAAAATCACATTGTCCTAAATAATGTAATATTTGAATAATCGAAGGCGAATCGTGGGGATGGGGAAGGTCACCCTAAACCCTAATCGTGGAGAATTGGAGACGGCAGGGGAAGAGAAAATTGTGTTTTAAAGGGGGGGGGGTGCGCGTTTCGTAAGCAAGACCACTCCTTTATTATGGTGTATAATAAAGCATAGGTTTTAATGCAATCGAAATGTCGCCTTGCGTCATTTGCTATTACTTACAAATCTCATATGTGTTTGTGTTTTCATCTTTATCTATTACAGTGACGTCGACATGACATTGTGCTCTTTCTTCTCGGCGAATACGACGAAGATAGTGGACAACTCGGATGAAATCACGTTTCCTACTTCCTTACTGATGCAAGATGGCAGCAGTCTTCCGAATCCATTGACTATCTCCATACCTGATGCATGGGTAGGTCATAATATATCGCTGTATCTCAGTCATTCCGATGAAGCTTACGCCTGACCGACAACAGACCGATAGCAGACCGACAACAGACCGACAACAGACCGATAACCGGACCGACAACAGAAAAAAAAAGACTCTATCAAGAATGGCCAACCTTTGTGGATGTGCGACACATGCTCCAGCAATTATTGTTGCGCGGTCAATTTCCTAATCACTGAATGTTTAGCTTCAACACTGGACTAAACACTATACCTTACACTAACCCTAAACGTAAAGCCTCAAACCCGATTGGAACCCTAACCGTAACCATATACCTTTTAAACGTAATTGTTCGCCCAAGTAAAATGATGACGGATCACATGTTTTGTCGACCATCGGTTTACTGGACTTGTGAGTGATGTTAAAGGATCGAATGTACAACCATGAATAATCATGTCTATTGTATTGTTTCTGAATGGATACAACGAAGTAGCTTGTTTTCCTTTATTGTAATAACACGAGTGTTCATTAAATTACATTGCAATGAAGGGAAAAAAAGATGACACCTGCTAACTCAAAAAACATTAACCTTAAACATAGTGCAATTCATTTTACTTGGACACAAATATTATAAACTTTATTCAGTTTCCTCGTTAGACAAGGAATTCATTAATCCCATCCTCTATGCCATTCAAAAGAGTTGGCAAGCGATTAAGGGCGCTAACGGGGAGAGGAGAACCTTACGAAAGGACAATGACATAGACCCAGCATGTAACGCTGCGTCTTTCAGACCTGATGTGCTGTTGTTAGTGAGAAACCTTTAGGTCCGCAGGGTACGCAGCACCTCGCTAGCTTCTGATTTTAAACAGAATTAGGACGGGGGATTAAAAATATATCATATGCAACATGAGTCACATTTTTTTTATACAGAGAGAGAACGGAAAGAGCTAGTAATTGAGGAGCTTTTGTAATGAAGTACACAAAAAGCCATGTGAACCCTACCTTCATAAATATACTGGTAGTAATTTTCCTCAAATGACATCGTCACGTGAACAAATTTGTTGTTGCCAATTTCCTTTGTCAAAATATGATCTATTGGAAGCAATGAAAGTAAATACCTCATGTTATCTTATTTTTGAAATTCTAAACTTCTATTCAAAATTGTAATGTTTTTTTCATGTCGATATTTTGCATTATTTTTGAAAGAAATCGATGCTGCGAAATCGTCCCAAGAGACGCTATGCTCAAGTATGCCCCGATACAGCCTCATTTTCCATGTGCATATGCCATCAAATTGTAAACTGAGCTCATGTCTTGCCAGCCCAATGCCTACAGCTTAATGATCACGTGATGTCTACTCTGTGAACGTCATTTTATTATTATTACAAAGACAGACAGTAATCTTGGGTAGAAGTGTACATTTTGCAAGACACTAAAGCAATCTCGTTAATGATATGCACGTTGAATTATAGAATTTGTGTTCCGTGGTCTTATCACAAATTGCATCTCCTGGATTAGTTAATTCGATTGTGTAAGTGTGCTCAAAACGCCAGGCGTAATGATGTAGAATATACGAAATATATAACAAAGATGCGACGAACGTTTACGAGGTGTATTACATTCAAATAAATTTCACGAAGGCGAAAGTGCAAAACATCTCATTTGAGGGCGATCTTGAAAAAAATACTTTCATCTGACTTTCAAATACACTTTACAGTCGTAGATGGGATGGACCGTTGACCGCATTGACCATTTTCAATGCCTCTGTTTCTTCTCGTGCAGAAATTTGATTAAGCAGCTGGACCTTTTTTAAATTACAGAAAAAGAAAAAGAAAATTCGCAATCTCCAACAGTTTTTTGTTGTGTTTGTGTAAGGTAGATTTAAATGCAGCTTGTCCTGTGTACTTCGTAAGTTATGTGCATATGGGTGCCTTATATCACAAAATAATTTGTATATTAATATGACAATGTTGTATGTGTGTTTATCTCAGGAAGGCGTTCGATTCAAGGTGCGCGTCTGGGACGTCGACGTAGTGGGTGAGCAAGAAGTGGATATTTTGACGAAAAATATCAATTATTACCCAGACCCCAACCTTGCGTACACTGTCCAATGGAAACCCACGCTGTCTGGAATAGAAGATGCAAGGTAAGGTGTCCTCCTTTCGAATTACTCCTCCCTTCTTTCTTCATTTTGTGTTGCTCTCTGATAAAAAATGGAACAAAAGGGATGATTATTACCATCAACTTATGCGAGCAATGAATCCACAAACGGCTGATGTGAAATGAATGAATAGGAATTATAAAGAAAAATGTAAAAAGAATAATTTTGATGAAAGCTTTCTATAAAATAAAATAAAATCCCGCACGTGATAGTTTAAACCATGCAGTATTATGACCCATTAATATATTTGATTTGTAGTCGAGTGGTTTGAACACTCGATTGTAGATGGGAAGGTTGTGGGTTCGGGCCCCGACATCGCACAGCTTTATGGGTTGCTTTTATCCATATTCCATGCAGAATCAACAAAGCACGATACATTTAACAATATGGCTTTTGGCAACACATTTATCTTTTTAATAAATACAATGCCGTCCCAGATGTCCGGGTTTAATTCCAACTTTTAACCGTAATGCTATGTTTTTCAACAGGTTGAAGACAGGAATGAGAGTATACTGTGGAGATGGGTACTTTGGCCCTCGGTGTCATATCTACTGTGTGGATAGTGCTACATACACCTGTGAACCATTCACGGGTAAGAAGCTTTGTGTACCAGGTTACGGCGGCAAAGAGTGTGACGAGGTGAGAAAATAATCATTGGTATCATTAGGAATCGAAATTTACATGTATAGCCTATGTTTCAATATCAGACATAGCAACAATTTGATGAACATTTGAATCTGCTTTTAATCAGGGATTTACATGACGTTTGTAATTGTACATGTATCTATCAGGAAACGTCAATCATATGGTATATGAATATTTTGTTTTAAAAACATTGGTATGATAGGTATAACAACGAATATGAAAAATTTGGAAAATCCATGGAAACAATGATTACAGAAACATTATATTTCAAACTTAAGTATTTGTTTCTTGTTAATTAATCGAAGTGGTAATCTAGTTTATTGTAATGATCTCCCTCTTTATCTCTCTCTCTCTCTCTCTTGCTATTTCTTTCGCTGCATATCTTCTATAGGACATAGCTGAATGTGCATCATCCCCGTGCCAACAAGGAGGTGCATGCATCGACCTGGTGAACAGTTACCGTTGCGAATGTATTCCAGGGACCTTTGGTAAGTGGTATCTTGCTTTTTTAATATTTTATTTAATAATAATAATAATAATAATAATAGATTTATATAGCGCAGAACCACCTGAAGGGAACTAAAATCATTAACAAATTATTAACACGATGTGAGAAAGGGCAATTTAAGAATGATGATAGCAGTATTACTGCCTTTACCTCCGATACAGGTAAACTAAAACGATCGAATCCTCCTCATATCACGCAAGGAAAGAATTTCAAGACATTAACTCACGGGGCAATATCAATACCCATAATATTGCCTAATTTTAGGACGGAAATAATGTTCGGATTACATCAGGTACTTCAAAATTAAATTGTCCCTGATTACCTGACATGCATGATCACGTCATTGTAATGTTCCCACATTTCAAAACATAATGGAAAGGACTATTGGAGTTGTAAGGAGTAGTTGATGTATTTTGCTTTGCCATTTCACTCATTTCTTGTTTCCCATGATTCAATTTCAGGTACTCTGTGTGAAAACAACCATAACGAATGTACCAGTGTAACATGTGAGAACGGTGGCACTTGCCAAGATCAACTCAATGATTTTGAGTGCACCTGTACAGAGAATTTCCAAGGTCGTTTCTGCGAGGTCCTTATAGACGAATGCATCGGTGATCCTTGTCTAAATGGTGCTACTTGCGAGGATGGTATTCGTGATTACAGTTGCATTTGTGCTGCGGGTTATCAAGGAAGAGACTGTGAGATTGATATCGATGAATGCACGAGCTCTCCATGTTTAAACGGGGGAACATGTGAAGACAAGGTTGCAGGTTTTGAGTGTAAATGTGTTCCAGGCTTTGTGGGAGACCTGTGTCAGGTAAACGTGGACGAATGTGATAGCATGCCTTGCAAGAATGGTGGTTCCTGCAACGATCTCATAAATTCCTTTGAGTGTGCCTGTGCTGCTGGTTATGAGAACATCTTCTGTGAGGATAACATTGATGAATGCCTCTCGTCACCGTGTCAAAATGATTCCCCATGCATTGATGGTATAGCAAGCTACACCTGTGAGTGTAACCCTGGATTTCAAGGAGTCCACTGTGAAATCAATATTGATGAATGTGCCAGTAGTCCGTGCACGCACCAAGGTACCTGTCAGGACATGGTGAATTCCTTTGGATGCATCTGTCAACCAGGGTTCAACGGCACCCTCTGCGAGAACAACATCGATGAATGCCTTGGAAATCCTTGTCAAAATGGCGGCACTTGTGGGGATTTGATAAATGATTTTGTTTGTGACTGTGTAGAAGGTTTCGAAGGAGCATTGTGCCTTACAAACACTGACGAATGTCTCAGTGCCCCATGTCAAAACGCAGGATCATGTTTCGATGAGGTGAACGGCTTTTCATGTATGTGTGCGGCAGGGTTCAGTGGCACATTTTGTGAGATAAACATTGCGGAGTGTGTTAGTCAGCCCTGTTTAAACAGTGGCGTATGTGACGACGGCATAAACCAATTTACTTGTCATTGTCCAGATGGTTTTCACGGTTTGCTCTGTGAGAGCAACACGGACGACTGCGCCATCAATCCCTGTATCAATAATTCAACATGTGTTGACAAGATCGATGCCTTTGTATGCGTCTGTACGGAAGGATTCGAGGGTATGTACTGTGAGGTTAACACTAACGAATGTCAAAGTAACCCTTGTAGTAACGGAGCATCCTGCTTGGACGACATCAATGGATACAGTTGCCAGTGCGCAGAAGGATTCGATGGGATTCACTGTACAAATAACATCGACGAGTGCTCCAGTAATCCCTGCGAAAACAGTGGCACGTGCCTTGACCAAGTTAATGGCTTCATGTGCACTTGTCCTAGTGGATTTGACGGGCTAACATGTGGGAATAACATCGATGAATGCACAAGCCAACCTTGTCAAAATGGCGGCACCTGCACCGATGGCATCAACAACTATACATGTGAATGTACTCCAGGTTTCAATGGAATTGAGTGTCAATTTAATATTGACGAATGTCAAAGTTCGCCATGCCAACATGAATCCACCTGTGTGGACGCGTTTAATAGATTTCATTGTCAATGCAAAGCGGGTTTCCAGGGAGCCATGTGTGAAGTTAACATTGATGAATGCACAAGTCATCCTTGTTTAAACAACGGAACCTGTCATGACGAAATCAACAGCTACACATGCGAATGTATCCCTGGTTTCATTGGTGTTCACTGTGAAACCGATGTAGACGAATGCAGCAGTTTGCCCTGCCAGAATAGTGCTACTTGCGTCGACAAGGTCAATGGATTCATGTGCCAGTGCAAACCCGGGTTTGAAGGAACTCTTTGCGACGTTAACACTGATGAATGTAGTAGTTCACCATGCTTCAACATGGCTACTTGTCATGATTTGACAAACGCCTACAGATGTAACTGTGCTCCTGGATATAATGGTGTTCACTGCGAACATAACATTGATGAATGCGAAAGTACACCCTGCCAACATGGCTCTACCTGTGTTGATGAGGTGAATGGCTTTAACTGTGAGTGTACTCCAGGGTTTGTAGGAACGCTCTGCGAAATTAACATCGACGAATGCGCGAGTCAGCCGTGTTTCAATAACGGTACATGCCATGATGGAATTAATAACTATACTTGTGATTGTCTTCTGGGTTTCAGTGGCAGCCGATGCAAGATTGACATCGATGATTGTGAAAGTTCTCCTTGCCAACACGGCTCGACATGCATGGACGAAATAAATGGATTCCATTGTCAATGTGCACCAGGTTATGAAGGCACATTCTGCGAAGTTGATATAAACGAATGCCTTAACAATCCATGCAAAAACGGAGGTGCATGTGTAGATTTGATCAATACTTATGAATGCAATTGCATGGATGGTTGGGAAGGAGCTCGCTGCGACAACGACGCTGATGAATGCATTAGTAACCCCTGCCAAAATGGAGGTACTTGCAGAGACCAAGTAGACGGATATCAGTGTGCTTGCGACCTCGGCTTTACAGGGTTAACGTGTGAAACCGACATCAATGAGTGTTTAGAGGACCCTTGTTTAAATAATGGTACATGTGAAGATGGTATCAATAGTTTCACATGTCATTGCACACTTGGATTCACTGGCAAAACATGTGAAGAAAACATAGACGACTGTTCACCTAACCCGTGCAGGCATGATGCAACATGTCTAGATGATGTTAATCACTATATCTGTTTATGCAGACATGGCTATGAAGGTAAGAACTGTGAAACTGACATTGACGATTGCTTGAACTCCCCCTGCCTGAACAACGCCACGTGTATTGACAAAGTGAATAATTTCGCATGCGATTGTACGGCGGGATACGAGGGTCAATTGTGCGAGCAAGATACCGATGAATGCGCTAGCATACCCTGCTCGAACGGTGGCAATTGCACTGATTTAGTTAATGGATACAAGTGCCTCTGTGATTCCGGATTTGAAGGCATGAACTGTGAAGTCAATATCGACGAATGCAGCAGTATCCCCTGTCAACACGGAGGTACATGTCAGGATCTCACCAATTCATTCCAGTGTTCTTGCCAGGAAGGTTACGACGGACCTACATGTCAGAATAACATTGACGATTGCCAGCCTAAACCATGCCAGAATGAAGGTCTCTGCATAGATGGAATCGCTTCATACCAATGCCGTTGCCTACCTGGATTCGAGGGCATCACTTGTGGAATCAACATACAAGAATGCGACTCGTCACCATGTCGTGAGAACCATACGTGTGTGGATGAGATCAACGGTTATCATTGTCTGTGTCTTCCTGGGTTCGAAGGTGTTCAGTGTGAGGTGGAGACGAATGAATGCATGTCAGTCACTTGCAGATACGGAGGGACGTGTTTGGATCATGTCAACAGCTTCACCTGTGCCTGTCCATATGGTACGACTGGAAACTTCTGCGAGACTGTTTTGGATTTCTGTATCAGCCATCCGTGTTCAAACAACGCAACGTGTTCAAGCACTGAAAATGGGACGAGGTAAAACCTAAAACTGATAAGCACACCTAATTTGTACAATAAAATATAATTGCTCCTATTTTCCAATACTAATGGCAAGCCTTCTGGATGTTCTGTTCCACATAATATTAGAATCGATTAAAATATAATAATTCAGAATCACTATACCTGTTTCACAAAACAACTGGGCATTTACTTGTTTGGCGAATTTTAGCTTTTAAATACAAGTGATGCTGTGCCATTTACTTTACATTAATGTTGATGGAATTAAAAGCCATTTTTAATTAACAGCTTATATTTCAGTTTCCATGTGTAAAATTTGATATGATATTTCAAGCTCTGTCCATTACAAACATTGTATTACAGTTGCATCTGCCCTCTAGGCTACACCGGTGTGTTCTGCGAATCCTTGGATCTTGGGCTGTGTGGCACATCCTGTGTTAATGGCCGGTGTGCAGTCTCGTTTAGTCCTGAAGGAGGAGTTATCCACACGTGCCTGTGTGACGAAGGCTTCGTAGGGACCGATTGCGATATGGGTAAGGCATGAATGTAAAGTGAAGAAATTTGGTTTTTATCAATTGATAAGTATACAAGCGGTAAACTGTTTTAGCAAAGGCTCAGTAAGGGGATTTTTATTCATTAAAGCCACACTGTCCTACTTGTAGCTACTTCCTCCCTCTATATAGAAAACAATGCCTAATAGGTGACCATTAGTCCCCCATGATCCTCTTTTTCTTATTTTATTTGAGAGCTGAGTTGATGAGATAATCACCTGTCCAGTGACCTTGCAGTGTGGTCTAATCCCTCCTATATACTAGTACAGATAAACTTTAAGTAAAAAAAACCACCGACAAAAGGCAAAGATAAATATATATCTGGTTCTATTCTCAGAGTTTATGGGATATGTACTGTTGCTCGATCAATACTATTCATTACTTTTTAAACAAAATGCTTCTTCATTCGCTTCCCAATTTTGTTTTTACTCAACAGAAGTGATGTCTATCTCTTCAAACATCCTCCTCACGAATCATCATCCTACAAACAACATGGTGGATGTAGCGACGATGCTGAGCAAAATTTTCAAGATGTCATATGGAGATAGCCTCAAAGAGCCTAAAAACATCGAAGTAGTCATCATTGCGTCTTCGAACGAAAGTTCCCAACTTTCAGGGTTCGTGTATTATTTTACGCCATCATAACATCCATATATCGATACTCCTTAAAATAAACTTGTAAAAAGGAAGGTTACCAGCTCAACGCTAAAATTGAAATACTATGTCATTCCGTAAAGCAGTGGTCACCAACCTGGGTCGTGACACCAAGTGAGGTAGACTATTGCCGGGGATGAGATGGGTAATTAATTGGCGATCCCGACGTAACCCGTCTCCATCTCGTAATGCTTTGGTGAAATTTAGCAGATGATTATGTACCTTTTGATTGACAGTGATGGTGAATCGATGCATGTAACTCCGAAAATGCTGTAATATGAGGTGTATTTTTTACATTACATGTCCAACGTTTAAACTAAAGAAGTTTATTCAAATGTACAAATGTAAATTATAAATCCAGCAAACTATTTTTGTTTCAATGTTATTTCATGATTCTAGGAGCCCATACACAAACACAACATTCTATACGATGGTGAACAACAAACCACTTACTCAAGACGAGCTGGAGAGACTCTTGAATTCGATGCCAAACGAGGAGAAGGACGTTATCATGACTCCATACGAAGTATTTGAAGATACCCCGAGAGTGCCAGAAGAGAGCGGAAAGAAGGTAATATACATTGGATCAATATATATGATTCTTTACATACTTTTTGTAGGTAAGGATTGGTTTGTTTGAAAAGGAGTTGGTGTCTGTGATTATGTTACTATCCACTACAAAATACCTTGGTGCAATCTAAAATGACGAATTATCTTTTGAGTAATTCCTATCCACTCTTTCTAAAAAAATCCCATTTTTAGACATTTTTTATAATTACCATTAATGGCGGGATAGTTTGTAAAACCAATCATAAGAGATTATATTTATCAACCGAATAAAAAATGACGAGAGTAATATTTTTGATACTTGATGTAAACAAAAAAGTAGAATACATTGCACTGTGTTTATTGACTAATATCTCATTGCGTAATTTTATGAGAGACTAACACTCGTATTTGTAATTATTTTGCTTTCCTTTTCAGGCTGGATGGGGTTGGAGTAACTGGTTGATACTAGTCACCCTAGTCTCCATCATCATATTCCTACTGATCGTCATCGGATGTGTAATATCCAGATAGTACACAATTCCTTTGCGTTTTTTTTTTTTTATATTTGCCGTTCGACAGTTTTTATATAACTAATTGGAGAGATCTTCCCTTTATAATGCTTTCGCCTTTTAATAATATTTAACATTTGTCATCATAATTTCTGTCTGTGTCCTGTCTTGCTCTTGATATAGCCTTGGCCGCTTCATCGTTGGTATATCTTCTTATTGCTACCGTTAGTCACGGTACTGTTTATCATCATCATCATCGCTATTATAATCAGGTAGAGAGGCAATGCTGCATGATGCATTATCGTAACGACGCATCTTTAAAAAAAGAGTTTGCATTTTGATTTTTGATGATTTTGAGAACGAAAATGTATATTTTTCGTTTTGATAAGTTAATGATATAAAAGACACTTATAGTTTGAATGCATTTAATCGACAGCATGGAAAGAAAACAGATGGGAGACAAAATGTTTTCAATTGCAATCGAGGAAGAAGAAGAAATGAGAAATCAGCCATGCAGTTGTATTTAAAGGTGACTGAATACTGAAAAGAAAATGGCGAATGATAAAGTACACACAGAAAGAGAGAAATGTATAGTAAAATATTCATGTCGAGTAGAAGGATTTCGAAGATAGGTTAAATGATAGTTAAAGGTTCAAACACTTGCACTATGCCTGCTACTTTCCATTTGCATTAATATGTATCAAAAGTGCATGCAGAAATACTGTTGAAATGTTCAAAAGAATAAATCATTCCAAAAAAGAAATCAAAATAAACTAACGATCAACATTCCCTATCATATGCTTCATAATTGATATGGAGTATTGTATGGTGTCAGTAGTACTGTCAACATTGGGCTTCAGCCTTGCATGGTAATAACCAAACCTTTGCCTTTAGCATGTCTATAAGCTATTAGGTAGTTCCTATTCACTCCGATTTAATCTCTGGTATTAGGTGTTTGTTCTCAAACTTCCTATATAAATCTGGTAAAGCATATAAGTTTGTTTCTTGCATGTTTATTTTTTTTATTTTGGTTTAATGGGTTCGTAAGTAGTTCGCATCATGTCTTACTTCCCCTGCACGACTTTCATTATGAAATGAAAAAATATATAGAAGGTAGTCCAATTTCGTTTCTCATCCTCTCCCTATATTTCAGCAAATTAAAGAAAGAACCTGTCCAGTAGTAGGTTTTAAGCAGTGAGTGATTCTCAAGAAAAGATTGGACAGGTTTAGCAGAGAAGTCTGGATATTGCACTCTCTTCGTTCTTCAGTCATCGTGCTTTGTTTAAGTCATTATACCAAATGCAATGAATTAAGTGCAGCCTTTTATATGATAAAAGACCTGGTGCAAATTATATCGAGATGTATAATTTACATTAATTAGTTGTGCTTTTGTAAAGAATGCTTTTATTCCAGCTGTCTTTCTTCGTATATATGAATGTAAGGGACGAAATTCTACCGACAATTTAATATTTTCCTTGTCATTGAGTACCCAAAGTGAGAGAGAATTGATTAGTATCTAAACATAGTAAACTTACATATATTTTATAGTGGTGTATCCACTTAAGATTGAAGCCAGTGTATCCCCGCTTTGAGAGCGCAGGAAAAATCAATACAACTTGCAATAGGTCTACATATTAAGGCCCTCCGTGTCGGGAGGATTCCGCCTTTTTCTAGATTAAATCTAGAAAAAGGTGATTTCATGATCATTGGGTAATCAGTGAAAAGTGAAAAGAGAAAATAATAATCAAGAACAGACCACAAATGGCAAATGTTAGCACACATAAAACTTTTACTTTTTCATTTTTGCAAGAATATGTGTTATGTCATATTTCTCCGAGATACAATGTAAAAAGTATAATCTGTAAATATTTTGTATATGTAAATAACTGAAATATTTTGTAAAGAGACCAAATAAAAAAGATTATAGATCAGTATTTATTGAAAAGAGATGTATTTGCAAGAGTAGATAAACAAATATCTTTTTTTTTTCTTTCATACTACTTTGCATTTTATATGGAAAATTTGAGTAGTCTGTACCTATTTAGATAGAGATATACACGTTCATATATGTATTTAGCCAAATTTTGTTTTATTGATAGATGGGATCACTTTACCATGTTTATTGTAGAATTTTTGTATAATATTGCTGGGTTTGCAAATATTGTGTGTTAGGTTTGATTGGTCAGTTATGAGTACGTTTTACTGCGTGTTAAGTGTTGAATTATTTTCATATCTTGTGTAGAAAACATTGAGTGTATTGTTGCAAAGGGATAGCTTTGTCCGCAAATATGATAGCCTTCACTTTTGTTATGGTGTAAAGTAAATGTTTTGAATGCATTTTTTTCTTCATTTAGTATCTGGGAAATGCATTGTGCTACGTAAAATATGTAGATTTATTTATGTAAATCCATTATTCACTTGTTAGGAAAACCATGGAAAAGGAGAGAGTTATGCTCTGTTTAATAAGCCTGATAAATACGAGGCGTCATTTCAGTCGCATTATTACATAGACTAATCAAACCTATTCATGTAAGCGACAGTAATTCAGCGCCATGCCTGCACTTTTCAGTTTGCATTCAAATGTTGTACTGATGTCACTCTGTAGACAACGCATCGAGTCCAAGAATCATCTATCACACCACCACCGGGTTACAGGATAGCGTCAGCAACTAAGGCTTTTCGAATGCCGTGTGAACAGGTGAAAGTGATATTGTTCAACTAAATGTTAATGCAAAATGAACCGTGTAAACATCGCTTTGTTTTCTGGTGTATGCGCTAATTGCCTTACAAGGCTTCATTAGCGCAAATAATTACGGGGAATCAAACAATGACTCCTCGTGAGCAAAGGGTATAACATGTTCCTGCCCGACAAAGCAACATACAGTCCAGACTTGTGTATTTAGCTACAACCAACAAAGGCTAATCTCTGTTTAACGGGTCTAAAGCATTGAATAGCGCCATCTCATTTATCAACGACAAAACAACGAGGAATATGAACGAAATAAAGGACTTCAAGCGGGAGGGGGGGGGGGGGGGGGGAGTAGAATAATGTAATGTTACTGTTTAGTTCCTATGCACTGTTATGTTCATTGTTTACTAATGTTCTGATAACTGTACGTAGCTTATGCACATTTGTGAAAATATATCAAAGTTGATAAAATGCAAAGAAGAAATGGCGTACGCTTTTGTTTTCATTACTTGTTGTCAACGTGTATTCCTTTTGTAGGAAAAATACACGTATACTTTGTTGATTGGTCTAATACCCATCTATTTATAATAGTACCTATATTTCTAATGATTTAGGAATACAGGCGAAAACTCAATAGGTGGAGATTGCATGGACAACGCTTGTAGGTGTATACACAGAAGTTACATGTAAAATTATTTAAGATTATCATCAAACAAATTTAAAAAGAAAGAAAGCAGAGAGAGAGAGAGAGAGAGAGAGAGGGGGGGGGGGGGGTAAGACGGGGGGGGGCAGGGAGTTGTTGAATAAAGAAAGAGAGAGAGAGGTGGGTTGGGTGGAAGACGCATAGTGGAAGTGTCGATCAAAGAAATAAACACCGGAAAAAGTTGTATGAAAACAAATATATATATCTGCACCTCCTTCTCCTGCCACTCCTACTACTTGTACTACTACTACTACTACTACTACTACTTCTCCTAGTTATACGCCCCTACTACCATTACTAAAACTGATACTGCAAAATTAATGGCAACACCAATCCTAATGCAACAATTAATGATTTCCTTTCCCCATCACATACACATAATCATGATTATAGTTACAGAACGGGCCGGGCAGACTATGAGTAATCATAGTCTGTATTACTGCGATGGAAGCATATAAAAAAGGATAAGGACCAATTCAAGGACATTGCTCAAATGATTCCTCGTAACGTTCATGATGTTCCAACAAAAGTGTTGCAATTTTGAACAAGTTATTTGATTCGGTGTCAAATTTACTCATCAGAAAAATTCAATACTCCAGGTTCCAATAAGCTTTCATGGGTTCCAATCTAACTACTTTCTATCAAGAATATGAATACATCAAATGTTTTTATTGTTGAATTAAAGAATTTAATTAAACTTCCATCCGAACCTTGACATATACTACCAAGTGCTACACATTTATTTAATACAAAAACCTAGTCATTATGTGTTCGAATATATTATTCAAAAAATATGAACCTCGTACAAACCATCAGTTATACAACAAAAGGACGTTATTTCAGCATTATAGCTCAAATCAGAACCCATTGAGGCGTATCGGGTCACGAAAGTCCAAAAACTAGTTGGAAAACCCCCATCAGTATTAATTGACGAAAATGAATCTTGAAAAGGCAGAAGCACAGAGAACACCCACTAAGTAAACATATGCGATATGATCAATGGGTATGGTCGATTTAATATTTGGATCAACGCCTTTGAGATTTCCTGTAATGGAAGATTTCCTCTCTACTGATGAAAAACGGTCTGGTCAGTCCACTAGGGGGAAGGAAGGATGGAGGAAGAGGGCGCGCTATATTTCATCCAGCTTTGAGGTCTGCGCTTTCCCTCGGGTCAAGTCATCAAAATTGTATTTCTGATAAATAAACTAGTTTGCCATATATTTGTTGGCTATACATGATTTATTATCTGACAGTTACTGCTAACTAAACTCAAAGAGGGATCTAACAAATTAGTAAGTTTGGATTTCACTGAAAATAGGCCTATGTCAGATTTATCCGATTACCCAAATTTTAAGCTTTCTTGTTAAAGAAATTTTTAACAGTTTAACCATGCCTTTCAAAGTTCAAACAATTATGTTTTGAGAGAATAAATGATATAATCATTTATAAAATGATTATTTGTTACCTCTTTTGTGTCTTGCACGAAGACAATCCCTAGAATTTACAACAATATCTTACACATTATTTATCAAAATAGATCAGTATCCTCACATCCGTTTGCCTTACTTTCTTGCATCCGTCCACTCATCTACTCTTAATCCTTCATAACGTAGAAGTGCTCATGTTCAACTACAAAGCTTCTGCCTTTGAAAGAATCAGAAGTGCACACCTACAGGTACAGGTACAGCCGCTGTCATATCATATCAGTGTGTTAGTGTATTGACAGGGATGGGTCGGATCTCATAGAGCCCTAGCAGAATGGGCGAAGCTCGCGTGTAATCTCCTGTCAATGTTCATTATAGTTTTGACACTCGAATCAATCCCACGCGAATTTGCTTGGTTTCTGCATGTGCATCCGACAGCTATTAAACCGCAACATGATTTCAGACCGTTGATGCAATACAAGGCAAAACCGAGTACACCTGCCCCTCCCAAGAGAGAGAGAGAGAGAGAGAGAGAGAGAGAGAGAGAGAAAGAGAGAGAGAGAAAGAGAGAGAGAGAGAGGAAGAGAGAGATAGAGAAGGGGAGTAAGAGAGAGAGAGAGAGAGAGAGAGGTAAAGAGAGAGTGAGAGAGAGAGAGAGTAAAAAAGAAAGAAAGAAAAAAAAATGCATATAACTTTGTAACCAGGTCGGTGTCTTTCAGATGGGGGGGGGGGGGGCTCTCCAAAAGATAAACAAATTTCTTAGAATATAAAGAAAAGTGTGAAGATCTTGACAGATGCACACTTGGTTAAAAGGCCTGTCAAAATATTTCAGGGAATAAATCGTTCCCTTAGGCCTATGCCTGTATCATAATTTATTTTTGTGTTTTATTTATCCGTTACCAAAACCTGATGAAAATGAGATGATGGATCATAATGTTTCTTTATTCATTAGATGTTACTCGAGGGATTGACGTTCTTCCCAAAGTTTTACAAGATGGTCCATAGGGGAGTAAGGATATTTAAAACCATATGTAAACCATCGAACTGCACTTTAATATTTTCAAGGTTTCATACAGACAGGCACGGGATGATAAGATTTTCGGGTGATGCTATTTATAAGGCCTGTGTACAAAGTTACAGGATGGTTTCCAGAGAAAAGGGAAGTGATGGGCGATCCCAACAACAACAACACTAACACTTAAAGCCTCATGCAAACTCAAATCTCAACAAAAATCTGTTAATATACAGAGGGTGGCATGGGATGCCCTATATTCTCGGATCTATTCGATTTGTAGAAATTGTGTATTGTTTCAAGTGTTATGGAATAGGTAGTATCATATCAATATTATCATTTGCTACAATAGTAAAATTGTATTTAAGTATATTATGTAGCTCGATCATTGTAAGCGCCTTGAGCACCCTCTGGGTGGATATGTCGCGCTATAAAAATGTCTTTATTATTATTATTAATAGTAAACATCTAAAACGTATTTTGCCATGAATTTCACTTCTTTTCCACTATTTGCAATGATGTACCACATTACCTTACTTCTTTCAGCACGATTCTATTATCGAAATTGATAGAATACTTAAGGTAGGTTACATTTAAGTAAAAATGACAGTTTGTAGTCTTTGACCTGATACATACGAGACAAAAATATGTAATACACAAAAAGAAAATGGTAACATGCATATCTACAATCTACTTTTGATTAAAAAAAGTTTGGTCTCCAAACTCGAGAGGGAAATTTAATCATTTTTTTAAAGAATATATTTTCGTAAGGAAAGCCGTCTGTAAAAAAACAACCATTTACCTGTTTTTACAACAAAAACAAAATGATGACATGTTGATTCTTCAGTGACCCAATATCATTTGATGGTCCCAGGGAGGTGCTGAAGTTACATTTTGTTCTATGTATTAACATTATACATTTTGGATGATCAGTTAAATGATATTTTTACACTTAACATAGTAAGAACACAATTGGTCGTTTTGAAGTGATATCATTTTTTTTTTTTAATATGAAATACCTTTTAGATAGAATTGGAGAAAAATCATAAAAATAAAAACGTGCAAAACATGAAATCAATCCCTTAATGCACTTTCATAAAGTTCGCGATCATATCAGCCATTTTGTTTATCCCATGTTTCTTTCATATTCAATAAAGGTCCAGCCCAACAAGATTCTGTACAAATCAAACAGCACACATTTTATCAATCAATTTTATTCCCAATGTCATTGAAATATAGCCTTACACAAAATAGGCAGTGGATCAAAATATGACAAAAAACATACATGCATGAATTCCTGTCATCGTGATTTAATTTACAAATCTGTATTGCTAACATGTTTGACATTTGCCTTAATTTGTTTAAATGTCAATAATTATACGCATCTCTTTTTAGGAAGGAGGCGCGATAGCTCAGTCTGTATTGAGCAGTGGTCTCGTAATCTGGTGACCTGGGTTCGAAACCAATGCGATGCGCTAGTGCCCTTTGGTAAGGCATCAATCCTCATTACCACGCCCCTCGGAGAGGACCTAAAGCCGTCTGCCGTATGGTTGCTTACTAACAAGCATTTATGCTTTCTTAGCAGTCAGGTAAAATAACCACCACCACCACCACCACCACCAGTTAAGATTTAATAGGGAATTTCATTTGAATCATTGAAAGAGTCGTGTTATATCTGACATGTCCAAAATATGCTGATATTAATGAATACATATATAAATACATATTCATATTTATATAGCGCCTTTACAAAAACATGCTTAAAGCACTTTACATTAGTAAATAAAACAGAATAATTATTTTGCTTTCCAAGTGCATACACTGTAAACCTGAGTACAATTCATTCCACCTAAACACTCCCATATCTTTAGAGTAAAAGTACATCTTAATTCAATGATTTAAAAATCTACACAACTCTGTAAAACTTGCATTTATGCAAGTATTGTCATCTAAAAAGAATAGTATCGGTAATACTTGAGTAAATAAAGGCAAAATGATGATTGGGAATAAAGCATATACAGTACTGTCCTTTCTATTTTATGCGGTTTTTGAGGGCTAGTGTGTGCGCGTGCGTGTGACGTCATCTTCGCCTCCTTCAATGGCATCCTCGAAGTTATATAATATAGGAAGTGTGTTTCGGCCTTTCATCTCAAATTGGAGTGACGTCACACCCTCATTAGAAAGAGGCCTCATCCACTGGGACTTCCTCATAAAAGCGAAGTCTAAGGATTTTCAAGCATTTGTTGTTTTTCTGTTTCTAATAATTATAAAGAATGCTACTTTCCTATGCATTAACCTTGCGATCAGTATTTAAAAAATCTGAGAATAACTTTGAACAAAGACGTAATGAAATAAGAATTGATAACACGGATATGCATTTATTGTTTGACTTTATGAAATGAGCTTGTCTTGTATAAAACAAAAATACCATACAAATCTTTTACTTTCCCCTTTTGAGAGAAGTTTTGACATTCAAGGTGTTGAGAATGTATACGTTGTGACAAATTTCTAACATGGTAATACATTTCTCTTGCTTCAAAATATCATTTTTGTTGGATATTTTAAAAGAGATTTTTAAATGAAACAAGTATTTGGAGAAAAAAATATTTCGAAAAACACTTTCCTTTCATTTCAACAAGTAGAGAACTAAGTTTTGATAACCCCTTTTATTTGTTACTGCTGTACACTCGTATTGTAGCTTTATCAAATGTTGAAAATATCTTGTGTGTGTGTGTGTGTGATTTGTGTAATTCATGTAGTTATTTTGAGCAATAAAGATTTTAAAATGAAAGCTGCTTAACTTGTGGGTTGTAGAGAATTAATTCAACTGACAAGTGCTATCAATTTTAAATAATGTGTTAGAACAAGATATCAGCCATATTGTCATGATGTGAAATCGCCGGTCAAAGAGGCGATGGATAAAGCAGACAGTCGACATGACGCTAATGCACAGATGAGTCAATATATTGACCAATTTTCACGAGGACTTGCGTCGCGTCAATCTTTCATCAGGGGGAAGACAAGCTGTCAATACGCTTACCTCTTAGAAGAGTAGTCCCGAATCTTTAAAGATAAAGTTGAGTTCTGGTACCCGTTTCACAAGACTTGTCATCAGTGACAAATGACAGTTTGTGTTATAAGCTACTGAAATCCTTGCTTCTGATTGGTTATCAGCAGATTTGTTACTGATTTTTGACATTTGTCATTGCAAAAAGGCTTTGTGAAACGGGTCCCTGGTCATGCAATTGCATTGTGAAAGAAACGGTGTGGAATCGATCAGAAAAAGTTGACCATGTAGCATATAAGCATGGGTGTGTACAGCAAAGTTCTGGAACCACCAAAATGATAAGAAATTTGAACCAGTCTTGGTATAAAAATAACAAGCACTGAACACAGAAAGATGTTCATGGGACTACACAAACATGTGGCATAAAAATGAGGTCCTCATTTTTGAGCTGTTACACGTCATGTTTAGAATATGAAGGCATTTGAAGAGCCATGCTTTTCAGGGAACAGTTATTCCCTACACTTGCATAATAACAATGAAAAAGCTCACACACTATTTTTCACCTCTCCCCAGAACTCAACCTTCTCTTTAAACCCCCCCCCCTCCCCTCATAGTCTTATCTATATTACCCCCTCTCTGTCTCTAGGTGTCTGTCACTCTGGCCCCCCTTTCCCTTTGCCCCTCATTAATGCATGTTTAGCCACCCTCGCCCTCTCTGATCCGATCTTCCTCATAAGGTGCACCATTATACACACTTCGTTAAGTTCCCCCACCTCCCTCTCCCCTTTTTCTTTCGGCCTCTCTTTCTCACTTGCTCTATTTATCACCAATTATCCCTCTCTTCCTCAAAGAAAGCAAATGCATTAAGAAGCTTAAAAAACTTCCTTGAATATGTAATTAGGCCTATAACATGTTCTTATCGTGGAAAAAAGACATGAAAATATAAAAACTTAGCAAGCTATCACAAAGACAATTCCTACTTCACAACTTTTCTTGATAATATTATTGATAGACTGCATAAAGGACATATTTTGGCATTAGGAAAAGTTCGCAAAATCTATACCATGACTTTTTAAGTTGGAAATTTGTCATCTGATATTGAATGTTGAAGTCTTGGCACCGTGACATAATTCCCGTACAGATGCTGAAGCATCTATTATGAACTTCCTAATGTATATTTACATCATCTTCTGTTTTATTATTCGCTATTTTTTCTTTTTTTTCTTTCTGGGATGTAAATGTAGAATACTGCATTTTTGCCCAACCCACTAATATTTCTCAAAGCTTCTCGTTACTTTGATATTAGTTGCAATACATGAAAACTGGACATGCGTATTCCAATATTAGGTTTTAACATTTCATTTGTCTCACTGTTGTGAGGAATTGGAATATCCCAGGAGATCACAGTTTCAAACGTTTGTAAAATGATAAAAATGTGTGTTTGTAAAGTATTTGCGCTAGCTAACAATATTTGTAATGTGTAATGTTATGAGTATCCATGCACATGTTATAATCGTAAATGCATAATATATATAGATAGAGAGAGAGAGAGAGATAGAGAGATAGAGAGGGGAGAGAGAGAGAGAGAGAGAGAGAAAGAGAAGGAAAAGAGAGAGAGAGAGAGAGAGAGAGAGAGAGTGACATGCGCTTAGAAGTATTTTGAAGACATGTATCTGATTGAAGCAATACTTCTGACTTCGTGCCAGCATAAAGACATTCTTGTTATGTTGACTATGTTGTAAATGTGACTCGTCTCAGGCGCACCAATAAACACGGTTCCTGATCAAGATTTTAAATGCCCTTTAGCAAGTCTTTCCTTTAGTTTAATCGAAATTCAAATTAGCTGTAACAATTCTGGGAAAGGAGCATCCTCTGCACTCTTCGAGGTACAACCCTCTGCCAATCTTGCACCAGAAATAGTTGTCAAGAAAGAGTGGGGGTCAGTTTCAGGGAGTCACGTGACATCCCTTGCCCCGAACCAAACTGCGCCTTGTCTACGTCGACTCACGCAGGGTTTGGAAGATTCTCTTGATTTTTAATACGGACGACAGTCACGCTGCTTACCATCTGCATGAGATCTATTTATAGTTTTCATCATAATTTGTCTATACGTCGATTAGATGACATGAGAACTTACGAATATTGTTTTGCACTGAAGTACGATACCATTACTGGCAATACCCTCTGTTAATTCGTGGAAGAGAGAAGGGCAACGGAATATTGTTCTTTGGTGCTTTTCCACGGATTCACGCAAAGGCCTGCCGTAGCAGACGACACGAGAGTGTGTGGATTCAACGATGAATACGTGATGTTATACTAATGACAGCAAACATGTGGGGCCTTCGTGTGACGCTATTTCTACTTCTTCAGGTAAGTACATGCTGCCGTTTTGTCTCAAATAACAGGTGATTGATATATAACTGAATATAATTAGTTTTGTTTCGGTTGATAGAATCTAATACAATACAATTTGTGTGAAATATTCGGTTTTATATGTGTAACTATTAGGAACACATCTAGCAATGTCTAATAATTAACTCTAGTCAGTTTACAGAGTTACGAGAATGAACGTTACGGTCGTGATTGTTTGCAAAGTACGACGTATTATATCTGAAGATAGGCATTATGTTCCCTTAAATAAGAAATCTGTTTTGGCTCTGTCATTACGTGATCAGACGCCATTGATATTGACATCAGAGATACTGTTAATGCATAGACACGTGTGAAAGATTTTGTAGTCGTGAGACATTATTTCTAATCAAAAGGCACCGAACGTCTATGTCATGGTGAGGAGTGATTTAATGTAGGATAATCGTCCCCATCGTCATCACTCCTATAACTATCATTACGGGAAAAAGGTTATTGAACTTTGATTTTTATAAAAAGTTATGAACTTGTTCTTCATTCATTGATATCCATCCACATAAAATATAGGCTATGGCTCTCATTGTCATCCTCGTCTTAATTGGTGAAGTGTAAGTTTATAATTCAATTAAAATGTTATCGTGAACACTATAAAACTTTTGTACAAATTAAGAACACTTTTGTTGTACTTATTATGGAGCCAGACAAATTATATCCACGTACATGGTTGGTGTTCAAAGTTTAGATGGCGCTTTTTATTTTTGTGAAGTAATTTACGCCACATTCCACTACAAAAGTTCGACTCCTTGTTCATGTGTACTTTTTAATCCATTGTAAAGAAGAATAAATACAATCCAATAACGTCAATTTGAATGTAATTTACATACACTCAATTTCAAATGACTATACATTACTGCAGGCATTAACTGTCAGAATCATTTGGCACTGAGACTGAGACAAAATGACCAATCAGGATCTTACACATACACAATGGTTTACTTAAGATACGCACCCTTTCCCTACTTTCAATCAATCTGAATTAAACATCCTTCCCCCTGCGTAATTATCAAGGGCCGAATCAAGAAACCTAATTAGATCAATAAATTTCACAACGTTAACTGTGCGAGTTATAAAGTGGTGTGTTAAAACTTATCATGCATCCAATCCTGCACTTGGAAGCATTCATTGAAAACTTTTTAGTTTTCCCCTCTTCATGTTACGTAACACAATTAGCACTTGAATGGATAATGTAGAATATGACCATGTACAAAGCAACTAAAGAAGCATTCAAAAGTAAGAAACTCTCAATAAGATGTACTGTCAATTATGAATAAGGAAGTGTATAAAAACCTGGCTTTAGAAAAACTACCGATTTTGATGCCCACAGAGAATTTCAGGCAATTTCTCCTTACTATACATCCATTTATGCCCAGGTTGGAGGTTGATTGCATAATTTTCCCCATAATTCTCTGTTTTCTGCCATCCTAGGCAATGCATTAAGAAATAATTCCTTACCAAAGGACACCAGTCATGCAGTCCAGGAGGGTGTTTCACAAAACTAGTCATCAGTGACAAATGACAGTTTTTGTTATAAGCTACTGAAATCCTTGCTTCTGATTGGTTATCAGCAAATTTGGCACTGATTTTTGTCATTTGTCATTGAAAAATGGCTTTGTAAAACGGGTCCCAGGGCCTGAACACACGACCTACGCCATGACATTTGCATCTTCAGTCGACGACCACACCTCTCCGAACATTCATTGCCCCCCCCCCCCCCCCCCCCACGCACACCCTGTTAACGTCCTGGTGCTAACATACTTGTTTCACTTTCATTGCGCCTCCGTTTATTAACATTATCATGTTTTCTCAACCCATGTGTACGCTTTAAACATGAATCTAGCCTGAGGCCTGCCAAAGTTATCAAGGTTGCGCAGCATCACGTATCATCTTCGTAGAGATTAAGATTTGTACCTGTACCCCTGTGCATTCGTGTAGAAGCAAAGTAAAAGGGCTTCATTCTTTGATCCAAAATCTATATTCCAATTGGCTCTTCCGGTTACAGTGGTCATTGACGTATGGGCACAACTTTGCCAGGGGTGGGGGCGGGAGCGCTCCTTTCTCTTATCAACGCCACTCCCTCCCTCCAAATAATGTCCTGAGGGATAGCGAATTTCGAGCGAATATTTAACACATATCCACCCCTGACATCTCACCTGTCAAGATACAAAGAGGCCGTGTCACCTTAACACTAATTAATATTTCCATAGGAAGACTTTAAAGGACGGACCAAAGTCATTTGGATGGTAATATTGAACCACCTGTTTAATGTGAATGACCTCTTTCCAAAAAATTAAGACGGTGCGCGTGATTCCCTGTCCAAAACACCAATATGTATTAAGGGAACAATCCACCGCAAAGGGACATGTGATTTTGCCTCTTGCCCTAGGTTGGGAATTCCAAAATGTCAACTTCATTCACGAGATAAGCATGTCATAAAGATGACGATGCCTGGTCCTGACATGACTGACTATAATTTAATACACGACAGATTTGTTTAATGTAGGCCAATTTAAGATGCATGTCCATGCAATACAGTACAATGAACTATATTTTGATAACTGTTAATTTTGAATATTCTTTATAACTCTTTATAATAATATTATAGCCGTTTGATCGAGATTGATTGCCCTTCAATAAGTAGTAAAGTCCCTTTATTTTATATAACATTGCTCAGGGCGCCCCTTTCATTTTACGCTAAAGTGATGTTTCCTTTTTGCCTTATCCTCGATACGCTATATTGGCAAGCTTAAATACCATGGGTACAAAGAGAGGGAGACATACAAACACAATAAGACATACATGGACAGACAGCAAGGCGGGGAAATGGGAAGAGACAGGATGGATAAAGAGAGAGAAAGAGAGAGAGAGAGAGAGCGAGAGAGAGATGAATGGGATAGATAGGCAAAAAGAAAGATAGATAGATAGATAGATGAAGACGAAGAGATATATATATATATATATATATATATATATATATATATAAAGAGAGAGGGAGAGAGGGAGGGAGAGAGAAGGGGTGGAGGGGGATGAACAAGTTTTTGTTGGTTTTTATAATAATAATCTGCAAAATATAGAAAAGATGGAAATATGATTTATATTTTTCTGCAATTCTTTGTGGTAGTAGCCCTCAATATTATAATAAAACAATATAAAAACGAACTAATACGCTTGTTTTGTTTTTTTATAGAAATAAGAGATAAATGTAGTCTTGATGAAAATATCATGAATTAAATGGATGGAAGATTTGTTTTAGGAGCTTAATATATACTCTCGTCTTCGAAACCTTTCTTTTAGCTGTTTGGAGATGTTAAACTGATTTTTAATATCCGATTTTATGTTGTTTACTTTAATATTCGAATGATGCACCCTATTTCTCTCAAAGATGCCAGGAAATGCACCTCACGCCAGACACACCAAGTACATGACTAACTCTCTTCTCTGAAATTAAATGAGAATTTGTTACTATCAACTGTTATTAGCAGATGGCACCAATTAGTGAGGAGATCGAGTAATGAGGAGATCGAGCCAACATGAATTCAAATTCTAGACGATAATTATCGATGTTTATTTTTCCTCTGTTTTCCCCATCGCAACCACATTATTACACAGACGCGGTTCTAGAAAAAAAAAAACTTTTCAGGGGTGCGGGGTATTTTATTTTCTACCTGTGCCTTGCTTCAGTTCATTCATAATGAGAAAAAAAAGGTTTGGGCGCCTTAATATTTGTGTTGGGGGGGGGGGTGGGAGCTTGATCCCCAAAACCACTGGAGACGCAAATGTACATACGTACATACACTCAAATGGCTATGATTAAACAAGTTTGGTAACATGCTTCACAGTAGGACAATAAGACTCATAACATGATCTAACATAGAACGACACTTACCCTTACATTTGTCGTTTGTTCATAAAATCGACAGCTACAAAATTAAATTAAAGACTTCACTTAATATTGAAAATGGGGAAATTAAGCAAGTTCAACGTTAAGAAAACGCAGACAGACCTTAATATAAGATGAATCAGATGATTAGAGTGGTTGATCGATGTCTTTCAGTTCCCAGTGTTTACATTACCCAATTCTTAGCTTTAGACACATTTATTGCACGGAAATTCTGGGAATTACTAAGGGAAATGAAGACGGAGAAGTAAAGTGACAGGCTGCCTGCTAAAGTCACATGTTCTTAAGAGGTGTCCTCCTTTTGCTTCTGTCCGTCTTTAACCTTAGCTCTAACAGAAAACATAACATCAACTTTCACCAGCAAACCCCCGCATCTGTTGTATCATGAACGTTTGTCTTTTACATCATATCTGTAAAACATGAAAGGACAATGATATACAAGGGTATGAGATTCTTGGAAGAGAATGTGAGTAAGAAAGCGAGACAGTGAAGATTTGAAAAAAGTACAGAAATGGGGAGAATTTTGTGAATAAAATCGGTTTCAGACGACGAAATGTGGTCAATATCTTGAATAAATCGAATCTGGTTATCGAGACAGAAAAATGTAAAAGGGAGACATGTTCATAGATACAGATGAGTCAAAGCTAGCTGACTATGCACATTTTCTTTCCAACGAATCAGATGTTTTGCATTTCATGTAATGTATCTGTCTGTTGTCTGGCTTGCATATTAGTGGCGTAACCATGCAAACCATCACTTATAGAAGGAAAGTAGGCCATAGTTTACTTGATCATTTCTTTGAGATAATGAAACATAGACAGCTCTAGGTGATCAGTTCATTTGCATATATCATGATGTTTTGCTAATCTATGGTTTGATAAGAATAACGACGGAAATAATTCTCTTCTCTTTGACTTGTTGTCAAACTTTTTTCTCTCCACCAAACAAAGGAAGCTAGCTGACTGATGAAAGGATATTTAGTATGCAATGAATATGCCTAATAATTATTATTAACGGGCTATAAGCAAACCACGTGTATATTGCTTTTCTAATAATTTCATATTGATACAGATTTTAAGCAAATAAGTAATGATGAAGAAAAAAACACAAACAAATTTATAAATCACAGCTTTAAACAATTTTATAGCAGACAGAACAATAGTTTGCAACCTGTACTCGGTAATACTGGTATTGAATATTGACAGGTGAATGTATTAGTTCATCACGACAGGCTCTTTTCGAAGTGGCATTTTAAACGTTTTTTGTGAGATTGTAGACTAGGCGGCAACCGGAATATAGAATGATTTGATCCAGGAGATAATGAAAAATTTATTTCCGAGTCAGCTGTTTTCTTTTCTATCTACCGTTTGGCCAAATGATCAGATGATAGTACGATTATCCTGTCTGATTTATCATTGTTGTAGTGTGATTCATTCTCCCCCCCGCCATAAAGGTTTTCAAAACATAGCTTCTATTATATAACCTTTCTGAAGGTTACATTTGACCTCTTGAAATGGCAATGAGAATTGGTGAACAATAATTGATCTGCCTTAGAATTTAAAAAAAGATAATAATTACCGAACTTACACTACTGATCATTATCAATCAATGTTAAGGAGGTTAAACGAGAATAAAAGGCTTTTTAATTCTGACCGGGGTAAGATAAAATCTTTAATCATCTAAACAAAATTTCAAAAACGCGCTCAAAGCAATTCCTTATCGTTGATACCACCTATATGATCTTGCTTCTAGTTGATTAATACTTCCTTTAATGCACTTGACTTACATGGCTTTACTTTCATTTAGTTTTCCTTTGCCAAAAAGCATGTACCTCAACCTCTTATACACAAGATCAATTTCAATGCCTGATATTAATCCATGATAACTAAACATTGCAAAGGTTGAAGGGGGAGGTGAATCGGTTTATAAGCACCATATAATAAACTCAAGCGACATGATTAAACATTAAAGGGTACACAAATAGAATTAAATTAATTATATTTGTTGCCTTGAAATCACCTTTAGAGAGAAAGTGGACTTTAATGACCATTGCACAGGTTGTTTTTACTTGTTCGATATCGATATTTCAAGTGGGTATGAATTCATTTCGTGATGAAAATTGAACCCGCCCCTATCCCTTACTATGAAATAATTTCACATAGCACATGTATAGTTTTATAACTATATATAACGATTAGTCATGAACATCACA